>NW_027636881.1:0-14570 GCF_947034865.1 Barbatula barbatula | reverse complement strand
TTCGAGCGCTGTATGAGTCTGAGGAGAACTGTGAGGTGGATCCCATGAGAACTCCTCCGTCAGTGCTAGCCGATCATCAGGCTAATCTGCGCATGTGCTGCGAGCTAGCACTCTGCAAGATCATCAACTCTCATTGGTCGGTTCCTCAAACACACATAACATCTGCTCATGAACAGAGTTTTGTCATCTTTGTCAGCAGTGATGTTGAGTTATGTTGTTTGTGCACAGTGTGTTTCCTCGGGAACTGAAGGAGGTTTTTGCATCGTGGCGCGTGCGGTGCGCTGAACGTGGTCGAGAAGACATCGCAGATCGTCTCATCAGTTCGTCTCTCTTCCTGCGCTTCCTGTGTCCTGCCATCATGTCTCCATCTCTCTTTAATCTGACGCAGGAGTATCCATCTGAACGCACCTCACGAACACTCACGCTCATCGCCAAGGTGGTGCAGAACCTGGCCAGCTTCTCAAAGTCAGTGTCGCTCTCAGCCGTCTCACACATACACACGCAGGCACACTGTCACGTGAGACAATTCATGACGTCTCATTGTGTCGTTCTCACATGTGTCTGTCTGTGTGTTTTATCTGTCTCATGTCATCCACTGCATGTCTCTCTCTCTCTTCACTACATGTCTCTCTCTCTCTTCACTACATGTCTCTCTCTATCATAACTGCATGTCTCTCTCTCTCTCTCTCTCTCTGTCTCTCTCTCTCTCTCTTCACTACATGTCTCTCTCTCTCTCTCTCTCTCTCTCTCTGTCTCTCTCTCTCTCTCTTCACTACATGTCTCTCTCTATCATAACTGCATGTCTCTCTCTCTCTCTCTCTCTCTCTCTGTCTCTCTCTCTCTCTCTTCACTACATGTCTCTCTCTCTCTCTCTCTCTCTCTCTCTCTCTCTCTCTCTCTCTCTCTGTCTCTCTCTCTCTCTCTTCACTACATGTCTCTCTCTGTCTCTCTCTCTCTCTCTCTCTTCACTGCATGATGTCTGTGTCTCTCTCATGTGCAGGTTTAGTGGTAAGGAGGATTATATGTGCTTCATGAATGAGTTTCTGGAGATGGAGTGGGGCTCCATGCAGCAGTTTCTCTATGAGATCTCAAATCTGGAGTGTGTGAGTAACGCAGGAGCGTTCGAGGGTTATATTGACCTGGGCCGAGAGCTTTCAATCCTGCACAGTTTACTCTGGGAGGTCATGGCACAGCTCAGTAAGGTACGCACATCATTCACATGATCATCCACATTCATCCACATCAACTGTCAGTTTGTTCAGTCATCTTCTTCTGTTGCTTTAGGATGCCATATTGAAACTGGGGCCGTTGCCACGGTTACTGAATGACATCAGCGTGGCACTGCGGAATCCTCAGCTGCACCGTCAGGCCAGTCACCAGCCGCCCGAACGTCACCTGTCACGACCCGCCTTCAGTCGCCTCGCCACCAACGACTTCCAGAGTCTCATGATGAGAGATCTAAACAGGTTATCTGAAGTTTTATGGTGGTGATTATGCTAATATTTTTGGGTCTGCACTCCAGTACCACTATAGTTTCTTTGAATGATAATCTTAAAGTAAATCTACATGAGTATATCTGTCATAGTGCGTATGTTGACAGTGACGTGATGTCACATGATGTGTGTGTATTCAGCTCTATAGACATCTCTCGTCTCCCCTCTCCCACGGCGGGTTTGTCCAGCAGCGGTGTTCTATCTCATCCCGCCATGGCTGCTTTCTCTGAACGGGACCACCGTGGCAACAAAGATGTGTTTTATGTCACCCGCCCTCCTCTTGCACGCTCAAGCCCCGCCTACTGCACTAGCAGCTCTGACATCACTGAACCAGACCCAAAGGTACACACACAAACACATGAATGCAACATTCTAAAGAGCAGGTATAAACCACCCAGACCAACCCTGTAGCAACCACTCAGAAGCTGAGATGAATTTGTTTTGTGTGTGTCTCAGGTTCTCAGTGTGAATAAGAGTGTTTCTATGATGGACCTGCAGGATTCACGCATTAACAGCGTCTCAAATCTGCACTCCGTCAACGATCTGCTCAACTCATCTCAGGGGTCTCTCGCCGGATTGGCCGGCTACGGTCCGCTGGGCGGCGCTCCTCTCAGGGCCGGAGGTCGTGTGTCGGCGGGCTCGGGAGGCTCCAGCATGTCGGGTGGTTTGCGTCTGAGTCACTCGGGTGGCCTGACGACGGACTCGCTGTCCCAGCAGCAGCAGCAGCAGGCGGCCGCCATGCACGTGCCTCTGTCCTTCCAGAACCCTCTATTCCACCTGGCTTCTGACGGGCCGCAGTACCACACGCCGCCGCACGTCTCCTCTGCTGCCCCGCCCCCTCTGCTGCTGGCTCCTGAGCCCGAAAACGGTCACGTGGGATTCGGTGTGCCGTCGTTCGGCCACAGCGGCTTCTCTCGCAGCGAAGACCTTTCAGCCCTGCGGACGCAGAACAGTCTGGTGCAGCCCAACATCGTCCACTCGCACAGCTACAGCGACGACTTCACGCGTCACAACCAGGCCGACTACGCCCGCAGACAGCTGTCGCTGCAGGTGCAGGTAATCCCACCGATGTGTGAGTGATGTCATGTTACGGGTTGCTTTTGGAAAGGATTGAAACCCTCACTCTCTCTCTCTCTCTCTCTCTCTCTCTCTCGCTCTGTGCTGTCAGGAGAATCTTCAGCAGCAGGTTTTAATGGGCATCACCCCACATACGGCCACGGGTACTGGCACCCCCTCCTCTCTGGCCACACCTCCAACCACCATTCATCCCGTCCGTCAGGCCTCCATGGGACAGCCTCCTTCTCAGCGTGTGAGACCCCAGCCCTCCCACCAACTGTCGGTCAGCTCGGCCGCGAACGCTACGCCCCCCAAAGCCCGTCCTCAGAGCGGCAACCTGCTGCAGTCGCCCGAGTCCAGTTTCGGTGCGAGGCAGTTGCTGAGGCAGCAGTTGTCAGCGAAGGATAGCCCCGCCCCCGGGCTGCCGCATCAGTCCAGCACGGCCACTGAGAACGCTACGCCTCAGGGGGGAGCCAATGAGAATGCAGAAAATCCCCAGAGTAACCAACCGGCCAAACCCGCGCAACAGAGCAACCCTCAACATCAACTCAAGGCCACCCCGAACAAACAGGTCAAACACACATTTACATTTATGCATTTGGCAGACTACTATACATTTGTTTCTTAGTTTGTGCAATTCCTGAAATGGAACCGTTGCTAACGTCATGCTCTGATCACTGAACTACAGGAAAACTGTGGCTCAGACACACACACCAGTGCCTCCATCATTCTGAAAGCTCAGTCCAGTTGCTGATATTATGTGAGTGATAATGTTCAGAGAGCCGACAGAAATAATCCCCTTCAGTGTGATCAGGACGTGAAGCGGAGGGTCTTGTGTCTCACTGAAGGGGATTATTTCACAATAACAGCGGCTGCTTGTACATTATCCCGTTTATTACACGACTACTTACCACATGAGAAATAAACTGGACATTACTGGTGAATTAGAAATATTTTATTAGCTCATTTTAACCGAATGCAGAACCTTCTGCAAGGAAAAGCCGTTTAGATTCGGTTTTAAAGTCAGAAACAACGTTGTTATTTGTAAAGAACAAACCTTGTAATGTCGCCACTGGCCAATCAGAATCAAGCATTTAAATGTTTAATAATCAGATGTAAAGCAGTCTTACTGAGAACTAGAGACATCAGAAATCCGGAATCTGCCGTTTCTTACACATAATAGATCATGTCTCACACTCATTCCATCATTGAGTTTTTATTTGGTTTTATCTTTAGGGCTCCAAATCTCCGTCCACCCTCAATCCCCCCACAGCTGCGTCCGAGCGTACGGTGGCCTGGGTCTCTAACATGCCACATCTGTCTGCAGACATCGAGAGTCTCCGTGTGGACCGAGAGGATTTTAAACTGAAAGAACACTCCAAGAGCATGGATGAGTCTCGTCTGGACCGGGTCAGTGCTTCTACAATATTAAACACACAGTCCAGTCAAACATGTGAAGAATTTAAAACACATTTCAGACATAAACAGATGTCATATGTAACGTACTGAAACACGTACATACAACGCAGTTCAATCTCCAGAGTCTTTTAAACATTTCTTCATTGATCAGACACTTTTATATAAAGTGACTTACACAAATGAAAGTGCAGTGAACTGTTTATCAGCGAAACTTTAGAAATGAAGCTTTAAAGAAATAAGAAGCTGTTATACATGTATCCAGGGTGTTTCCAGCATTGAAGGACATCCAGGGCTTAGCAATGACGTATACGTGCGTCTGACTAATGCAACGTCGGAGGCGTGGTCGGCTGTCAGTGCCAAACTGGCTTATAAAAACGGATCCCGATGAGCACGAGCGATCGCATCAGACCTAATCAAAGCAACATCACGATCTCCTTAAGCATCCACGTCATGCTCAGAGAAAACACCCTCTCCACGAAGAGCAGTTGTTCTGTTTCCCCGCACTAGCTAGCCTAGAACCAATTATAACGGCTGCACTGCGCATGTTCAGTGTTTTCTTATTAAACATTTTTAGAAATTTTAAATTTAAAAAAAATTATTTAAAGGACGATAAAGTAAAATGATGCAGATGACATTAAAATGCGGCACACTGCTTATGACTTGCATGACAACAAAGCTTCACATTTTAAATCTAAAGCTTCAAATTTAAAAGCTTCCCGCAAAATGCGAGACAGACGGTCCCCCTTTAGTAATATTAAGCGGGTTTTTGATTTACACACTGTTTAATGTTTGATGATGATCACGTTATTTTAAATTTGAGAGGGTGAGCAATCTTCTATCACTTGTTTCAGCTTCTCCTGTGTTTTTATCCGGAGGATATCCGGTACTAGAAGATGCCAGTATAAGTGCTAACGCATAACGTTAACCTAACGGTAGTAATAACTAGCTAGTTAAACAAATAGGCCTACAGTGAAAGCCAGCCAGATGATGATCTTCAGACTTTAAGGATAAAAGAACTGAATTCTTACCCACTGACTTCTTTCTGAAGAATACCAAAAGTCTTGTTTGCTTCATTTTTCTTTCCTGCTCGCTGACTGTCTCAGTTGTTAACTGGCACTTTGCGGTGACTGTTCTAGCTCATGGCCCAGAGAGGAAGAAACGGAGTAGCCCATAGGCTACCGACAGCAAAGGAATGAATTCTATAGGCTAGATTATTTTTAAGGTCTATCTTTACAGGCTGTATGTATGCAGTACATGCAAAGCCAGAGCGCAATGAAATAAAGCAACTTATGATTTCAGGGGTTTACATCGGCTATTGTCCAGTTTCAGATTTGCTCAGTGACAGTCATTACATTTGGGGCTTAAGCCCCGGCAAAATCGGCTGGCGCCGCCCCTGCATGTATCCTCCTGATGTCGCCGCAGGTCAGTTTCGTGACGGATGAGGTCTGGATGTGTCTGCAGGTGCGTGAATATGAGGAGGAGATTCACTCTCTGAAGGAGCGTCTGATGATGTCACACCGTAAGCTGGAGGAGTACGAGCGGCGTCTGCAGTCACAGGAACATCAGACCAGTAAAATCCTGCTGCAGTATCAGAGTCGTCTGGACGACAGCGAGCGCCGTCTGCACATGCAACAGATGGAGAAAGACTCGCAGATCAAAGGCATCATCAACAGGTCAGACACGTCACACACCAGCCGCTGTGAGCCCCAGAACCAGAGCATTGTGGGAATGATGGCCTGTGTGTTACAGGTTGATGGCAGTCGAGGGTGAGCTGAGAGGAAGTGGTATGCCAGACCTCAAGAGCAGAATATTTACGGAACAGGTGTGCGCACACACACACACTTTAGAGACCATCATGCGTCCATCTGCAGCATCCTATTAAATAATATTGACACTCAAGTCATTCGTTATGTGTGTGTGTTGTTTTGTCATGCCACATTTGTCTGTCTTTGTATGTGTGTGTGTGTGTGTGTGTGTACTGGTTTAGTGAGTGTGTGTCTGTGTGTCAAGTGCTTATTAACAAGTTATTTACAAAATGATCATATGTGTAAAATTAACACGGTGTTTACAGTTATTGACAACAGCGCTACACTGTGACAGCTCTAATATAAATGAATATTTAAATGATGAATCTGTTTTGTTGTTGTTGGTCAGAGACTCACTTTTGCCATTTTGCTTTTCTTTTCAGCCCATTTATGGTGCCCATTCTGGAACTTGATTGGTCGGTGGTCATGTGATTGGCTAAACCACAACCCAGGACTGTCTGTTGATTGGCTGAGAGAGAGGCAGAACTTGAGCAGGAAGAATGACTCCAGCTCTATGATTTCTCTCTCTCTCTCTATCACACACACACACACACACACACACACACACACACACACTGGGAGTATCTCTATATGTGTATTTATATCTGTGATAGATATATCAACATATATTTAGCAGATGTGTCTCATTTTCATCTGAAATTTTGAGCCAAATGGACGACAATCAACGTGATGAGGCCGATACAATCACACACTGACAGAACAACAGACAGACAGACAGAGAGTTTATTCTCTTATTCTCTCTCTCTCTCTCTCTCTCTCTCTCTCTCTGTCTGTCTGTCTGTCTGTCTGTCTATGTGTGTTTGTGTTTTGATCAACTTCCTAATAATGACTCAATAACAATCTTGTTTTTTTTCTTATGTTGTTTTGAGCGGGTACATTTTTTTCCGAGCCAATGAGACGATGTCACAGTGCTCAGAACTCCGCCTCTTCCTGTCCTGAGAAGGGGGCGGGCTCTCCTCTCCGTGCCTACAGAGCTCCATTCAGAGACACGAGACTCAGGACGAGCGAGTCAGACACTCTGTTTATTTCACGATCTCATCTGTGAGAGGAAAGTTTCCACAGCTCTCAGTGTGACAGTGGACAGACCTGAACCACAGACAACAGACTCTCTCTCTCTCTCTGTGTGTGTGTGTGTGTGTGTGTGTGTGTGTTGAGATCATTCAGGTGATTTTATCAGTGTGTGTGTGTGTTTAGTGATGACACCGTGTCTTAACCAGATGCTATGAGACAAAGCAATCAAACCTCTTCCACATCAACACAGGTTTCTGTCCTAAACACAGTCACAACAGCGATGTTGCACTGAAATCTCTTCTCATGGGAGTTAAACATCAGACGTGTGTGAGGAGAGACGTTTAGAAACAGATATTCGGTTACACAAGAATACCCATAAGACTCACACGGGTATGTTATTAGCTGCCACTCTTCGGATTGGCTGTTGTGTGTCGTCTGTGGTTTAAGGAGAGACATGTGCTCGGGTCACGGCTGGTTTTGACAATGAATTCATGAGTGAAAATCTCAAAGGCTTTATAAAGCCACAAATGATGTAGAAACACGTGACGGTTCTCTTCTGAACTCCAGTGTGCTGACTACATCACATACTGATTACACATCTCTCTCATTTGACCTCATTATTCACCTCAAATCCGCCATTCAAAAGACATCATTGGTTTTTTAATGAAAGAAATGAGTGTGTTGGCACAGTTATATAATCTTGATCACTTTCAGATGAGAGGATTTGTAAGCTCATGAGAGATATTTCAGTCTGTTGGTGTTTATATATAGTGGACAGTATGTGCTTTTATTGGTTCCTCAGTGAGTTTGTGATGTGGTCAGTATAGACGGTTTCAGCAGCTACAACATAAACAAACGTTACGTGCCCCAAACTTAACTTCTGGTAGACCTCCACAAAGAATCAATAACTGTTGAGTACTGAAGTTCATTTAATACCATTAACATACATTGAATATAAATGAACTTGTTATATTATAACCGAACACAGACTGGAAGTTAACTAAGGGCCGGGTGCTTGCGTGCATGCGTACGTTAGATTAAACAGTCAATAAAATCGTGTTTGGAACAGAACACACACACACACACACACACACCGATGCTGTCTGCTGGTTTCTGTACATAGATTTCAGATTTAATGATTGAAGGTTTCTCTCATTTTTAGTCACTTGATTTTATTCTCTTTTCTCGATGTTTGATGGATGATAATCATATACACCAGTAGATGCTTTGCTGGGGCTTAAGTCACTTACTTTGTATTTATTTTTTGTTGAAAGTATTACTTTTGTCTGCATTTCAGGTAATAATAGTTATGAGAAAATACTAATGAATAGTGTTTCTGTGCCTACAGTCCCATAAAGAGCTCACAGCAGTGCCGATTGGCTGAACTCTGAGTTCTCGACAGTGCTGATTGGCTGAAAGCCTGATCAGATTTACATTTGCTGCCGTACAGACGTGGATTATGAGCGAACAAATCAAACGAGAATCAATGATTCTTTTTCATTACATCATTTTTCACGACATTCTGGCACAATTTTCTGATGATAATATTATTCAGCCATTGTATGTGTATAAGGGATGGATTATGCTAAAACAGATTGTGATCGTGTATCTTTATCCCCGTTGTGTAGCACTCTAGCTCTTAGCTGACTCTTGTTGATGATGATGATGATGATGATGATGATATGGTTTTACAAAGGGATTCACCCGCCAATTTAGCCATAGACACGGACAAGCCATAGCGTTTCCCCGAGCCTCCAAACAAACTTCAGGAGTGTAGGATGTATATATTTATATATTTACCCATGGAAATATTGTTGAATGCACAAGAGATTTGTTGATTCTAGAGTGAAGCATCTCTGAATATAGAGTGATGTTTTGAATGTTCATATTATTATAAAGATATTATATTCAAATATTATTATTATTGTAATTATGAACTTCATTTTATGGACAATGATTAATAAACACAAATGTCTTTCTTTTTGTGAATATGGAAAAGTTTACATTTTCTGGGGAAATATTATGAAACTTTAAATATTTCAACAAACAAATAAATCAATATATACATGCTTAAATGTTCTTTTTTTATTCCAAACGTGGATCAAGAGATTTGCTTCATGTTGCTTATGCACACGTACGCATTTCACAAGTTTGCACTGTTACAAAGTAGCTTAGTACAGAGAGATAGAAATGAAAAATAAAGATATAGAATGCACCCAAAGTCTGTAATGAATTGTCTTAATGTTTTTAAATACAGATATCAACATTCTACCAACAGTGAGAATACTTCATTACTGTCTCGTTTGTGTATTTAGAATTAAGCTACATTCAAAACTAGCAGAAAAAGGGGTTTCAGGACTGACGTGACAAATCAAAAAATGCTATTCTATTCTATTTTTATTATATATTTTATGATGACTGTGAAATGAATTTTGCTTTTTCTTTTGTATAAACTGGTGCAGATTGTCCAGCTTGGTTTCTGACAGAATATGACTGAATGTTAAATACATGCAAACTGTTTTAATGCTTTAAGGAAAACAACATTGTTCGAAAAGTCAGGAAACAGCGACCCTAAAAAACGGAAACATGATGTGATTTTGGGGTTTATTTTAATAAGGACACTCAACCCACCGGTGAAGAGAGAAGGTGAGAATCACTGCTGGAATAAATCATGTTTTATGTAACATTCACATAACGTCTAGTTCATTTAAAGACACCTGGGACCCGTTTCAATAAGGAGGTTCATGCAACACTGAGTTAAAATATGAACTCTGAGTTGATTTACTCAGATAATCGCTACTCTGAGTTTTCTGTTTCAGAACAGCTGGTTTCAATGAGTTCAATCCACTCTGAGTAAGTTCAGCCGAGGTTACGCGTCATCACCGCGGCTTTAAAAAGCCATCATCAATTGAGCGAAGATAACACGATTCACCATGGCAACGCCACGTGACAAAAAGCGCTCCGTTTATTTCTCGCCAGTCGAATTGGAGGCACTATATATATATATATATATAATGTATATCGTATCGTATATGTATAAACATATATACCTACGATTTTTTGTCATGTAGGTGCAATCCTTCTGCAATAAAAAGAACATGGCAGAAGCTGGAAATGAAATATAAAAACATCCTTCAGTCCGGTGAGTTTAAATGCTCTTGCTAGTAGGATGCCTGACTGGGAAATGTTTGATATATTTAATAAACTGGCCTTGAAAGTTTTGAGGATATGAGAACCGAGCACTGTGGCTGTAGAAGACAGAAAACTGGCCATGCTTGCCCCTGCTCCAGCTATGTGTAACGGAGGCCAGCTAGAGATGCTCTAGCGACAGACGCAATAGAGAATGCGGTCGTTAGGCTCGTGGTTAGAGCGCCCGTCCCTCGTTCTGACCGACGGCAGTTCGAAGCCCGCGCAGAGCGGGGCGAGTTGGACCTTTTAAATGTGCCCCCAATCACATTGGGAAATCCTAAAGGGTATTTGAATTATTAGAGTTGGCAGCAAGAGCACATTTATTTGATCAGCTTATTCAGAAAGACGTTCACCATTCACCTGCAATCCTATGAAACTCCTCTTTGATGGCTCTCACAGTAAACTTAACACAAATGTATAAAAAGAGCTTGAGAGCGATTCACACTTTTCTTACTGCTCTGCATACAGTTGCCTTGCTAACGTGTTCTGCATCCCCGGTGTTATATAGAAAGCTTCCATTAGCAAAGATACGTAACAGAGAATCTGCTCAGATGTAAGAGCGCGTTCACGAGTGAGGTTTGTGATGTAAGGATGAAGCAGATTGTGAATATATTTAATGGACTGTAAAGAAAAACTGTATCGCTCAAATAAAGAATCCTCCGGATATGATAAAACATCCAAACGGGGCTTCACCATATATTCTCTCCCGACGTAAATGTAACTCTCTCTGAATGAATGCAGCTTCCTCGTCTACGGGTACTGAATAAACGGACATTTAATGTCTGTGTTACGAACTTGTGCGCGATTAAGGAAAACGAATGAAAAAACAAACGGCGAAGGCAATTTCAACACCGCTCGTGCTTCTAAAAGGGGCGGGGATTGAAACAAACCTCGGGTTAGTGGAATAAAACCTGCTCCAGACCAGGTTAGGTTCACAGAGTAGGTTACTATGGTTACTCACTCTAAGTAGAAGATACCTTGATTTCTGAAACGGGCTTGACTTACCCCGCGGTCACGGGTTTGATATACCTCACGTTCTGAAACTGAAAACCCAGAGTATCCCGTTTTCTGGGGTTAACTTACTCTGAGTTTGCACTTACCCTGCTTTCTGAAACGGGTCCCAGATCATGTAAATAATGTAAATATTTTCTTTATGAGTGTTGACAAATGTTTCAGATGTGTAAAACAAGCGTAGTTCATAAAACTGAAATGTAAACATGAATCTCAGATGATAACACTAATCAGCCGTAAACAATGACAGAAATATATATAATATCATGAACGAACAATACAGACATTATTCAACATAAACGCTTTTTTTTATGTTTTTCTTACACATATTTTAATTTCAGGTAATCACTGACATTGCTAAACGTCTCTCATATAATTGTCAATAGCTTGTGTGAGGTTTTTACAGTCAGTGTGTAAACAACACAAAACCAGTTTCTCTCAGATCACATGACAGTAAGAACACGAGAGTCACGAACACAATAAAACACAAATCAGCATCTTCAGGCTGCAAGAATCTGATGAATCTCGCATCTCAACATCTAATGTGTTTTCGGGAACATACAGTTTGCTTTTAATGACTCGCATCATTTGCATTTTAAAAAGCTTATAAACTACTTTGGGTTGTTGGGTCACAGGTTAAATGTGAGAAAATGTGTCATGTTGAGATTTTTCTGGCTTCTGTTGAAACACATAAGATATTGTTGAAGTTTATTGATATAATGAAATGATTTCATGAGGAGTTTGTTTGTTTGTCTGAGTTTGATGAATGGCAGAATTGAAGCAGAATCTGATCATGTAAAACAGAAACATTTTCAGTAGTCTCAGATTTTTAGACATCACCACAAATGTGTGTTTTCAGTTTTAATCTTTTGTTATTGTTTCACACATTCACAAACACACAACCAACACACAAAGCATTTCTCTCACTCTAAAAACTGTTGGGATATTTTCAAAAGGGGACGAACCCAGCCGTTGGGTTGTAAATGAACCCATGATGGGTTGTTTTAATCCAAAATTCTGAGCTGTTTTAACCCATCGTTGGGTCAAATATAAACCCTTTGGTGGGATCATTTAACCCAATGAATGGGTTCGTCCCTTTCTGTTGAGAATAACCCAGCATTTTTCATGTCTACATTCAAATTAAAGTTCAGGAATAAGAAAACGTAGGAACAGAATCCATCAAATCCACATGACTGAAATGTTTCTCAGGATCTTAAAATTGAATTATTTAAAAACATTTATGTATTTCATTAGAAACTATGATTTGCTTTGTTTTATAATGGATGACTAAATAATCAAGAAGAATTCGAACAGGGTGAATCCTCAAGAAAAACTTTTTCGTAAAATCATGAGAGAACATTTCTGTAAAGAATCATTAAATATACCAGAGTTATACAAACCTACAGTTGTGTTGTTTGGATGAGTTTACTATTACACAGAAATGTAAAATAAAATTAATAATAAAACTGGAGTCAGTGACCCTAAACCTTGAACCCATAGTGTAAGTCTGATCACAGGTCACGCAGAGGTCACGATGATGGATTCCACTTTATCAGCATCATGCTGTCCGTGTGTTTTCTTCAGATGAGTTTCACGCTGAATCTGCTCCTCTCTGTGCTCTTCACTGCTCCAGCCGCTCCTGCTGAACTGCGTTGCACAAACTCAATAGTCGCTGTGTGTCTGATCTGACCTTTGCTTTGACTCCAGAAGAACATGAAGATGAAACAGACGGCCATTGAACTCAGAAAACACATAAAGCCCATCGTGACAGCGATCACCAGCGTTTTCACATCAAACAGAAACGGCAGTGAACCCTGAGAGCCGTTGACTGCCGCTCGGCCGGACCCCTCCGGAAGGAGTGAGGGCAAACGCTCTCGAGTAGGACCTGCAAATCCACGCACCCACAGACTGACGGAGACGCTGTCGTTCCCTGCAGCGTTGGAAGCCACACACAGATAGTAGCCGCTGTCCTGCACCTGCGCATAGCGCACCTCTAGAGTCCCGTTACTCAGCACGCGGATTCTACCCGAGCCGGAGAGGAGGGAGCGTCGGGGATTCAGCCAGAAGATGGACGGTGCGGGATCTCCATCCGCTCCACAGAAGAACAGGACGGTGTGACCCTCGTCCGTGCGAACGTCTTGAGGCTTGCGGCTGAGAATTCGAGCTTGCCGACAGGGAAGCTCCGCCTCTGTGAGTTTGCCGATTGTCCGGCCCTGTACCCGCAGAGGCTTGGCGCAGGTCGGCGAGTGTCCCCTGAAGGGAAGTTGCGCGCGTCTGCGCATCACCCAGAGCAGACGACAATCGCAGGCCAGCGGATTCCCATCCAACCTCAGCACCTCCAAGGCATTCGCGGCCTGAAACGCCGACTCCTCTAACGTCACCAACCCATTGGCCGACAGGTCGAGCAGGCGGAGGGAGGTGAGGCCGCGGAACGCGCCTGGATCCACTGTCAGCAGACCGCAGCCCACCAAGTGCAGCTGCTGTAATCTTAAGAGATGAGCGAGCAGATGAGACTGGACGCTGCTGATGGGGTTATAGGACAGATCCAGATCCGTCAGATACACCAGATGATGAAGAGGAGAACACGGAACAGAAGTCAGATTACAGTGACTGACGGTGAGAGAGCTCAGATTCAGTCCCATCAGACTGTTGACGGCCAGAGAGTTCAGCCGTGGACAGTGAGACACGCTGAGATCTCGCAGACGGCTCAGCTGACGGAAAGAGTTGTTGGCCAGCGAGGTGAGACTCATCCTGCAGAGACGCAAGCGTGAGAGTCTAGCAAGAAGAGACAACGCCTCCACCGGCACTGACGTCAGGTTACATCTGTCAAAGTCCAGCTCCTGCAGATTCAGCAGACCGCCGAACGCGCGGCTTGACACGAACACCACATCGTTCTCACTCACCTCCAGCGTCAGCAGAGACAACATGTCTCTGAACGTATCGTCCAGAAACACCAGGATCTCATTCTCGCTGATGTCCAAGCGCTGGACGTTTGGAAGACCAGTGAAAGCTCCCACAGGAATGATCTTCAGGCGGTTATCAGACAGGGTCAGTGTCTGGAGGTTGTGCAGGCCGAGGAAAGCGTCCACCTCGATGACGCTCAGCGTGTTATGACTGAGATCTAAGTATCTTAACAGCGTCACACTGGAGAACTGTCCCCTCGTCAGAGTCTTTATGACATTATGACTCAAGTTCAGACTCACAGATGTTTCTGGAAGGCTGTCTGGAACACGCGTCAGGTGTCTGGATGAACAGTTGACCGTTAGGAGCGGGGGCTGACAGTCGCAGCGCTGGTCACATGATCCCCCTAGAGTCACGCCCACTAACCACTGCAGGACCACCCACCAGTGCAGCCACCTCCAATCAGCAGCCACACACATCTGGAGATAAAAACAACACACATTCGGGAACGAACGGCACAATAAGACACGACATCATCATGAAGCACAGGTGTCACAACATGTCAAATTACAGTTTTTCTCGATTGTTTACTCACAAATATTGGTACTTGAGACACAATGACCACAACATGTAACTCATTCACCAACCCCCTGAACCAATTCTG
>NW_027636882.1:20000-21717 GCF_947034865.1 Barbatula barbatula | reverse complement strand
CACGTTACTGATGTGATATCTGTCTGATGAGACCTGCACAAACACTCATAAAGAGTTCACAATAATGAGAGATAGATACAGAACTGGAGACAGTGATTATATTTTATCAGTCAAATGAGAGCTCTCTCTAGACGTTACTTGCACTTTGTCATGATTCTGCTCCATCATGTCATGTTTTCTTAGTGTAGTGGCAGGATCATGACAGAACCTCATGTTAAATGTGGAGAGAGACAATTATTGTTCTTATGGCCTTCCATACTCTCTCCGGTCTCGTCATTGTTCCCATCCTCTTGTTACCTCGTTATTGATTAATGCCTACACCTGTTTCCCCTCTTGATTTGCTCCCTTATTTAATGCCCTTGTGTCTTCTGTCTTGTGCTGGTTCATTGTGGTTGTGTGGTGAGTCCATGTGTCTTGTCAAGTCTAGTTCAGTGTATTTGTAGTTTATGTTTTGAGTTTATGTTAAGTCTTTGTGTAGTTAGTCTTAGTCATGTTATTGTATCCATGTTTTGTTCTGTTACCCCCTCGTGGGTCTTTGTTTTATTATTTATTGAATTATTTGTTAACCCCTTACCCGCTGTCTGCGCCTGGGTCCTCTCTCCGTGTCTCACCACGAGAATCATGACAGAATGAACCAGCCATAATCGGACCCAGCAGACAGAGGGATTGTTGTGGCAGCAGTTGAGGCTGCCGGATTCCCCTCCAGGGTTAGAGGTTGCCGGACTCCCTTCCTGGGTCGAGAACGCCGGACTCCCTCCTGAGTCGGGGCCGCCGGACTCCCTACCAGGGTTGAGGACTGCCGGATTCCTGCTCAGGGGCGAGACCGCCGGACTGCCTTACAGGGTTGAGACCGCCAGTCTTCCCTCCAGGGTCGAAGCCGCCGGAATCCTGTGGCCACCAAAGATCCCCAGCCGGGCATTCCAGGTCGGTGCAGCTGGGCATTCCAGGTCGGTGCAGCCGGGCATTTCCGCCCGGTGGAGCTGGGCACTTTCCTGCTTGGCGGAGCCGGGCATTCCAGCCCGGTGCATGCGGCCATTCCAGCCCGGTGTATGCGGCCATTCCAGCCCAGTGCATCCTGTTCATGTCTGCCGGCTCTCCTGTTCATGTCTGCCGGCTATCGTGTTCGTATCTGCCGGCCATCCTGTTCATGTCTGCCGGCTAGTGTTTTTCGTGTCTGCCGGAGCTACCCAGTCCGTGTCTGCCCATGTTTGGACTTCCCTTTGGACTCTTGTGTGCCCCTTCCCTTGGACTCTTGTGCTTGCCCGTTCTGATTTATTGTATTATCATTTTGCCACTGTCACAGTCTGTCTTGTCTTGTTTGTGCCTTGAGGAGCATCAGGTTGCTGCTCCTTAAGGAGAGGCTTCTGTCATGATTCTGCTCCATCATGTCATGTTTTCTTAGTGTAGTGGCAGGATCATGACAGAACCTCATGTTAAATGTGGAGAGAGACAATTATTGTTCTTATGGCCTTCCATACTCTCTCCGGTCTCGTCATTGTTCCCATCCTCTTGTTACCTCGTTATTGATTAATGCCTACACCTGTTTCCCTCTTGATTTGCTCCCTTATTTAATGCCCTTGTGTCTTCTGTCTTGTGCTGGTTCATTGTGGTTGTGTGGTGAGTCCATGTGTCTTGTCAAGTCTAGTTCAGTGTATTTGTAGTTTATGTTTTGAGTTTATGTTAAGTCTTTGTGTAGTTAGTCTTAGTCATGTTATTG
>NW_027636882.1:0-15000 GCF_947034865.1 Barbatula barbatula | reverse complement strand
TGGTAAAAGGTTAATGAAATATATAAATAATGATCGATATCATACAGATGACACATATTGTGTGTGTTTGTGTCCAGGTCTTTTTTTGCATGAGACTTGATGCAGACACAGCTCTGATCACCGAGACGTCTCAGATTTAGTTTTATAGACACACATGAAACGGAACATCTGGAGTTTAACAGCGCAGAGTTTGTGTTTGTAAAAGCTGAAGTTGTGCTCAGATCTCAGGCTCATGGTTTTTACAGTTATCTTTATTTGGTTTCTGTTTGAAATGACCCGAACGCCCGTATTTTAGGTTTATAGGAACATCCGTTGCTATCTTCACACCACTTGAACGAAACGTGAACTTTCCTTCCATGACTGATATGAGTTGTTTATTGTAGGAAGCTGTCGTAACTTCTCTCTTTCTCTTTAAAGTCAATCTTTACGTGACTCGTCTTTCTATCGTTCCTCTCTTTTTGTTTCCCAGAGCTTTCGTAGTAAAACTTCTGCGTCTGATGTCTTTTATTTGAATTCCTCTATGCTCTTCAGTTTGTGTTCTATCTATGTAAGGACAGAAACACGTGCTTGTTTGACTTATTTTGAGTCTTATCTAACATCTCATTTCAGTAAATATTCGCTTTAGTAAATATTTTGATGTCGTGTTTTAGTTTGATATCCAAAATCAATCAAGCTGTGTGTATTGATTTAATAATGAAATCGCATGCATTGTGCCAATATTGTCAAATGGATAACATCAGAACTGAAAGAGAAATCATTTCTGTGCCTCTTTAGAAGTATATACACAGATGTTTTCATCTGTTTTGTTTCAGCTGATAGACGGAGGAAAGGCAGCGAAGGCTGGAATATGTGTTGGAGATCTGGTGTTGTCCATCGATGGCATCCGTACCAACGGCATGAATCACCTGGAAGCTCAAAACAAAATCAAATCCTGCACAGTGAATCTCAACCTCAGCTTACAGAAGTAAGAACATTCATATACACCACTTTCATCATATTCCTCACACGATTCAATTATATCTATACAGCACTTTACATCACTTTAACAATGAGTCGAGTTCCATGTCTTTGTAAAAATAAAATCTGTTCTTTTCATACTGTATATATGGGATTTAAACTTTATGAATAATACATTGATTATATTGAGTCCCAGGGAATATCCCAGTAGAAGTGCTCGATAACACGAGCAAGAAGATCAAGCTGAAGTGAGAAAGGTTTTTATCAAGTAAATGTGAGCGTAAAGCTGCTAGTACTGTGAACAATCTGACTTAGAAATGTTCCCCTCACAAAATGACCAATTATTTATGCTGTTGTTGTTGAAAATGCCAGTTGCCTGATGTATATAGATTTGTTTTCTAATATATGATGGGTTATTTAATGGTCAGCATGATCGAGGTTTGTGTCTTTTAGAGCTGTGAGGGGTAAGTGCATGTTGAAATGAAGCTAACACTACAAGTGTTAGCCGGGCTGTTTTGATTCGTGTTTATACGATGTAATAAAAGAAAATGAAAAGAAAACTTTATTTTCTGAGTTGGGTGGATTTAAAGTCGTAGT
The DNA here is from genome assembly GCF_947034865.1 of Barbatula barbatula. Classification (NCBI taxonomy): domain Eukaryota; kingdom Metazoa; phylum Chordata; class Actinopteri; order Cypriniformes; family Nemacheilidae; genus Barbatula; species Barbatula barbatula. The sequence continues at coordinate 13,446 of NW_027636882.1, read as the reverse complement.
ACAGGGAACGTAGAAATCAGCTTGTTGCCAAATTAATTAAGTTGGATCAACTGTGTTTTTCTTTTTGTAAATACTCAGTCAATTTAGTTCACATAAACTGCTTGCCCTTAAGTTGAGTAAATGAGGAAAAGCTAGAAGGGAAATGAGTACTAAGGTGTTTTTGTTGTTGTGTATAATGCCAGTGTTGGTAATGCCAGGGATTGTTTTATGATTGTGATGATGGTGTTACACACACACACAGTAAAAACAGTGTGTCCACCGGTGAGAGAATAACACGTATGGGTCGGATCACTGAAAATTAAAGCATAAAGACACACACACACACACACACACACACACACACACACACACACACACACACACACACACACACACACAATTTATGAGGGACACACTCAAAAGCTCCGCCTTAAAATGCCACTGACCAATCCTGACTTAGCAACGGTTGCCATCTCATCGATATTCTGACGATTGTTTAATGCACTTTCTTAAAATTTGTCACACATATTCATTCTATTTTTGTCAGTTTATGAGCACACGGATGTTCTGTTTGTCAACAGTTAGCAATGGGGCGGAGCTTAGAGAAGGTCAGATGACTTCAACTCATGTTGTGTTTAAAGTGCAGAACAGTCTTGGTGTCAATATTGTGTGTGTGTGTGTGTGTGTTATATTTAGTGATGGTAAACTAATCAGCTTCTCTCAGTATTAATAGAACCAAACCAGCATCAGCACCATCTGAAACCAGCAGCCTGAACGATTACACTATGATATGTTGTAAACCCCACACACACACACGCACACACACATTCGTACGCATGCGCGCGTCTACACACACACACTGGATGTGTGTTCTTGTTTTTCTGTACCTCTGTCCTGAAGGGGGCAAAAGAGTTACTGTACCTTTAAACCTTTGTGCCATTAAACTGTATGTACACTTAACTTTAACATGCATGTGTGTGTGTGTGTGTGTGTGTGTGTGTGTGTGTATTGGCCTGTTTGGGTTAATGGAGGATGTTTGAGTTTTATTGGAGACGGATGGAGATGCCAAACAGAGCTTAGTTGTAGTTATGGCGGAAAGTTTTACAGGCTCTGTTTAATCTCCTTTAATCCATGAGAATCAACAGAAAGTCAAACACACACTCTATGTACTAATGTAAAGCACATGCTGTGGATCACCGTGTTCATTTTTGATGTTTGTGTCCTCATGTTACTCCTCTAAAGATCACGCTTATCATCATATGAACAAACGCTGACACCCTTGAGCATCACAGACCTCAAAATGATATCTTAATGAAAGTTTATATGCATGAAATCTCAATCTTTGTGTAAGACTGTTTTTCTTTGACTATAAACTGTGCTAAATCCTCTTCACAGATCTGTTTGCTCTTTATGAAAAGCTGTAATTTCCTCAATGGCTGTTGTGTGTTCCTGTTTGTTTTATTTACATCTTTATATGTGCATTTACAGTTCAGGATTGCCAAACACACCCACGCACACACTCACATTGATGCGGTTGGTGTGTAAATTGGTGTGCATTCAGGTTAAGGTCCCCACTAACATATAAAAACCAAGAGAGAGAGAGAGAGATGACATAAAACACAGAGCTACAGAACTATTTAGGGCCCCTCTGTACACAATTTCTCCATCAATCCTCCAGATTTGACTCTTCACATGATGATGGGTTGCTGGATTATTTAGGTTTGTCGGATGTGTTTTACTGATTGTGTAGACGCACGTGTGTGTGTGTGTGTGTGTGTGTGTGTGTTGATTTCACCCATCAGGTCTTTTAGTGGTTGCAGAAGCTCTCAGTAATGTCTCAGCTGATGTGTGAGAAGGTCAGTTTGCCCTCCCGTGAACGAGCTTCATACATGATTTATATGTCATGTGTTTTCTCTCTTACGACAGCTTTTAAAGCATTAAATTACTCCGTTACACCCCCACACCTACATCTCTAAACTCTCTCTCTCTCTCTCTCTCTCTCTCTCTGTGTGTGTGTGTGTGTGAATGAACCCACCATCTTTCGCACTCTCCTGCACTTTAACACAATCACTAAATGTGTTTAAAATGCCATTTTCCTTTAACATGAGACAGCCGGATCAAAATCAACATCTGGAGAAGAGATAAGAGCTTTGCCATAAAACGTCTGCGCTTAGATACAATTTAACATTACAATGTTGCAATACTGTATTGGATGAAGATCTAGAGCACAGAAGTGTTGTGTTGATGAAACAAACTGAAAATGTTTTTGGTCTATTAAAACGAAGATGATTTTATTAGAATGTGTGAACACAGACTTATCTGGTGTCTTGTTTGAGACATTGTTTTTCATTGGTCTTTCTTAGAGCTCTCTGTTTTTGTAGTTTATTTAGAAGAGACAGTTAAGTTGGTAAAGAGAACTCGTTGTATCACACAAACACATGGACAGATTTGAGTGTAATATAATAATGGAGGTAAATGGTTGAGTCACGCGTCAGCCTGAGGGTGAGAAGTGAGACGTCAGACGCTCGCTCTGAGACAGAATGAGATCTCTGGTGTTATAATGATGCTCCTGTGGGATACACAAGTCTAAAGCACTTATACAGCAATATAAAATGTGTTTGGCTCCATCCATCAATACAAAACACACACACATACAGTCCAATGCTTTAATAGTCTAATGATTTGAAATAGTTAAAAAATGACTCTCATTCTTTATATGTGATTAAATACTGTTATGACCATGAGGATTTATGCCATTATTGTCTCACTGCATGATAATTGTAGATCATTTTCTGTGTACATGTATGTGTGTGCGGGCGTGCGAGCGTGTGTGTGTGTGTGTGTGTGCAGACGAATGTGTGTGTGTGTGTGTGTGTGTGTGCATGCATGCGTGTTTGTGTAAATGTGTGTATGCAGATGAGCATGCATGCGTGTGTGTGCATGTATGTGTGTGCGGGCGTGCGAGCGTGTGTGTGTGTGTGTGTGTGTGTGTGTATGTGCGTGTGTGTGCAGACGAATGTGTGTGTGTGTGTGTGTGTGTGCATGCATGCGTGTTTGTGTAAATGTGTGTATGCAGATGAGCATGCATGCGTGTGTGTGTGTGTATGTGTGTGCGGGCGTGCGAGTGTGTGTGTGTGTGTGTGTGTGTGTATGTGCGTGTGTGTGCAGACGAATGTGTGTGTGTGTGTGTGTGTGCATGCATGCATGTTTGTGTAAATGTGTGTATGCAGATGAGCATGCATGCGTGTGTGTGCATGTATGTGTGTGCGGGCGTGCGAGCGTGTGTGTGTGTGTGTGTGTGTGTGTGTGTGTGTGCATGCATGCGTGTTTGTGTAAATGTGTGTATGCAGATGAGCATGCATGCGTGTGTGTGCATGTATGTGTGTGCGGGCGTGCGAGCGTGTGTGTGTGTGTGTGTGTGTGTGTGTATGTGCATGTGTGTGCAGACGAATGTGTGTGTGTGTGTGTGTGTGTGTGCATGCATGCGTGTTTGTGTAAATGTGTGTATGCAGATGAGCATGCATGTGTGTGTGTGTGTGTGTGTGTGTGTGTGTGTGTGTGTGTGTGTGTGTGTGAACATGCATGCGTGTGTGGGCATGTGTATGTGTGAGTGCGTGTGTGTGTGTGTGCAGACAAGTATGTGTTTGTGCGTGTGTGTGTGCGTGTTTATTTGATTGATTTCTTAATGCAATGATGCACAAGCTTATGATATACTGTTCTCTTTTGGTCTTGTATATTATTATTATTCGAAAATGTAACTAATGGACAGACATAACATAGTTCTAGAAGGTTTTGTAATAAGTTTAGATGGAAACAGATACTACACACACACACAGAGCTACAGTATAACATACTGTTTCTCTTCACATCATGCTACAATATCAAATATGATCTGATTTCTTCAACAGATTTTACAATTACAAACCACAGCCACACATGCGATTTATGATATTGTTTTCCAACAGGGCATCAAACCTTCCCAAACCTGATGCGGCACCTAAGGTATGATATTTAACACGCACACACGCATGCACCCACACCTCTCTGAGACAGACACATCTGCATGTTTGTCATTCATGTTCATCTGCTGTAGAGTGTGTGTTGCGTACTGTCTCGTTGTGCAGCTTTATATTTGGACTGTATTGCTTTCTGGACATTTTTTATTGCCCACTGCTTTCTTTCCTTTAGATTTCTTGTTTGTTGATGTCCTGTTTGTGTTTGAGTCCTGCATGTGCTTTTCGTCCATATCCAGGATGATTCTGTGGAAATCATCAATCCTGTTCCCATGACAACCTTCATTCCATGTTCCTCTGACATCACAAACTCCACCCCCATCACTCCATCCACCTATAAGAGCGTTCAGCTGTTGGGAGGGGAGGGGTCATCGGGCACAGCCTCCATTCGATCCGCCGCATCCGCTTTTGCATCCGCCATATCAGCTCAAATCCCTAATCCACCGGCTCCACCCAGTCTCGCTGACGTCACAGCCGCCTCACCCAATCACCTGCCGGCAGTGCCCCGCCCTTCGGTCTATAACACGCCCATCGATCTGTACTCCAGTGAGAACGCCTGTGAGGTGGCCATTGGTCAGAGGCGGGGCCTGCTGGAGAGTCAGGGTGAGAGCTTACAGCTGAATGGGTAAGAGTTGAACTGACACATAGATGCTCCGCCCACCTCACAAACCTCAGCGGTTCTGGATTTCTCTGATCTTCTGTTTTAAATGCGATTGAAACCACACTGACCGACCTTTTTAGAAGCGTTTCATTGCTTAATCTCAGAGTTTAAAAACCACAAAGTGATTCTGTTTGAAATGTCATTATTGCTTCCAGAAGTGTAGATGAAATCCAGACTGTTGTGTTGACATGTTCATTTACACGATGTACCTCCATCTCTCAGCATGTTGTGGTCCAGACATCCAAAAAAAGCAGTGGATTATCCTGCTTATACCGTGGTATATTATTGGCCAAGTAAAAGCTGTTAGTGATGTTTACAGTGACAGGTGAAAATCACAGTTATTTTCAAACATTGATGAAACGGATTGGAACTTCCTGTGCATTAAACAGTTTTAACGCTTACCTTCCAGCCAATCAGAATCAAGTATTCAAACAGACCGTGGGATAAGTTTTATTATAGTCAAATATAGTGATCACGTGTTAATATGGCAGATTGATTGCTTGAAATAGTTTTATTTTAAATACCATGGTTAACATGTGGTTAATGTAGAAAACGAATGAAAACATTTTTAAATTAAGACTACCAGGGTATAACTATAGTAACCCTTATAGTGGGTGTGCGTTGACGTCACTTTCCCACAATTTCTTAGGGCACTTGAGAGGGAAAAGACGCAGCAAAATGAGTGCATTCAATAGGAGAAACCGGGACTAAAACACGCAAATATTTACTGAAATTAAAAGCAGTTGGACTCGGCGATGATCCTTACAAAGGAACCAGGTGTTCTTGGATGCTGATATGTTGCGTGGAATTGCGTTTCCTGATATTGTAAGCAGACACATCAGAGTGTTTTGCCACTCGAGGGAACGTGTTTTTTGCGTGCATACCCTCTATGAAAACAGTTTATGTTCATAAGACAATTCATTTTGCACAAACAGTGGATACATTTCGTTGCACTGTACTTGTATGTGTGTAATGACAATAAATTGAATCCAATCCAATGAGAAAACATACAATAAAGGGAAAGGAACTGATATTAAAGAGAAAAATTATGGAAGAAGTGGTATTGTTGCAGATTTCCCAAGAAGAAATAAATGACGGTGTTTGTGTGTTTGTTACGTGTTTCAGGGTTTGAGGTTGTGTGTGCTATTCATCACATGATGTACATTTAGAAGCACGTCTCACTGATTCTGATGTGTGTGTATATTTAGACATATGTAATAGTATCTGGTTGTGTGTGTCTAAGGGTTCTCCTTTGTATGTTGTCCCAGTGGAAGCTCAGTTATATCCCCCCCACCCATAACCCGGGTTTCATATTTTACTGGTTGTTTTAAAGTGTTGATTGACATTACAGGCAGAACACTGCTGTGTTATTCACACACACACGGATATGATTGTGTGTTGTGTAGGTTGTCAGACTCTGGCACATGTTCTAGTTAAATCACTCTATAAAGCCGTTGTGTTTCTCATTAATTGTTGTGTATAGATGTTTGTTTCTGGAACAGAGTGGACTCAGTGTGCACAGTCGACACATTTGCAGTGTGGGTGACATATCATAGTTTCCTAAATGTGACGCATAGCCTACAACCCTTTGAAATGAATATGTTTATCAGCACATATGCAGTATGCTAGTGTGTGTGTGTGGGGACCTACACCTGAATACACACTAACTCATGGGGACTCCATTGGCAAAAAATATATAAATCGTACAGGATGATATTTTTTTTCAATCTAAATGCTAGCAGATTCTATGATCATTAGGTCTGCGGGATAAAATAAAGCAATAACCCCCTAGAAGCAGTGGGTTACAGTGCATTTTATTACAGCTCCAGTCATTAAAGCCCCTCAGCTGTTATAAAATACACTTGTTGTAACCCACTGCTTATAAAAGGGTTATTCCATATGCGTAGCATTATATAAAATGATAAATAAAGTAAATAAAATGATATTTAGGCTATATTATAAATCGGGGGCTTAGAGCTCGGCTCAGCTGACCGTTTTATAATATACAGTTTGTGAAGTATAGAAATCATTACACCTATGGACTGTCCCCACGGAGATAATAAACCAGACGTGTGTCTTTGAGATCAGACTGATGCTTAACAGATCCCTCATTCAACTTAATGCCGTCAAAAAAAAAAAAAAAAAACTGAGGGAAAGTGGAATAAGTGATGAAAACCAAATGCTGATGTTGATATTATCTGTTGTATGAATGTCATTATTCTCAGCCAGATTTACGTAAAAAGAACACAAATCATCTCCAGCTCTGATTCTGTGCTGTTACCAGCCAATATAATATTGAGATAACCGTGTTCCTGTATAATGTGATGGCATGTTTGTGTCATCCTCATATTGTTGGTAATGTGTGTGTGCTTTATAGATTAGCTTTATGTTGTTATCAAGATATTTGAATTGTTTGTGTTGGTCTTTCTCATCCGTGTTGAGATGATTTGTGTGTGTGTTTGTGGAGCTTCTTATTTTTAATGTGTGTTTTTAATCTTTACGCTTTTCAGCAGGTGAATCCGGCCACAAAGTCAGTACCACATTACTTCATTCAGATCTTTTCATTGTGTGTGTGTGTGTGTGTGTTTTTGCTTTGTGTTGTGCTTTGAAGTGCGTTATATTTGCTTAGAATGTTCATAATCTTATTTTTATTAAATTAAACAAATTTAGGATTGTTAAGAAGCATTTCAGGAACTTTTAACTTCAGAATCAAAAGAAACAAAGACTCATATTTGAAGCACTATTAAGATTATGACATTATCTGCAAAAAAAATCAATTGTCTTATGCATATTCAGTTCTTATTACTGTAATGGAAAATATATACGTTTTTGCTATAATACAGTCTACCATTTTGATTTACAGCAATAAGAATAACCAATGAGAATAAATAAGCTTTGGTTAGTGCAGTAGAACTCTGGGTTTGTGGTGAATTGAGTCTTATTTCAGTGCATGAGTTGTTTAGTGTGTTTTATGAGTTTTGTGCTTTTCTGTAGATACACTGCAGTTTGTGATCATTTATTGATAGATTATGAATGTGTTGTGTGTCAGTGTAGAGTGTCACAAAGAGATCAGACTGATGTTGTTCAGACGTTGAGCTCTGTTGTGTTATAGTCTTCATAGACATCAACACCATCTAGTGGTCAAATACAGTACGTCATCGTGTATGTGTTCATTAAACACTACAGCTCCAGAAAGTGTGTTGAGGACGAGCATTTAAACCAAAACTTTTAACGTTTGATTATTATTTGTTGTGTTTTAAACAATACATGAATAATATTTGATTAAACTGCTTATGGAATGTTAGCAGAACACCAAGGTTATGTTCCTGTTCATTGATCAAATTGTCATGATTCTCGAGTGGTGAGACAAGGACAGAGGACCCAGGTGCAAACAGCGGTTAAGGGGTTAACATATATTTAATAAATAATAAAACAAAGACCCACGTGGGGGTAACATAACAAAACATTGGAATATTATGACAAGACAGAACTGGACTAAAACTAACTATACATAAACAAGACTTGAATAAACTCTTGACAATAACTAAACTAACACAACACAGGAACTCACCACACAAACCACAATGAACCAGCACAAGACAGAAGACACAAGGGCATTAAATAAGGGAGCAAATCAAGAGGGAAACAGGTGTAGGCATTAATCAATAACGAGGTAACAAGAGGATGGGAACAATGACGAGACCGGAGAGAGTATGGAAGGCCATAAGAACAATAATTGTCTCTCTCCACATTTAACATGAGGTTCTGTCATGATCCTGCTACTAAACCAAGAGAAACATGACATGATGCAGCAGAATCATGACACAAATATTGACCTAAAATTAACTCAAGGAAATGTTGAAATGTTGACTCAGAAATAACCTGAAATAAGTTTATTTTGGGGGAAATTATAATAATAAACAAAAACTAAAATAAATAAAAGATAAAAATGTATTCATCGTACATAGCTGTAACACTCCCGTCCGTTTCCCTGCCGGTTTTTCCCCATGGACTTATATTCACTATCCCGCACCTGTCCGTCATTTGTGATCACGCTGTTCCCGCACCTGCCAGCCATCATTGTTCGTTATCAAAGACTATTTATACTCTGTGTTTCCGTTTTTCCCATTGTCAGTTATTGATTGTCTTGCGTTTTGTGTACCAGTCTGTGTTAGTGATTAAAAGTTTCCCGTTTTTTGTATGCCTGCATTCTCGTCTGTCTCGATCCGGCACGACACCGTGACAGAATAACTGACCCAGTATGGATTACATCTACGTCTCTCCAGTGGACCAGCTCGTGGGTCTTCTTCAAGACGGACGGCCACTGGAGAGGTATGTGGAGGAGTTTGTTGAGGTGTGTTACCGGGTGGGTTGGGACAATCCCACACTTAACCGTGTGTTTTTGACCGGTCTGGACGACGACCTGCTCGCCGCCGTTCTGCTCCCGTACGCGGACGACCTTCCCCTGGAGGAGTTGATCAATCAGGTTCTCCCGGGGGAGGAATCCGTGGACCGCGTTGGGGAGCTGGACGGTGGCTTGAGCGGTTCGCGTCCGGTACCGGTCATCCGCGTGGGGGTTGTTCTGACTCACTCCGGGACCGCGCCTCACTCCTCCACGAAGTCCCGTCGGCGCCATCCACGTCGGCGGGCACTACAGCGCAAGCAGCGCGAGTGCGCTCCTGAGATTCCGCAGCAGCGGAATATGGAAGGCCGTGAGGGTCAAAATCCCCGGCCTTCCCAGGCACACCTACCGGTCCTGATCGCACCAGAGGCACTCCGGGAGTTGGATTCCCTCTGGTGTTCCGAGCCAGCGCCCCGATGCACCCCCGTGCCAGCGCCCCGATGCACCCCCGTGCCAGCGCCCCGATGCACCCCCGTGCCAGCGCCCCGATGCACCCCCGTGCCAGCGCCCCGATGCACCCCCGTGCCAGCGCCCCGAAGCACCCCCGTGCCAGCGCCCCGAAGCACTCCCGTGCCAGCGCCCCGAAGCACTCCCGTGCCAGCGCCCCGAAGCACTCCCGTGCCAGCGCCCCGAAGCACTCCCGTGCCAGCGCCCCGAAGCACTCCCGTGCCAGCGCCCCGAAGCACTCCCGTGCCAGCGCCCCGAAGCACTCCCGTGCCAGCGCCCCGAAGCACTCCCGTGTCAGCGCCCCGATGCACTCCCGTGCAGGCGCCCGAGCCTCACCAGGCCTCCGTACCCCTGCCCGAGCCTCACCAGGCCTCCGAACCCGTGCCCGAGCCTCACCAGGCCTCCGAACCCGTGCCCGAGCCTCAACAGGCCTCCGAACCCGTGCCCGAGCCTCAACAGGCCTCCGAACCCGTGCCCGAGCCTCACCAGGCCTCCGAACCCGTGCCCGAGCCTCACCAGGCCTCCGTACCCGTGCCCGAGCCTCACCAGGCCTCCGTACCCGTGCCCGAGCCTCACCAGGCCTCCGTACCCGTGCCCGAGCCTCACCAGGCCTCCGTACCCGTGCCCGAGCCTCACCAGGCCTCCGTACCCGTGCCCGAGCCTCACCAGGCCTCCGTACCCGTGCCCGAGCCTCACCAGGCCTCCGTACCCGTGCCCGAGCCTCACCAGGCCTCCGTACCCGTGCCCGAGCCTCACCAGGCCTCCGTACCCGTGCCCGAGCCTCACCAGGCCTCCGTACCCGTGCCCGAGCCTCACCAGGCCTCCGTACCCGTGCCCGAGCCTCACCAGGCCTCCGTACCCGTGCCCGAGCCTCACCAGGCCTCCGTACCCGTGCCCGAGCCTCACCAGGCCTCCGTACCCGTGCCCGAGCCTCACCAGGCCTCCGTACCCGTGCCCGAGCCTCACCAGGCCTCCGTACCCGTGCCCGAGCCTCACCAGGCCTCCGTACCCGTGCCCGAGCCTCACCAGGCCTCCGTACCCGTGCCCGAGCCTCACCAGGCCTCCGAACCCGTGCCCGAGCCCTCTCCAGAGCCCAAGGAACCCCAGGGGCCAACCCAAATGTTTTTTGGGGGGGTGCACATTGCCTATCCGGGGAGCCCGGCACCCACCAGTCGTTCCATGGCCCCGGATAGCCCCGAGTCCAAGCCGCCGGACCCTCAGCCCGAGCCTCCGGACCCTCAGCCCGAGCCCAAGCCTCCGGACCCCCAGCCCGAACCCAAGCCTCCGGACCCTCAGCCCGAGCCCAAGCCTCCGGACCCTCAGCCCGAGCCCAAGCCTCCGGACCCTCAGCCCGAGCCCAAGCCTCCGGACCCTCAGCCCGAGCCCAAGCCTCCGGACCCTCAGCCCGAGCCCAAGCCTCCGGACCCTCAGCCCGAGCCCAAGCCTCCGGACCCTCAGCCCGAGCCCAAGCCTCCGGACCCACAGCCCGAGCCCAAGCCTCCTGACCCCAAGCCAGGGGGAAGCCAGCTGAGAGACTCCCTGTCCCGTACTAGTCTGTATGTCCCGCACGAGTCTCTCAGCTGCCCACCCCCCCTCCCTGGTGTTTCGTTGGCGCGAGGACGCGCCTTTGGGGAGGGGGGTGTACTGTAACACTCCCGTCCGTTTCCCTGCCGGTTTTTCCCCATGGACTTATATTCACTATCCCGCACCTGTCCGTCATTTGTGATCACGCTGTTCCCGCACCTGCCAGCCATCATTGTTCGTTATCAAAGACTATTTATACTCTGTGTTTCCGTTTTTCCCATTGTCAGTTATTGATTGTCTTGCGTTTTGTGTACCAGTCTGTGTTAGTGATTAAAAGTTTCCCGTTTTTTGTATGCCTGCATTCTCGTCTGTCTCGATCCGGCACGACACCGTGACAATAGCAACATTAAAAATAAGCAAATTAATAAAAAAATAACAAAAGCAAATACCAACATTGCTAGAACTTTAACTATAATAAAAGCTCATTTTAAATATTTATAAAACTAAGTCAAAACTATCATAACTCTGCAGAACAGTAGTGTCATAAATAGTGTTCGCTATAATGCACTTACATTCCTACGGATTTAAATGAAAAACAATCGTGTTAACATGAAACATGTTTGTAAGAAAATATGCAAGATGATGATAAATACATCCAAGACACCATTATATAACTGCAATGTTTCCTTCTCTTAGTGGACCCCCAGCTGTGTTTAAGTGAGTACAGAATCTGTGACGTTAGATCTGAAATTCTCAACGCATCTACACATTTCTCATGTTTTCATTGATTTTCTTTCCTTCCGTCTTTTAGAAAACCATCAGTTAACAGGTAAAGGGTGAATCACTCTATTTGTAGTGGTGTATTCCTGCGTCTGCAGTACAAAACAAACATAGCAATACAAAATGAATGCCATATAATGTACAATATGGATAAAAGTGTGTCTTATTGACCAAACTTTGTAATTCACAATTTCTCCAACATTTACATTACGTAGAGTCAAATGTGACATCGGTAAATGATGTGAATATGTTTGCATTGAAAGCTTCATAAAGTGTAAGTTGTTGTAGGTCAGGATTCAAAATCATCACTTGGTTTGATGTTATACGTGGTCCTGTTTAATCTCTTTATGATCTGATGAAGGTTGAAGACTTCTGAAACACATCATAATGAGTCACAAATGGATCGTTTGTGTGTGTTTGTGTAGACTTCCTCGCAAGCCCATCAGGGAGACGGACATCGAGTTTTATCATGTTCCAACTCATGGTGATTCCAGCAGAAAACGCATCATGGAGGACACAGAGGACTGGCGTCCTCGAACCGGAACGTCCCAGTCACGATCGTTTAGGATCCTGGCACAGATAACCGGCACTGAATCTGAGCTCGGTGAGAAACTTCACTTCCGTTCAGTGCATCACATGCTGTGCTCATAGTCAAAATGCCTCAGAACGTGAATTCTCCTGAATGTGTGACGTTTCATATATTAGTATTCTGAGTTTTATTACACTTGTTCAGTGCATGAAAAGTGTTTATTTATTTCTTGTTCACAGATGGGCCACTTGAGACCGAATCTACAAAAACAACAAAGTGAGTTTCTCTGCTCTTTGTCTCTTATGATGTGTGTGTGTTCTCTTATGCGCTGCTCCTTGTGTTGTTGAATGGTGTTTGTGTGGTTTTAGTGTTCCATGGTTATTTTGTGTGTTTTTTATAAATCCACATTAAGTTTGTTTGTGCAGAAGGTGGTCTCTCTCACACTGAATGGTTTGTTGTGTGTAAAAATCTGTTTGGAAGTGATATGCATTGTGAAAAGTGCTTGTATTTTGCATGTTAGTGAGCTGATAGCATGGTCCACTAAATATATGGTAAATGTCCTAAAGTGAATACATCAAAACTTTATTTTTATGAGTGAATGCAGCAAAATCACAAAAATGGCGTCGTAAACACGCCTACAGACTTTGAGAATGAGCCGCTCCAGTTTGGGATCTCTGATGGTGTCTATCTATGTTTGGTATCTATGTAAAGCTTAGAATTTCAGCTTTCAGGTTCATCTGCTTTACACAACGTTATTACATCTGTAAGCCCATAGAGAGCATTAAAAACAATCCTGTTCTATCTAGCGATTCTGATGAACAACTTAAAAATTGCCCATGGCATGTTCTGGCTGGTTTGTGTAGATTTGCTGTGTGTTCAGTCACATGAGATTGTGTCGTTGTTTAGATGTTGTGTTGTTGGGCTGTATAGAAAGAGAAGGACGCCATTATGCTTTCAGATGAAGTTTTAGCAGCAGACAGTGTAATGCTTTCATTCTCTTCTCCTCTGTTTCTCTCTCTTTCTCTTTTCCTGTTTTTGGTGAACAGGGTAATGAAGATTAAGGTCGGACCGAAATATCATGAACTCAGAGACTGGGCACCACGGCATTTCT
>NW_027636883.1:0-30000 GCF_947034865.1 Barbatula barbatula | reverse complement strand
TCTCTGTGAATGCACTGAAGAGAAGATCCAGCAGCATCAGAACATTCAAATATCTCTTGAGAATCACAGGAGAATATCGTCTGGATGACGTCACGCTGTCATGTCCTATAAGAGTCCTGCAGCTAAACCTTGCAAAAACGGAACTGCTTGTGATCCCGGGCAACCCAAAGATTCACCACAACCTTGCCATTCAACTAGGCTCATCAACGATTACACCGTCCAGCACAGCCTGGGAGTGGTAATCGATGATCGGCTTAACCTCACAAGTCATGTTGCCAGCACCACCCGGTCCTGTAGATTCATCCTCTACAACATTAGGAAAATTAGACCATTCCTATCGGAGCACTCTACGCAAGTCCTAGTCCAGGCTCTTGTCCTGTCCAAACTGGATTATTGCAATGCGCTTCTGGCTGGACTTCCTGCTTGCACAATCAAACCTCTCCAGATGATCCAGAATGCGGCGGCAAGAGTGGTCTTCAATGAACCGAAGAGAGCGCATGTAACTCCGCTCTTCATCAGGTTACACTGGCTCCCTGTTGCCGCCCGCATAAAGTTCAAGGCTTTGCTCCTGGCCTACAAGACCAACACCGGATCTGCACCATCGTATCTCCACTCGCTAATGCAGATCTATGTTCCTGCCAGATCACTGCGGTCTGCAAAGGAACAACGACTAGTGGTACCATCCCAAAAAGGAAAAAAGTCACTCTCCCGTACCTTCACTGGATCTGTTCCACATTGGTGGAATGATCTACCAGCTGCTACAAGATCAGCAGACTCGGTTGCCATCTTTAAAAAACACCTAAAAACGCATCTCTTCCGTCAACACGTTGCTGATTGAGTTTTTCCTAATTCTCTTCCCTTTCCTTCTTAAAAAAAAAAAAAAAAAAAAAAAAAAAAAAAATTACTAACCTCACTATTCTTAGCTTTTATACTGTGCTAGGCTTTAATGGACTAGTTTGATGCACTTATGTATTTTCGTTGCCTATGTTGTTATAATTGCTTCCAATGTTTCCTCATCTGTAAGTCGCTTTGGATAAAAGCGTCTGCTAAATGACTAAATGTAAATGTAAATGTAAGAACTCACATTTTTATCAGCAAGAAAGTGAAGTCCTTCTGACACCTGATAGGAGAATTTGAGGAGGTCGTCCATGTCCAGTGGCCATGTCTCTTCATCCTGATTCTTTAAAGATGAATCTGAATCACAAGCGCAACTTGCTGAATGATTTTTCCAAAAGGTTCAACATAAGCCGAGTTATCATTTACTTAAAAGAAAAGATTGTCTCACCCTGAAGGGAGTTTGTCAGTGTGGATGTTGTGGGTCTCATGTCCAGATAATGATCAGAACAGGTGCTGGAAATCCCACTGTCACTGTCACAATGAAATCAAACATTCATTCTTTCATCAAAGAACATGTTTTGAACAGTGTTTGCATGTGTTGTCAGTACTGTAATGTTTGGCTCTTGAGATCATTTTGATGAAATAAACCTTCTAAGAAACGTCCGTTCAGCAGTCACATTCTTATAATCTGTCGTCTGCTCCGGAATGTTGTGAATTGACATAACAAAGTTCAGGAAGCTTTCAGCTTCGTGACGCAGGAAGTTCAAAAGGTCACCATGGCAACAGTACTCAGTGATCACCAACACTGGACCTGGAACGAAGACAAAAAGCACATCATCCACTGAATGTGTTGACTTTACTTTTCAAGTAAAAGCGCAAAACAATTTATGCGATTAGGCTGTCCGTTTACACGGAAATGGCGTTTAAGGGGACTGATAACGGAAACTTTTGAAAACGGGTTTCAAAGTGCTGCGCATAGTTTGCGCATAAAAATAGTTTGTTAACGCGTCTCCAGCAAAGTGTAGATTTACTACACCAGTACTATAACCACCAGCTGACACTAATTATTTACCTACAGCTAAATCGTAACACTCTATCACGGCGACGAAGAGTTTTTAAACGGCGCTTTTGGATCAGACCCGGGAGGACGAGAATGTCCAAACTTTTCGCCATCTTGTTTGTTTGTTTGTATATGTGCGCACGCTTCTCTTAACTATAAATGAGGAGAAATGCAGCGCTCTGTATTGTTTGGTCTCTTTAGCGACGGAAGTCCGCCTTCCAATAAAAAGTCAATCAATCATCAGGTATTTTTTCTTTACAAAGTGATGTCACCAACTTCTGGCGTGGCATGCATAATACAGTGTTTTGGTCATTTTTGTGGATCTGTGTAAGCGCGTATTTTTATTGTAACACATGTATGTGTGTACGTGAAACTTTTCAAAAACGCAAAAGAAAAGAAAAACATTTTCAGTTCTTCATCATGTAAATCATCGGCCTAAATCATCAATGGGGTCTATGTGAATAAATACATCTTACCACCGTGAGTGCAGGCACCCAGTAGATTCACAATGTTCTTGTGCTGTCCGAGATGACTGAGAATTTTCAGTTCTGACATCAAAGCTTCTCGCTCATCTGAATGAGCGCTGGCTGCTCCAAACGCACACAAGAAAACACACAACTGTGAATGTTTTTAACAACAGCTCAACAGAGCACATGACACCACTCTGCCGACTGATACAGCATGACATTTCTTTGGAGTTTGCTTTGTTTAGCTTTTTCTGACCTTTTAGCATTTTCACAGCCACACGAGTGACGATGTCTTCTTTCCCCAGACCGTACGCCGTGGCCTCCACCACCTTCCCAAAGGCTCCTGCACCCAGAGTCTTACCTGCACACATAAAAAAAGAAAATCAGCGGATCCACACACACACCGCCACACAGCTCACGAATGATGCGTGAGCACACACCCAGCTTCAGTTTGTCCCGTGGAAACTCCCACTTCTCGTTGTACGGCAGCTGTGTTGGGTCTATGAAGGTGTAGTTATTTCCGTTGGTGGCTTCGATGATCTTCCAGCGGATCTCATATCTGGGTTTCTAAGCACAGACTTTAGTCATTTTCAACACACCGTTTCTGAAATACTATGAATGACATGCACTTGTGAATCATTCTCATTCATGGAATTAAACAGTCAAGAGCATTCATTTGAATGTGACACCTGTTTATATTTGTAGAGCAAGAAGCAGAGAAGCAGAAGTAGAACCGTCATGGCGGCGGCGCCTCCAGATAAAGTGCTGGTGAAGAGTTTATCTGCAGAACATCACACACAACTTTAGCAACAGTCCAAAAGAACTTCAGTCATCCACAAAGTCTTTCAAATCGTGTTGAGTTTACCTGAAACTTCCATGGCAAAAATGTCGCTGTCTTGGCCGACCAGATTAAAGGCCACACATACCACCGTCATTCTCTGATTGGACGGTCCCACGGTTAGTACGCTTTGCACACCGACGGTCCCAGACTGTTCCTTCTGAAACTCCAGCGTCTGAGTTACGATGGGTTCGAGTCCCGTTGAGTTCTCTGTGCATCTGCCCAACACATAACGTGACATGACATAACGGCTCGGTTTCACAAACACGGCTTAGTTTAAACCAGGGCAATGCCTCAAGATTTGATGTCGCTTTTATATAAATGCCTTGGAAGAACACATTACTGATTTGCATCTTGAGGCAAAACAATGGCACTGACATATTCTGAGATATTTCTGGGCAAGTTATATTCAGTTAAGACAGGTCTTAATTTCAGTCTGGGACTAGCCCTAAACCCTGTTAGTGAAACCGGGCCCACAAATTCAAATGCAGTTTGGAAGAGTGAAATATGAACACATACGAGACGGTGACTCCGGTGCACTGGTACCAGAGGATACTGGGAGCCGGATATCCAAAAGACCTACACGACAGGGTTGTGACGTTCTCCCATTTTACCGTGGCAACAGGCTTCTCTGTTCAGAGTTAAAAAAAGTGTCGTTCATTCATGCTTTCACATCTTAAAGTGACATGTTAGTGTCAATGTGATTTCCTTTTCAGTTCTAAAGAATAAAGAACAGATGACTGTACTGCACTTACTGTACATTTTAATGTCAAATGTAATGGAGGCATTGCTCATGGTGTTCTGCACATACAGCGTATAGCGTCCCATCTCCTGAAAGTTGAGTCTCTTGAGAAACAGCAGAGCCTCGTACCTACAGAATCAGCTGGGATTATTATTATGATGATAATGATTATTCATGATCTCATTCTTTCATCACAGCTTTTTACGGACCTGTCGTTATAGTAGTAAAACCTTTGCTCTAGGAGAGATGCATTATGGGACGTTGGGGTAGTCCACCAGTGAGAGGTGAGAGGGGGATACGCTTCGATCAAAACGCCAAGATCAATATCGTCTCCTTCGTTGACCTCGATGGACAGATGGTGACGAGTAAGTTTAGACGAGAGTTTGGCTGACATTCGAAGGTAAGGCTCATCTGTCACAGATCAAATCACATCACACATCAGCGATCAGACTTCATACCGCTGGTGTTCACTAAAGCCTTGAGCGGCTCTTAAAGTGTTTCTTACCCACGACGATCAGTTGAGTGGTGGAGCTGTTGGCTCCGGCTTCGTTCTGACCCGTACAGGTGATGTTACCTGAATCAGACAGGTTGACATTTAGAATGACGAGGACGCTCTCGACAGCCAGTCGATCTCCTGCCATGGTGGATTTCTCCTCAGCTCGGGGCAGCTGGCGATAAACAGAGACGCATGAAGATTATTACATCATAAAATGCGCTGGCATTTTATTGAAGTTTCAGAATAATGAGTATTGAAGAAGAAATCTCACAAAGACATCCTGAAATGAACTCGCTTTGCATCCAAAAATGTCATTAATTGTTTTACATTCAGATTATAAAGCATAAATTGCAGCTATGTACAAATACATTTTTACAGAATAACATAAAATAATGAGGCCATGAAAGAGAGAGTCAGCAGCACGTCAAACCTTTCTAGAGGAGTGCGTCCAGGTGACGTTGTAGTAAAAGTTTGGATTATTTGTGGTGCAGCTGATTTGAAGTTTCTCTCCCACCAGTTTGACGTATTTGTTTCTCTCGAGGTGAACGTACGGGGGAAAACGTAACCCTGGAAATGTATTAACACACCACAATCTCTCAGTCATTCTTCGTGTACTAACCCTAAAATCATTTCAACATTTATTGAAACTCACGTTGTATGACGTTTATTGAGAAAATCTTTGACACTTTCTCAACTCCTCTAATTCTGCCGCTGCACACGTAGTCTGCGTTATATCTGGGGAGAACGTTCCGAATCAGAACACCCTTCCTGGGGTCATAGGTCACGTTCATTCCAGGTGGAACAGCTGAGCTGTTATCCATGCGGAACGTGAAGTCTGTGGCGTTGGGGTCGGTCAGTAAACAAGGTAACAGCAGATCTTCACCTTCTTTACGCACGTAGCGCAGAGACATGCTTGGCGTCACAAACAGAACCTGTGGATCTGAGAGTAACTGACAGATCACTGTGAGCTCATCACTTGAAAGATCAGATGAAGTTGACAAATGGCATTAACTTGTTTAGTTAAGTTCAGATGGACAAATGAAAGGTTCTCTTTACCTACCTCTGACAAACACATGCAGAGAAGAAGACACATTCGACTCATCATCAACACACGAGTAAGTGCCAGTAAATTCTGCTGTGGCTTTTTTCACGTGGAAACTGCGGACATTTCCGCTTCCCTTAGAGATTAAGCGTTTGTGCTTAGCCAGTCGTGGAATCCATGTTACTGGGCCGTTGCCTTCACAGCTCAGACGAAGAGGAGAACCTGAATCCAGAATCACGTCAGAACCCGTCAGAACATCAGAGTTCACCATGATCTTGGGTTGAGACCCACCTGTCAATCAAAGATTTATTAGGTCCACAGCATTCAATGGTTCTTTATCAAATGATTTTTGAGGTCTCTGACACAATAACACTGACGAAAATACTTTGCAGATCATTTGGCAAATGCAGTTGTTGTGTTAGTCACAGATCTATACTGCACGATCAGCAGAAAGAAACATCTCAACTTCTCTCACTTCTGCTTCCATATGTGTGACACACAAACTGGAATCTTCAGTCTGTGTAACAACACACACACACAACATAACACAGCGCTGGGCAGACAGTCAAGAGAGACAGAAATCGCTCTCTAAATGAGCACATAAACACGCTTCAGTCACAGACCTGATGTGACGATTCAGGACTGACAACATTAGAAAACAATTCAAACTGAGACATTTCAAAAGAAAACTACTGGAGATCATACTGGGTCTTAGTTGGGTTCTGGTCTTAATCACAGATCACACAAACACACTGCGTGTCTTCAAAAGACAACACTAGAATTCCTTCTTGGAAGAATCCAATCCAAAGAATCATGAGACAGCGGCTTCACCACAGCACAGTTCGTCTGTTTCATAAATGCACAAAATCTATTGAGATCTGTTTTCATTCATCTCATTGTCCCTAATTGTGAGAAATATCTGAGAAGCTGTGAGGAAAGTCTCAATTTGTTCTACGTGTAATCTCATTGTTGTCAATTCAAAATGTTAAAGAGATAAAGGTTGTGTTAGTATTCCACACTTGCAGTACAATATGAGAAGTTGAGAAGTGATGAGATTCTTACCCTGAGCTTGAGCGTCCAGCAGACCCAAGATGAAAAACAGCACAAACATCTCGCATCTGTTTCGGACCAGAGAAAATCCACTTTAAGAGTTTCTCAGTGTCAGTCTTCAAGAGTTTCTGCTCGGAGGAAATAATAAGGAACGATTTCAACTTCTCATTTCTATTTGACAGGATATGACATGACGTGACTGGAAACTCAGCTGACAAATAGATTTATTAAAATAGATTCTAGAATCATCACATCAAAACAATAAGAGTCAAACTTCAATCAAACCTGAAATAGATTTTTAACTGAAACATAAAACCTGTTACCGTTGGAATCTGAATATCAGTCGATCCTTCAGTTTGTCTGTTACTTCCAATCTGAAAATCATCGGCAAGAAAACAGTCCCATACAGTCACTAACATCACGGTATTCAAGTGAAACCAATGTGAACCCTGAATACTGAGAACTCTGGGAATTCTGGGAGTCAATCCATGACAAGTTTAACAAGACGCTTCAGTGTTCTGACGGCCACATGATCTCAGACTTCTTCAGCATCTGTTAATGTGTGAAAAACGACTCATGACACAGATGAGAATTGATTTGAGTGCTGAGATCCGTGTGTTGTGACGGGTGACCTGAATCCTTATGTAGCAATGTGGAAGAACAAAACAAAGATGTTGTTTCTTTTTCTTTCTAAAACAGCCCATAAACGCAAATGAGTTGACATGAAGATTTAAGAGACAAATTTAAAGAAAATCTCCAGCATTTCTGATATTGTATTTGAGAAAAAGTGACGCCTCCTCTGGCTAATGCCTCATATCAGCATTCAAGAGTTTATCTCAGTCGGATCCTATTCCAAATCAAATTCAAATGAGCTCAAAAACTCTATACACGTAACTTTTAGAACCCTGTGTTTCCGACTGTATGAACAATGAAATCATTGCTGTTTATCTCAGCTCAAATTCATTCTTATGAGAAAGTCCATCGAGCTACAGAAGAGAAAATAAAACCTTATTATGGGAAATTCTACAGGCTAAAAGAACAGACGACTGAAGTATTTATTACACTTTTATTATATAGAATATGGAAAACAACAACATACAAAATATCTATAGAAAAATATACTTGTAAACATACATGAAGCTTTGGTACCTTTGAGTGTGAACCTTCAATAGTGTATGTGTTTTAAATTGTGCAATTTAATAAAGTCTTGTGTATACATAAAAATGCATAGTGTTAAATTCAGAAATACTTTTGAATCCTTTAAAGCAAAAATAACTTAAAGAGACGTCTTCATACTGTAAGTGTTTGCAAATAATGTTCATCGTCATTTAAACTTATTTAATAACTCATTCGTGTTCTATAAATGTTCCCTAAACAGGACATCAAACGTCTTTAGAGAAAAAAACACATATATTTTCTTCAACTTGTTTCATCTATTTGCTTCAATAACCTATAAATGCTAAAGTGCAATTTTGCTACAAGGATCTTAAAAAAACAGTTGCTATCTAAATCTAAAGACTGCTGCATGAATATAGTGGATGCATGTTAACACAAAAACTGCAGATCTACAGAAAGTTTTTAAAAGTCGATTAACAGCCATATATATATATATATATATATATATATACTGTATATATACTGTATATATACAAAGCTAAAGATGAAGTGGTTGTAGCTTTGCCTTCTACAGTTCATAATGCTGAGAATTAGCATGTTTTAAAACAATGCAAATGGGACAAATATGGCTAAAATCTCTCAAACCTTCACAGAAACATGTGACATCTCTGACAGTCTGCTGTACATTTTAATGCAAAGGTCTTTGTATGCTGTGCTAGGCTTTAATGGACTAGTTTGATGCACTTATGTATTTTGTTGCCTATGTTGTTATAATTGCTTCCAATGTTTCCTCATCTGTAAGTCGCTTTGGATAAAAGCGTCTGCTAAATGACTAAATGTAAATGTAGGTCACTGATGTACAAAATGTGTAAAAAATTAAAATGTCAAATGAGAATGTCACAGAAAACTCTCTTCCACATCTGAGGTTCCTGAATGATGTTCCTGCTCAGGTTCAGTACTGGGGGTTTCCATAGAGACCGTCTCCTCATCAGAGCTCATTGAGCTGTGGAGGAACAAGAGAGAGAGACCTTTAGCCAAATGTCACTCACACAATATTTAGACCTCCAGAGGGCGCCAGCACCATTGAACACATTCTCAAGAGTCATTTGCTAAAATATGCAGGTTATTTTAACCAAATCATCTCAAATGGATATAAAAGGCTTATTATTTATTCCCTTTACAACAACCTACATCTTCACTAAAGAGGCTGAGTAAATCTTAAACTAGAAACAGCTCTAGTTTGTACAGATGAACAGATTATTCGTGTATTTTTTTATCTCTTATAAAAAAGAGAAGTGACCCGCCTGCTGGTGTCTCATCTTCACTTCATCCTCTGCGGTTTTTAATGCTCTGTTTTATTTTTATTTAAGGGATGTCAGTGATACCTCAGGGGGCTTTCCACCGGCACCATCACATCCTCGGTGTCGTTCTCTGGCTTTGGGTCGGGGATGGGAATGATGTATTCGTTGTGCGGGTCGCTCTGTGGACGAGGAGTTGTGTCGGGCAGAAGTCCTGGAGGAGACCCAGAGGGAGAGATGGTGCCTGAAAACATCGAGGAAACCGGTGGCTTCACACGAACCACAGCAGGGTGATCGCTCTTCAGAAAACTATCGCTGACTTGCGAATATTTCTGGGAAAAAGACAGATCCACACAGAAAGACAGACAGTCAATGCTTTGTGGTGATTCGGGAAAGTGCGCAAGAGAAACATGACAGGAATATTAATATGAGGATTCTGTGTGATCTGTGAGGTAACCAGGGAAATGAAAACAAAGGAAACCTTTTTATATCCGTCCGACAGAAGGTTCCCCATTGAGTGCACTAGAAAGGAGAACTCTGGACGTTTCTCAAACTTCTCATCCCAACATTTCTTCATGATCTCATAGCTGCAGAGGAACAACATGAGCTCATTATCATCATCGTCTGACATCCATCTTAATTAAACACGTCAAAGCGGTCATGATGTTTCATTACTGCTGTGTGTAAAGACATGTGAATCTGAGCAGGTGCAGTCGTGAGGAGTTTGTTTGTTTGTTTGTCTATCTGGTGTGAGGTCGTACATGTCGTCTGAGGCATATGTGGGTTTGGTCATGCGGTAACCTCTCTTCAGAGCGCTGTAAAATAATTCATTCATTGGCAGGTCTGGATACGGGGTTCCTCCTGCAACATCACACAATGAAACTCATTTCATCTGAGCTAAATCTGAGAAAAATCTTCAGCTTTACAAACAGCAACTTTCAAAAGGTCAATCTCAACAAAGAGTTCCAGATCAATTCTGATAACTGATTTATCAACACCTAACCCTAACACCACATACCTAACGGCGCATCAGTACGCCGACGGTTTCAATTACTGTACACAAGATAAAAGAATTAAAATAAAATATATCACATAGAAAACTAGTCCTACTCATTCATCTAAAACAATAACAATACAAAACAAACTAAATGAATTGTCCCTGTGTTTTTATTCAGATGTGATTTCAATGATATTTCGAAAAAAATCACTTCAGAAATCTGGTGATATGGAGAGAGTGATGGTGATGGACTCTTCTTTAAATGACACCTTTTTTCTACATAACAGACCTGACATTTACTAATGATGTGAATGATGTGCTTCTAAACAATGAAGGATGGGAGAGACTCACCGAGAGTGAAAATCTCCCACAGTAAGATGCCATAAGACCAGACGTCACTCAGCGTGGTGTACAAGTTATGAAAGATGCTCTCTGGTGCCATCCACTTCAGAGGGAGAAAAGTCTGTGAAAAAACACACATTAAACCTCAGTGAAGCTCACCAGCGAGCAGTTCTTCTGACTTTACAATGATTATAAACTCAGATCACATACGTTGCCTTTGGAGATGTAGTTGTTGTCGTGCACGATGTCTCTGGCCAGCCCAAAGTCACAGATCTTAGCTAGTTTGCCTTCACAGATCAAAACGTTTCTAGCTGCCAGATCTCGATGAACACACTAACAATCACACAAAAGATACACATATTAGAAAACATCATTAGATAGTGAGTGAAACTGAAGTGTGCGCATAGAAACAGATTTTAAATTGATTCAACTAGAGATAAGACAACAGATACTAACGTTCTTTGATGCGAGAAACTCCATGCCTTTAGCCACCTGATAACTGAAACCCACCAGATCACTGTAACTCAGAACCGGAGAATCACTGATGATCAGAGAGCGGTCCACTCTGTGACCTGTGACACACACGCACTTTGTTTTATGGATATTCTGCACACTGTATACACCGAACTGACAAAATAAAAACCTTTCTGCATGTTTAAATTTTCATATAACCAAACATTTGTTTGATTGATATGCTGTTATTTTGAAACATTACTGTTATTGTCTCTGTGAGGACTTTAATGTCACACACACACACAGTTTCCTCTCTTCCATCACTTGGACTATCCGATGGACTATGAGTTCCTCATTTGATAACACAGCATCTTGTCACCACAATATTATCATATTAACACAACAGTTTGATGATTTTATGTACATTAACACAGAAGGAAAGAGAGGTGTGGCCTTGCTGGCAGGCCATTTGCTGTTGCTAAATCACATGTTCAGTTCTACAGGTCAGGTAATAATGTTCAAAAAAGGGCTGTATCGAATAAAGGTGCTATGCTACAGAGCATTACAACACAAATGACCTACGGGAAATGAGGTCATTGTTCTTATGAAAGTAACAACAACACAGAGGTTTGTGATTGACATATGTACCTTGCTCCTGGTTGATGTCCTGCTGGTAAGGGGACTCGTAAGGTGACGGCTGGATGTCGGCGTACTTGATAGTGTCTGTGAGCTCTTGCATTGGAACATATTGGGTCTGTTGTTCATCTTTGGTCATGTCCATATAACCTCCATCACACTCGCTGGCAAACGACACGTATCTACACATCACAGCAGAACTCCTGATCATGATCTGATCTTGACTTCTTTTCATTTTAAATCAGATCTTCACATTGTTATTTCACACATGTAAGACATCTGACTGTGATTTGGAGTTTTTGTTGATCAATACATTTACATTTACATTTATTCATTTGACAGACGCTTTTATCCAAAGCGACTTACAAGTAGTTTTTTTTTACAGTGACACATTACACATTCACACGGGTCAGTTGTGGCCTGGGGGTTACAGCGTTGCGCTTGTGATCAGAAGGTTGCAGGTTCAAATCTCAGTGCCAGCAGGTCATGACTGAAGGGCCCTTGAGCAAGACACCTTACCCCTGATCGCTCTGCAGTAATGTGACATTGTAAAAAAAAAAAAAAACTACTTGTAAGTCGCTTTGGATAAAAGCGTCGGTGTAAAATGAATAAATGTAAATGTAAATGTAAATGTAAATGTAAATGTACAGCAATCAGGGGTAAGGTGCCTTGCTCAAGGGCACTGAGATTCAAACCCTTCTGATCACAAGCCCAACGCTCTAACCACCAGGCCACAGCTGACCCCATCAGCACAGAAAAGAGAGAGATCAGGTGTATAATGATGACGTTCTCTCTCATACTCTTTTCCTGCCGCTGCATCAGCATCATAATAGAGCAGGCTGCTGTTGCCGTTGGCGACGTGGTTCTTGTCAGAGTGGGACTGGAGGAAGCTGTGCTTGTTCCTGTGCAGGTAATCCACCAGATCACCATAGCGACAGTATTCTGTTACCAGGTACAGCGGACCTGAGGGGAATACAGAGATCACGCTCAATCATCTCTAGGACTTTACAGGAATGTTTCATAAGATCTTTTAGAAACAATCAGTGAACCACTGACAGAAAGAAAACACTTTCTCTGTGACTATTGACCTTGTTTGGTGCAGGCACCCAGCAGGTTCACGATGTTCAGGTGAGGACCAAGATGAGTCATGATCTTCAGTTCAGACATCAGAGCTTGCGTCTCGCTCTTCCGAGCGGTAGCTACGGTCATAAGAGATCACGAGTAAATGCATGTTTGAGTTTAGTTGTGCGTTTTCTATGCTGTGGAGAATTTCTCATGTACATTTCAGCATCTTTACTGCCACTTTGGTGGTTGATTGAGAATGGCCAAGACCGTACGCCGTTGCCTCCACGACACGTCCGAACGCTCCGGAACCCAACGTACGACCTAAAGAAACATCACGCAGGCAGATTGCTTTATAAAAATACAACAGCACGGTTGGCTCTGCACATAAAATAATGCCATGAAAAGAGGCGCTAGAGCGTTGCTAAGGTGTTCTGAGTGGTTGACAGACTGACATACGAGTTCTCACCCAGCAACAGACTGTCTCGTGGCATCTCCCACGTCAAGTCATACGGCAGGTGAATGGGGTCAACATAAATGTATTCGTGTCCGTCCAAACTGACCGATTCAATGACCTTCCATCTTATTTCATAGCGCGGTTTCTGCAAAAGGGAAATAACGTTTCAGATAATTAATGCTTATTCAAATACGGTTTGTAAAATCTAGAAAACACTGACTAGAGGAGGGCCTCAGGTCACTAACCTTCCTCCACACAGCGATGAGGATGATGATGGAGATGATGGCAATGACCACCAGTGCCAGAACAGCAGCAAGAACAGCAACCTGTGAGAACAACGCTGGACAGATGCACAACACACATACATCTTACAAAATTATCTATTTTCCATTTATCCATTTGGCAGAAGCTTTTATCCAAAGCCTCTTACAAGTAGGAGAGCATTTAACATTTTGTAAACATGCTAAACAGTACCGATAGTATACAAGGCCATGATACTAGGAGGATTAAAGCTGGAGTGAGCAAAGGAGAGAATGAACAAGATTCTTCATTATAGATAAAACATAGACAGTTGTTACTTAGTCAAATAAACTGCTTTGACTAGTCTTACAAGTTAGTCATCCAATTTTCTTCTTCAAGACGTATCATAACTTCTTTAAGTCAGTCACATAAAAAGTCAAACCAAATGAGCGACCGCAAGCGATTTGGTGCCTCGCTGTGATGGACAACCAGGCGTCGCTCATGTCCAGACTGAAGATGACGGGAGGGTGTGTGTGTGTTTGAGTGTGTCTGCGTGCATACGGCGTGCACACACACACACACACACAGGTTATACTCACTGCTGTTCACCAGTCTGATGTCTCTGGCTCGAGCTCCTCTCTCATTTCTGGCTTCACAGCGGATGGTGAGCAGCTGCGGCCGGAGGAAAGTCACCTGACTGTGAGTCTGATGGATCTTGCGTGTGCTGTTGTAGGTGATGTTCGTCTGGATGGTGATGCTCTCTGGATCCTCCCCTAGAGGGCTCCATACTGCACTTCTGTTACTGCATCTTGAGAGGAGACGACATGGTGAATGTGTTTAGTAGAGCAGACTAGCATACTACTCTAGTGTTCTTTGCTGTGTATAGCAGTCTGCACAGCATTGAAATGTTCTGTACAGTATGCATGGAATACATATATGATTTAATATATTCAAATGCTTCATTGTTTAACAGCAGACGGTGAAGAAAACACAAAGTATCCCACAATGCAACATGCTGAATTTGACGTTCCGTTTCCAGTCAGAAAAAACATTCCTCAAGTCGCCTTATTGAGATGATTGGACGCCGCTCGATGATAACACATACATCATACATCATGATGAGGTCATGTGACAGTGATGTTTATCATGTTTGGGAGTATGTGAAACCTTTCATTCATCTCATGAGTGGCACTTCAACACTGAGCATCTGCAAACCGCAACAACCCCGGGCAATAACATCTGCAGGCACATCTGTCAGTCGTACAGGAACTGTTCTGCGAGGTGTGTGCGCACAGCTGCTTTACATTATTCATCTGGAAGTGTTACAAAAGAGCTCTTCCTAACGCTGGCGTTTGTGCGTGTGTTTATGATGCTTTTGAAGAGTCTCAGTGTTTACTCATCTGTAGAACAATCCTTATGAAATATCAATCAGATCATAACACACACTTTAGGGTGTTGGCTAATAGTCTTATGTTTTCTATCTCAATTCACCAAACCATGAATAATACATGATACGTGATCTGAAAAAAATGAATATGAATGTGATACACGGACTCCCAATGACCCAAGAGGTTTCAAATATCATGTGCTTCAAAAGAAAAGTAAGAATGACTCTTGATTTGGATTTGTGATGCTGATGGAGGTGTTTATGTGAATGAAGACGGATAGCATTACTTGTGCATATGGTCACAGCTGAACCACTGAATGCTGGGAAACGGCACGGCCTCTGCTACACAGATGACCGCAAGTCTCTTCCCCGACAGCTGATGATCGGAGAGTTCTGTTATCTGAGGAGGAACTGAAAAGACGGCATCAGCAGGCGTCATTCATACAAACACACAATATATAAGAGACTTGAAGATGATGCACGACATCATAGTATTTGACTTGTTTCATGTTGGTTAAAACTGAAAGAATTCTCCACAACACTTTTAAATTAGTTTATTTGGGCTGAACCCATATTGTATATAAAACAAGGAAATAAAGTGAAACACCACGATTGCACCAGCTGGTTTTTCTCACGAAGTGGTGTGTGATGAAGGTGGTGTGAAAACGGATGTCTCACCTTTCACCTCGAGGTCAAAGGTCATGTCTTTCAAGTCATCTTCATTCTGGACACTGACAGTGTAGTGGCCCATCTGCTCCAGTCGGATCTTTACCAGGGTCAATGTGCTGACGAACCTGCCAAAGATCACCAGTATACTTCTAGAAACAAAATCCTATCGATTGGATTTCTGAAGCGGAGTGATTGTTACCTGGTCTCGTGTGTCTGGCTCGTGTTCTGCCCGTGAATAACAGCTCCGTCTTTAGTCCAGTGGACGGTGGGTTTGGGATATGCATCTATCTCTACTTTCAGCTCGACGTTCTCATCGAGCTTCGCTGACATGTTTCTGTGCAGATGAGATCTCAGATCCACAAAACCTTTCTCTACAGACGGAGAGAAATTTCAAACAGAACATGTCATTCATCATACATCATACATCTATTTCCAATCGGTTGAGATGCAACTTACATAAATAATATGAGCTAGATTTCAACATTTTCTACACACGCAAAGCTCATGTCCTGGGAGGTTCCGAGGCAACTGTGACTGTCACACGGTTGCTGAGGGATTTGGAGAGGTTTAGAGAGTGTTACTAGGTGGATTCTGAATTGTCATTTATTGATCCAAGTTAAAGAGCTCCAGCCACACGACTGTATGACTTCTGCCCGTTTCATTTTATTTCATATCAAACTACGTGAAAGTTTCAAGAATGAAAAAGAATCCTACGACCTCACGTTAGGACGGCATCTTCCCTCACGCGATCTAAAGCTCAGCATCTGTGCATTCATTCATGGAGTCGCTCAATGTCTGCATTCACCTGCGCTGTTTACTCTGAGCGTTCACACGAGGAACCGCTGGAGGACTGATGTCAAACCTTTCATTTGGCTTTGAATCAAAGTTCAGTCCAAAACTAGCCACACACTTTGCATCCATTGCATCATGAAAGCATCGCTTTATATAAGGGTTATATTTGAACCTGTAAATGTTTCCATGATGGCTGCCCTGTTCACTGCCGGCCAACACAGTTGGCCAACAACTCAGTATTGACTTGAGCATATACAGTATAGAGAGATTAGTGTAGATCACTGGTTTATTTCCAATGGTTGACAGGTGACTTTTTTCAAACCTAACATCTGGATAACTGATTTTTGATGTGCAGTTCTTACCCAGCACAGTGATGGTGATGTTTGCTGAAGCTCTCAGGTTCTGTACACCCTCTTGTGCATGACACACATACTCTCCAGAGCTGGCTAGAGTGATGTTTGTGATGTTGAGACAAGAGCGCATGCTCATACTGGACAGAACATCTGTATACTGTTCAATATTCCCGGCCTGAGGGTCAGAGGTTTGAGTGTCAGTGAAATATCATAAACCTGCTGCTGGAAAAAAAGAGGATACAGCGGTTTAAACAAGATGAACTTTCGCTGTCACACGTGATGCTGAGCGGCTGAAAAACATGAAGAACTGAACACTTAGTATACTGGAAACCCTTCCATTGAAATCAATGCATCCATTATCACTTAAAGAGCAACATTGACCAAGAGACCTGTAATAACACTGCCTTCGTGCACCAATGAACACTTCATCAGCAGATGTAAATCTGGACAGCGCTGACTCCTCCCCAGTAATGCTTTTCATTTATATCTGTAAATCCTTTTTACTCCTTCGCTTTGCACATCTTGAGATGATTTAACATTCTGAACTTCTCACGGGAAATACTGGAAACAAAGAGACGTGTTTTCAACCCACTCACATCTTTGTTGGGAATATCCCAGGAGAAAAAGACGAGCTCCAGTTCGTGAGCGGTACAGTTGACGTTGAGCGTCTCGCCCTGTTTCAGCACAGTTCTGGAGGCGTTGATGTAGGGTTCAAGAGCCTCAGGAGCTGAAGAGAAAGAGAGCACAAAAGCACTTTTGTCTTATTAAACAAACAATGTGATGTGAGATGTTATGACAGGTGTGTCTGTCCAACATGTTTGATACTTTAATGCTACAGAACAGAGTTCATATGTAAACAGATTGTTGTTGTTGATATTTCAGTAGTAAATATTGTAAACACACAAATGACAGTGAAGACGAAGAAACTAATGGAGTCTTTTTCCTGGCCGTTCAGCTCCCCTCTGCATTTGTAGGTTCTGTCCTCCAGAGCGGCGGTGTAACCCACGTTGGGGTTGTACGAGCCCTCCACCGGCATCTCGCTGTCTTTCTCCAAAAGTGTGACGTTAATCCGTGGGTCTGTGACCAGGCACGGGATCGTTCCCTCCTTACGAGTCTTAGTCACTATATCGTAATCGGTGTCGAGGAACCAGACCTCAGGATCTGAGGAGTGAGAGATCGAGAGAGAAAGTTAGTGAGTGTGTGTGAGAGTGAATGTGTGTGTGTGTGTGAGTAAGTGAGTGAGTGAGTGCGAGCGTGTGTGACTGAGTGAGTGAGTGCGAGCGCGTGTGAGTGAGTGAGTGAGTGCGCTTGTGAGTGAGTGTGAGTGCGAGCGCGAGTGAGTGAGTGAGTGAGTGCGAGCGCGTGTGAGTGAGTGCGAGCGCGTGTGAGTGAGTGAGTGAGTGCGCGTGTGAGTGTGTGAGTGAGTGCGAGCGCGTGTGAGTGAGTGTGTGAGTGAGTGAGTGCGAGCGCGTGTGAGTGAGTGAGTGAGTGAGTGAGTGAGTGAGTGCGAGCGCGTGTGAGTGAGTGCGAGCGCGTGTGAGTGAGTGAGTGAGTGAGTGAGTGAGTGCGCGTGTGAGTGAGTGTGTGAGTGAGTGCGAGCGCGTGTGAGTGAGTGTGTGAGTGAGTGCGAGCGTGTGTGAGTGAGTAAGTGCGAGCGCGTTTGAGTGAGTGTGAGTGAGTGCGAGCGCGAGTGAGTGAGTGTGAGTGAGTGCGAGCGCGTGTGAGTGAGTGAGTGAGTGCGCGTGTGAGTGAGTGTGTGAGTGAGTGCGAGCGCGTGTGAGTGAGTGTGTGAGTGAGTGAGTGAGTGCGCGTGTGAGTGAGTGTGTGAGTGAGTGCGAGCGCGTGTGAGTGAGTGTGTGAGTGAGTGAGTGCGAGCGTGTGTGAGTGAGTGAGTGCGAGCGCGTGTGAGTGAGTGAGTGAGTGAGTGCGCGTGTGAGTGAGTGTGTGAGTGAGTGCGCGTGTGAGTGAGTGAGTGTGAGTGCGAGCGCGTGTGAGTGAGTTAGTGAGTGAGTGCGAGCGCGTGTGTGTGAGTGAGTGCGAGCGCGTGTGAGTGAGTGTGAGTGAGTGAGTGCGAGCGCGAGCGCGTGTGAGTGAGTGCGAGCGCGAGCGCGTGTGAGTGAGTGAGTGCGAGCGCGTGTGAGTGAGTGTGAGTGAGTGCGAGCGCGAGTGAGTGAGTGTGAGTGAGTGCGAGCGCGTGTGAGTGAGTGTGAGTGAGTGCGAGCGCGAGTGAGTGAGTGAGTGAGTGAGTGAGTGAGTGAGTGCGAGTGCGAGCGCGAGCGCGTGTGAGTGAGTGAGTGAGTGCGAGCGCGAGCGCGTGTGAGTGAGTGAGTGCGAGCGCGTGTGAGTGAGTGATTGAGTGAGTGCGAGCGCGTGTGATTGAGTGAGTGAGTGAGTGAGTGCGCGTGTGAGTGAGTGTGAGTGAGTGCGAGCGCGTGTGAGTGAGTGAGTGAGTGAGTGCGAGCGCGTGTGAGTGAGTGAGTGCGCGTGTGAGTGAGTGTGTGAGTGAGTGCGAGCGCGTGTGAGTGAGTGTGTGAGTGAGTGAGTGCGAGCGTGTGTGAGTGAGTGAGTGCGAGCGCGTGTGAGTGAGTGAGTGAGTGCGCGTGTGAGTGAGTGTGTGAGTGAGTGCGCGTGTGAGTGAGTGAGTGAGTGAGTGTGAGTGCGAGCGCGTGTGAGTGAGTTAGTGAGTGAGTGCGAGCGCGTGTGTGTGAGTGAGTGCGAGCGCGTGTGAGTGAGTGTGAGTGAGTGAGTGAGTGAGTGCGAGCGCGTGTGAGTGAGTGAGTGAGTGCGAGCGCGAGCGCGTGTGAGTGAGTGAGTGCGAGCGCGAGCGCGTGTGAGTGAGTGAGTGCGAGCGCGTGTGAGTGAGTGTGAGTGAGTGCGAGCGCGAGTGAGTGAGAGTGAGTGCGAGCGCGTGTGAGTGAGTGTGAGTGAGTGCGAGCGCGAGTGAGTGAGTGAGTGAGTGAGTGCGAGTGCGAGCGCGAGCGCGTGTGAGTGAGTGAGTGAGTGCGAGCGCGAGCGCGTGTGAGTGAGTGAGTGCGAGCGCGTGTGAGTGAGTGATTGAGTGAGTGCGAGCGCGTGTGATTGAGTGAGTGAGTGAGTGAGTGCGCGTGTGAGTGAGTGTGAGTGAGTGCGAGCGCGTGTGAGTGAGTGAGTGAGTGAGTGAGTGAGTGCGAGCGCGTGTGAGTGAGTGAGTGAGTGCGCGTGTGAGTGAGTGTGTGAGTGAGTGCGAGCGCGTGTGAGTGAGTGTGTGAGTGAGTGAGTGAGTGAGTGAGTGAGTGCGCGTGTGAGTGAGTGTGTGAGTGAGTGCGAGCGCGTGTGAGTGAGTGAGTGCGCGTGTGAGTGAGTGTGTAAGTGAGTGCGAGCGCGTGTGAGTGAGTGAGTGCGCGTGTGAGTGAGTGTGTGAGTGAGTGCGAGCGCGTGTGAGTGAGTGTGTGAGTGAGTGCGAGCGCGTGTGAGTGAGTGTGTGAGTGAGTGAGTGCGAGCGCGTGTGAGTGAGTGAGTGAGTGAGTGCGAGCGCGTGTTAGTGAGTGCGAGCG
Source organism: Barbatula barbatula (assembly GCF_947034865.1). NCBI lineage: Eukaryota > Metazoa > Chordata > Actinopteri > Cypriniformes > Nemacheilidae > Barbatula > Barbatula barbatula. The sequence continues at coordinate 10,133 of NW_027636883.1, read as the reverse complement.
CGTGTGAGTGAGTGAGTGAGTGAGTGAGTGAGTGAGTGAGTGCGCGTGTGAGTGAGTGTGTGAGTGAGTGCGAGCGCGTGTGTGTGAGTGAGTGCGAGCGCGTGTGAGTGAGTGTGAGTGAGTGTGTGAGTGAGTGCGAGCGCGTGTGAGTGAGTGAGTGAGTGAGTGCGAGCGCGAGCGCGTGTGAGTGAGTGAGTGAGTGCGAGCGCGAGCGCGTGTGAGTGAGTGAGTGCGAGCGCGTGTGAGTGAGTGTGAGTGAGTGCGAGCGCGTGTGAGTGAGTGTGAGTGAGTGCGAGCGCGAGTGAGTGAGTGTGAGTGAGTGCGAGCGCGTGTGAGTGAGTGTGAGTGAGTGCGAGCGCGAGTGAGTGAGTGAGTGAGTGAGTGAGTGCGAGTGCGAGCGCGAGCGCGTGTGAGTGAGTGAGTGAGTGCGAGCGCGAGCTCGTGTGAGTGAGTGAGTGCGAGCGCGTGTGAGTGAGTGATTGAGTGAGTGCGAGCGCGTGTGATTGAGTGAGTGAGTGAGTGAGTGCGCGTGTGAGTGAGTGTGAGTGAGTGCGAGCGCGTGTGAGTGAGTGAGTGAGTGCGAGCGCGTGTGAGTGAGTGAGTGAGTGCGCGTGTGAGTGAGTGTGTGAGTGAGTGCGAGCGCCTGTGAGTGAGTGTGTGAGTGAGTGAGTGAGTGAGTGAGTGCGCGTGTGAGTGAGTGTGTGAGTGAGTGCGAGCGCGCGTGAGTGAGTGTGTGAGTGAGTGAGTGAGTGAGTGCGCGTGTGAGTGAGTGTGTGAGTGAGTGCGAGCGCGTGTGAGTGAGTGAGTGCGCGTGTGAGTGAGTGTGTAAGTGAGTGCGAGCGCGTGTGAGTGAGTGAGTGCGCGTGTGAGTGAGTGTGTGAGTGCGAGCGCGTGTGAGTGAGTGCGCGTGTGAGTGAGTGTGTGAGTGAGTGCGAGCGCGTGTGAGTGAGTGTGTGAGTGAGTGAGTGCGAGCGCGTGTGAGTGAGTGAGTGAGTGAGTGCGAGCGCGTGTGAGTGAGTGCGAGCGCGTGTGAGTGAGTGAGTGAGTGAGTGCGCGTGTGAGTGAGTGTGTGAGTGAGTGCGAGCGCGTGTGAGTGAGTGTGTGAGTGAGTGAGTGCGAGCGTGTGTGAGTGAGTGAGTGCGAGCGCGTGTGAGTGAGTGAGTGAGTGCGCGTGTGAGTGAGTGTGTGAGTGAGTGCGAGCGCGTGTGAGTGAGTGAGTGAGTGAGTGAGTGAGTGAGTGTGAGTGCGAGCGCGTGTGAGTGAGTTAGTGAGTGAGTGCGAGCGCGTGTGTGTGAGTGAGTGCGAGCGCGTGTGAGTGAGTGTGAGTGAGTGAGTGAGTGAGTGCGAGCGCGTGTGAGTGTGAGTGAGTGAGTGTGAGTGCGAGCGCGTGTGAGTGCGAGCGCGTGAGTGAGTGCGAGCGCGTGAGTGAGTGCGAGCGCGTGTGAGTGAGTGCGAGCGCGTGTGTGTGAGTGAGTGTGTGAGTGAGTGAGTGTGTGAGTGAGTGCGAGCGCGTGTGAGTGAGTGTGAGTGAGTGCGAGCGCGTGTGTGTGAGTGAGTATGTGAGTGAGTGCGAGCGCGTGTGAGTGAGTGAGTGAGTGAGTGAGTGAGTGTGAGTGCGAGCGCGTGTGAGTGAGTTAGTGAGTGAGTGCGAGCGCGTGTGTGTGAGTGAGTGAGTGAGTGAGTGTGTGAGTGAGTGAGTGAGTGAGTGTGAGTGCGAGCGCGTGTGAGTGAGTTAGTGAGTGAGTGAGTGTGTGAGTGAGTGAGTGAGTGAGTGTGAGTGCGAGCGCGTGTGAGTGAGTTAGTGAGTGAGTGCGAGCGCGTGTGTGTGAGTGAGTGCGAGCGCGTGTGAGTGAGTGTGAGTGAGTGAGTGAGTGAGTGCGAGCACGTGTGAGTGTGAGTGAGTGAGTGAGTGAGTGCGAGCGCGTGTGAGTGAGTTAGTGAGTGAGTGCGAGCGCGTGTGAGTGAGTGTGAGTGAGTGCGAGCGCGTGTGAGTGAGTTTGAGTGAGTGCGAGCGCGTGTGAGTGAGTGTGAGTGCGAGCGCGTGTGAGTGAGTTAGTGAGTGAGTGAGTGAGTGAGTGTGTGAGTGAGTGTGTGAGTGAGTGCGCGTGTGAGTGAGTGTGTGAGTGAGTGCGAGCGCGTGTGAGTGAGTGAGTGAGTGCGAGCGCGTGTGAGTGAGTGAGTGAGTGCGCGTGTGAGTGAGTGTGTGAGTGAGTGCGAGCGCGTGTGAGTGAGTGAGTGAGTGAGTGTGAGTGCGAGCGCGTGTGAGTGAGTGAGTGAGTGAGTGAGTGAGTGCGAGCGCGTGTGTGTGAGTGAGTGTGAGTGAGTGCGAGCGCGTGTGAGTGAGTGTGAGTGAGTGCGAGCGCGTGTGTGTGAGTGCGCGTGTGAGTGAGTGCGAGCGCGTGTGTGTGAGTGCGCGTGTGAGTGAGTGCGAGCGCGTGTGAGTGAGTGTGAGTGAGTGCGAGCGCGTGTGAGTGAGTTAGTGAGTGAGTGAGTGCGCGTGTGAGTGAGTGAGTGTGAGTGCGAGCGCGTGTGTGTGAGTGAGTGTGAGTGAGTGCGAGCGCGTGTGAGTGAGTGTGAGTGAGTGCGAGCGCGTGTGTGTGAGTGAGTGTGAGTGAGTGCGAGCGCGTGTGAGTGAGTGTGAGTGAGTGCGAGCGCGTGTGAGTGAGTGTGAGTGCGAGCACGTGTGAGTGAGTTAGTGAGTGAGTGCGAGCGCGCGTGAGTGAGTGAGTGAGTGCGAGCGCGTGTGAGTGAGTGAGTGAGTGAGTGAGTGCGAGCGCGTGTGAGTGAGTGAGTGAGTGCGAGCGCGTGTGAGTGAGTGAGTGAGTGAGTGAGTGCGCATGTGAGTGAGTGAGTGAGTGCGAGCGCGTGTGAGTGAGTGAGTGCGCGTGTGAGTGAGTGAGTGCGCGTGTGAGTGAGTGAGTGCGAGCGCGTGTGAGTGAGTGCGAGCGCGTGTGAGTGAGTGAGTGAGTGCGAGCTCGTGTGAGTGAGTGAGTGCGAGCGCGTGTGAGTGAGTGAGTGCGAGCGCGTGTAAGTGAGTGAGTGAGTGAGTGCGAGCGCGTGTGAGTGAGTGAGTGAGTGCGAGCGTGTGAGTAAGTGAGTGAGTGCGAGCGCGTGTGAGTGAGTGAGTGAGTGAGTGCGAGCGCGTGTGAGTGAGTGAGTGAGTGAGTGAGTGAGTGAGTGCAAGCACGTGTGAGTGTGAGTGAGTGAGTGAGTGAGTGAGTGAGTGAGTGAGTGAGTGAGTGCGAGCGCGTGTGAGTGAGTGAGTGAGTGAGAGAGAGAGAGAGAGAGAGATAGTGAGAGTGAGTGAGTGAGTGAGTGAGTGAGTGAGTGAGTGAGTGAGTGGGTGGGTGGGTGAGTGAGTGAGTGAGTGAGTGAGTGAGTGAGTGAGTGAGTGAGTGCGAGCGCGTGTGAGTGAGTGCGAGCGCGTGTGAGTGAGTGAGTGAGTGAGTGCGAGCGCGTGTGAGTGAGTGAGTGAGTGAGTGCGAGCGCGTGTGAGTGAGTGAGTGAGTGAGTGCGAGCGCGTGTGAGTGAGTGAGTGAGTGCGAGCGCGTGTGAGTGAGTGAGTGCGAGCGCGTGTGAGTGAGTGAGTGAGTGAGTGAGTGCGAGCGCGTGTGAGTGAGTGCGAGCGCGTGTGAGTGAGTGAGTGAGTGCGAGCGTGTGAGTAAGTGAGTGAGTGCGAGCGCGTGTGAGTGAGTGAGTGAGTGCGAGCGCGTGTGAGTGAGTGAGTGAGTGAGTGAGTGCGAGCGCGTGTGAGTGAGTGAGTGAGTGAGTGAGTGAGTGAGTGAGTGAGTGAGTGAGTGAGTGAGTGAGTGAGTGAGTGTGAGTCCGAGCACGTGTGAGTGAGTGAGTGAGTGAGTGAGAGAGAGAGAGAGAGAGAGAGAGAGAGAGAGAGAGAGAGAGAGTGTGTGAATGTGTGTTCGTGAGTGAGTGTGAATGTGAATGTGTGCGCGTGTGTGTGAGTGTGAGTGATACAGACTGAAGCTCAATATGTACATAAGCAGATTGTCTCACCGGGTACAAAGACGGTCAGCTCTCGTGTGTTATTGGTGCCGTTCTCAGAACACACATATACACCCGTGTGTCTCCACGTCACATTCTCCAGACTTAGAACACTGGAGGTGGGACTTTGGTTCTTGATGTAGAACTGTGGAACGTTCTCCTCTCGTTTGAAGCGCCAGGTGACGTTTGCCCAGCCGGAGCAGGTGATGTTGATAGAGGATCTTGTGGAGAGAATGACCTCTGGAACGCTGGGATTGATTTCAAGAGCCGAACAGAGCAGAATCACGCCTGCATGCCAAACACACACCTTACTTCAGATATACAGTACCAACACACTTCAGGAAAGAGTTTCACCAAAGCACAATACTCTTCTAACAATAAAACTCAATGTAACTGTAGTGTGAGTTAGGCGGGACGAGAGCCGGGATTCGGGACCGGTCTCGTATCACGGAGGAGATTGTGGAGCATAAAATGGACGAGCGATCAGACTGTCAGTGAGAGAGGACAGGGCCCGAATTGGTGTTCATGTTTGGGGGCCGGCAGTCGACCGTGAGGTGGCTGCCGGTCTTTTACTTACGTCTTTATTGTTTGTTTTATTTGATTAAAGTTTTTTAAATGTTTGCCGGGTTCCCGCCTCCTTCCTTCCCTATGTCTACGAACTTTATTACAGTAACTTACTAGTGTAACATAAAAACAAATATTTCTCAATGCATCATGGGATTGCTGTTGGGAAATTCTACCAGAAACGTACATTATTTGTCCTTGAACTGTTATAGTAAATATTTTGTTATGCTAAAATTATGTATTCAGGAAAAACCTCAATCAATGGGAAGTTTAAGTTGTTATCATTCATATCAATTAATGAAAAACATGAAATTATACATAAATTCTACAAATAAATGCTATTTTACAACTGTCTCCGTGTTATTGGTCAGTGGTGTCACGTTTACATTAAACTCAACACCTTTGGTTTGACTCTGAGGTGAAGCTGACACTGATCAAGGGTGAGTGCTGTCATTGAATTGTATGATTTAGGGACGAGCTAAAGTGTCAGGCCCTGTCCAGGTAAATGTTTGTTTCTGGTAGAATGTGAGTCTGTCATGTCTCATTCACACATATGCAACTTCTTTAAATGCTGTCTATAGAGAGAGACCTGGAGCAACACTAGAGACTCCATTTAAAGCCACAAATTCTGGTGATGTTGGGTTAGTAGTTTAAGTCTTTTCCACGTGAATCTATATGTTCACACACAAGCATTGGGAACAGTTTGAGTTTATTTGGGTAGGTGTGGATTGTAAAGTTATCTTGGGATTTGTTTAGTCTGGTACCTGTAGTCATGGCAGTCAGCTGGAACAGACGGAGGGAGAAACTTTTCATTCTGGATGCTTTTAAACTGTAGAAAAAGAAAAAAAACTTTCACCTCATAGCAAAATCAAACATCAAACATCTTTCACTTACCTACAAATCTATTTCAGAGTAAAAAGAAGTATATGATTTATTCTGTCTCTTTAAAACTTAAAACATAGACAGGTCAAATCTGATATAAAATAAATTTTAATGTCTAATATTCTTGCAGATCTCTATTAATTATGAGTGTAAATGCTCCCTTTGACCCAGAAGAAGAACACACGGATCTGTTCTCACACAAACCCACAAGAGAATCATGCCTGACTGCACACAAACAAAAGCATGTTTCACAAACGCTGGCATCTACAGCCATTCGTTACACTAAACACAGAATCATTGAAATCAAATAAGATGGTTGATGAAACTTTCATAAATTTACATTTACATTTAGTCATTTAGCAGACGCTTTTATCCAAAGCGACTTACAGATGAGGAAACATTGGAAGCAATTATAACAAATTAAACGCTTTCTAGTCAAAAGACGGAAGAGGAATGATCATAAACAGACATCAGCAGATACTGCGGAAATGCTCCACTTTAACATATCTTGTCTGTCAATGTTTCTAAAGCACAAATAAACATTCAGGTCTACTGGAGCTGCTTTACTATGAGAAGAGTTTCTAGAGGTCAGAGGTCACAGGATGTGTGTGTGACAGTAAATAAACACCCACACAGAGACGTGGGGTGAACGGACAGGATTTCTGTGGGTCGGTGGGTGGATGCGGACGGGGGCTGGATGGATGGAATGGATTTATTTGAAGATCTGGAAACAGTTAAAGCTGAATGACTGGGTGCAAAAGCAGGCTGGGAAAAGCAGAGCGGGCGGAAGAACAAATCACAGAGATGTGGAGGAGGAAAACTTTGAAGGAGTCTGTGGAAACAGTCCCTAACTCACAAAAGATGACTTAGACCTTTACTTCACTCAGTTGTGCTCCACAACATTTCATCAAAACACATTTTCAACGGAAAGATTCAACACTTGCAGTGACAATGTCAATTCATGAACAAGCTGATTCCTTTTACTGAATCGGTAACGCCAGTTGTCCAGCCAATAACTTACTGATTCAAGGATTCATTTAGAGCAAATCTTCAGGTAATTGACACACTGAACTGTTCTAATCTGACTTAAAATGATTCTCAATACATAAAACCATACTGAATATATACATATGATATATAATCCATACTGGCAGCATTTTCATCCCAGCCAATAAAAGAGGACGTTAATAATGTTCTGTTTGACATCAAAAAATCTCACCAGAGCAAACCCAATCTACCAGCCCCACAAATGGTGTGAGAGCGTTCGTTACGGCCCCTCTGCATGGCCATAGGTAAATCATACAAATGATGTCGGTCTCTCGGGAGGGTCACAGACCAGAACTGCAGAGTGATCTTACACCCACACTATGAGCAGTTATTTCAGTTTGTATTCTCAGAAAACTTTCTCATGATCTCTAATACACAGGAGACACGCTAAGAGGCCTCGGAGCTCTCCGGACTCATGATTACCCATAAGACCCCACTGTTGCCTTGTGTTCATATCCTGAAACATTACAGTATATGTGTGATGTATGACTAGAACTATTCTTTCAAAGTCATAGTGTCCATGAAAAGAAACAAATCTCCAACATCATGTTTGTAAGCTGCGCCTTTTGAGGCTCTACATCTCTGTCCCGGAAAAACAAGTACAACAGTTAAAGCCATCAGACTTGATAATGTTCCATCCAAACTAATCAAACTAGTGTTTGATCTATTATAAAGTGTTGCCTCGTCTATAACAAGGTTCAATAAAAGACAAATTAAATAAACAAATAATAAAACGAAAGTAAAATTATAACATAATACTCTTATTGAAGTATTTAAGGGGTTTAGGGAGCACCATAGTACAGAATCTGCACATTTAAAGGTTCTTAATGATGTTTTGTTTTCTGTGGACTCAACTGGTGTTACTTGACCTAAGCGCACCATTTGACACTATAGACCATAAACTTCTTATTGCACAGCCAGAGTGATTGGTGCGTTTTCAAGGTACTGTTCTAAAATGGTTTAAGTCCTATTTAACAAATATAAGTTTTTCAGTTGCCATGGGAGAATGTATATCATCTTCAGCTCATTTTACATGTGGGATTAACCAAGGATCCATTTTGGGTCCTATTTTATTCTCATTATATATGCTCTATTTTTTAAAAACAGGGCAAATCATTCCACTGTTATGCTGATGACACACAAATATATTTGCCAGTAAGAAGGAAAGTAGCTCACTAGGACCGTCCTTTATCTATTCACTGCAAATCCATGGAAAATAATTGGGGGGTAATAAGAACACTGACAGGGGTCAAGCCGAGAGTGATGCATGCATTCGTGTCTTCGCATCTGGACTATTGCAATTCCCTGTATATGGGGATTAATAAATCACTTTTGTCTAGATTGCAAATTGTACAAAATGCTGCTGCAAGAATGCTGACAGGTTCTCGGAAACGAGACCATATTACTGCTCTTCTTACATCATTACATTGGCTGTCAGTCCGTTATAGGATTGATTTTAAGATTCTGCTGTTTGTTTTTAAATCTTTAATGGTATTTCTCGATCATATCTTTCGGATTTATTGCATTCATACTTGCCAGCTAGATCACTTAGGTCTGCTGAACAGAATCTTTTGACTGTCCCTATAGGGCGAAGCGTTCATTATGGGGTGATTGTGCCTTTTTAGTGATGGCTCCGAGACTTTGCAACAGTTTGCCATTAAATATTAGAACAGCTCTCACACTGGGGTCTTTCAAATCTCTTTTGAAATCTCATCTTCTTTCCCTGGCTTTTTGTAGGTTTTTTTGTGATATTAAATTTCCATCATGTTTATGCTGTGTAGTTAGATGTCTCTATGCTGTATAGTATTGGTGTAAAATGAAATATTTTTCTTTTTTTATATTTATTTACTTGTTTTTCCTATCTATTTTTAAGCCGTACAGCACATTGGTCAACTAACTAACAGGGAATATTCTACTGCCAAACAGCGCAGCCATGAAAGAAGCACACAAACCTAAACCCCTTTCAGAGAGAGACAGAGAAAGAGACACAGAGAGAGACAGAGAGAGTGAGAGAGAGAGAGTCGGGTTAAACGCAAAAGAGAGAGTGAGTGTGAATATGAAGAGTAAGGTTTAGTAGCTCAGGAGGTTAGTCGCCAGAATGAAGCTCTTTGAACATGAATCTCTCTCTCTCTCTCTCTCTCTCTCTTTCCCTCTCTCACTGGTAAGTGTGCATCAGAGTCTGCATGAGCTTCACAACACTGAAGGGCGTGATTCTGAAAACTTTATACGGTACCACAGAACATGAGGACAATGAGTACAGATTTTTACTCATTACTGTTTTTTTTCTTTAGTCGAAAAGAAATTAAGGTTTTTGATGAAAACATTCCAGGATTATTCTCCATTTAGTGGACTTCAATGGACTCCAAACAGTTGAAGGTCAAAATTACAGTTTCAGTGCAGCTTTAAACAATACTAGACGACGAATAAATGTCATTAAACGTGCATCACAGAATAGAGCAAGGCGTGCATTTCTGTTTATAAAGCAAATACCCTTTTTTTGGGCTAGATAAGACCTTTATTCATCGTCTGGTATCGTTCAAAACCCTTTGAGCTTCAACTGTTTGGAGTCCATTGAAGTCCACTATATGGAAATAATCCTGGAATGTTTTCATCAAAAACCTTAATTTCTTTTCGACTAAAGAAAAAATGCCAACTTGGATGACATGGGGGTGAGTAAATTATCATGAAAATGTATTTTGGAAGTGAACTACTTCTTTTATTTTTTTTTCAACTTTTTTAAATTTTGAAATAATGGTTTAGACGTTAAACAAATTACTGTAAACACCTTAGGAAACAGTGTGTGTGGACTTGGTTTTTAGATGTTAGTGGGGACCTGAATGCACACCAACTCATGGAGACCCGTGTTACTGTGGGGACCAAAATTGAGGTCCCTGCGGGCACAAAAGCTAATAAATTGTACAGAACAGTATACAACTCATTACGCCCATGGACTGTCCCCACGGAGATAAAAAACATACGTGTGTGTGTGTGTGTGTGTGTGTGTGTGTGTGTGTGTGTGCGTGCGTGCGTGCGTGCATCAGAGAGTGTTAGGATGGGAATGTTGTGCCTGTATGACCTTTCCCAACATCCTGATCTCATGCCAACACTCTTAAAGTGTCATTTCATAACACAGCAGCTACATCACAGAATTCCCATCAGTCCTCCTGCAGATCTGCTGAGCTCCAATGGGATTATACACATCACTTCAGCACCAACACTGCCGTGTGGGAAACAAACCAAGCTCAAAAGAAAATTTGACAAAAATTGATGTTGTTCTTTGCGTTCAGCTGGAGGGCTTCACACTTCCTGTGTGTATGCAGGAACTTGTGTAGCGTGGGTGTGTGAGAGAAACCACAAATAAAACCGTGGAAAAATCCCCTTCAGAGAGCTGAGAACAACACAACTATCCCATCAGTGTCATGATGAGACGACTGTGTCCCAAAGTCCTCTTACCAATTCTCTTCACTCTCCACATTACTTCTTCATACTCTCACTGTACCTCAGCTGTTGACTTTCAATAGAAACACCAAATCTGAGAGGCATATGAAAGAACGATACAAACACATGTTTACGGTTGTACAGAACATCTACTTCACATCTCACAGGTCAGAAAGTTCACAGGCACTTAAAGAATATAGCAG
>NW_027636884.1:0-19062 GCF_947034865.1 Barbatula barbatula | reverse complement strand
CACACACACACACACACAGTCACGGTCATTTGTGGTGTTTTACACTCTTGACAGTGATGAGAGTTTATTATGATATCAGGATGTTATTATTTTATTAAACGCTTCAGATTATAGAGTTTTGAAAGAGAATGCTCTTAGTTTAGTTTAGTTTGCTGTAAATTGGACGCTCTGCTGATGTTGTGTAGATGAAGGAAAGTCAATCCTGATGAACTCATCTTCAGATCTGCAGTATGTACCAGACATTATGAAAGCTGAAAGCTGTTTTGTGAACAGGTGATCTTACCTGACCTGGCCGTGTTGAGGATCGCCGTGTATGATGACAATAACAAACTGATCGGTCAGCGGATTCTGCCGCTCGATGGTCTTCAGGCGGGTTACAGACACATTTCACTGCGAAATGAAGGAAACAAACCTCTTTCACTTCCCACGGTTTTCTGCAACATCGTCCTGAAGACTTACGTACCCGAAGGCTTCGGTGGTGAGTGAGCTCACACTTAACGCCTCTGTCGCATCATTCCTTCTGTCGACGTCTCATCATATAACCTGAAACTGAAAGCGCCTGGTTTATTTAACATGAAAGGTTTGGAGAACACTTTGACTCTTTTATCACAAAGAGTTCATAGAAACACTTTCTCTCATGATATAATGAGTGATTGAATATATACATTTAATAGATGAGTTGACTGAAAGCACACGGTGACACTGAAATTCTCCCATGATGCTCCTGCGTTATCCTTCATTGAGATGTTTTGTCTTGTGTTCTTCAGCAATCGTAGACGCTCTTTCTGATCCAAAGAAGTTCCTCACTATTGCAGAGAAGCGTGCCGATCAGATGCGAGCTCTCGGCATCGATATGGTGCGTTTATGTTTCCACATGTCCAGTGTTTGGAGCGTGGATGTTTGTGTTCATGTGAGTCTGGTGTGGTTTCCGGTGTAGAACGATATAGCAGACGTGCCCAACGAAAGCCTCAAGACAGATAAGAAAGTCAAGACCAACGTTACACCTCAGACGAGTTCAGAGATGAACGCTGCACAGAACAACATCACAGAGAGCAAACGCGGTGAGACGCACAATCCTTTCATCTGATGTCATCAGCATCATCCAATCAAACTCTTCTTCTGTATGGTTTGTACAGCGTTCGTAAACTGAAAATGTTTCTTGTGTTTTTCCAGATCATTCTGCTGTAAATCAGGTGAACATTGAAGATTTGAAACAGATGAAGGTAAAACTCTCACACTGGATTATTTTGCATGGGAAACTGCGTGAAGCCAGATAATCAGCACCAAACTAAACTGAGAAGATCCCATTGAAATGTCATTTGTTGTTTTAAATGAGGGGTGTAGCTCTTTGATAATGTACCCGTTCAGGGAAGATCTGCTCTTTTATTAATATACCAAACAACAAGAATGTTTGTGAATCTCTCTGTAGAGCTTCATTAAACTGGTGAAGAAGCAACAGAAGGAGCTCAACACGTTAAAGAAACGACAGACTAAGGTGAACGTCTCTTCATTTCTTTTCCAAACGCCTGTGATTCTTCTCCACAGATGATGATTTTCTTCTTCTGTTTTTTAGGAACACAACGCCGTGCGGAAATCTCACTGTACTCACGTGGATAAACTGGTGGCTCAACATGACAAAGAGAAGTTTACTCTGGAGAGACTTCTGGAGAAAGCCATCAAAAAGAGAGGGTACTGTCATCTCGTCTCAGTTTGAAACACATCATGACATTATTTACTGTATGTCTTCAGATGGGTGACAAATCTAAGAAAACATAAACGAATAAAAGTGTGAGGGGGGAAAAGTGCAGAATTTTAGTTTTTTATGAAATGAAGAAAGATATGGTGTGTGTGTATACAGTACAGTAACCAAAACAAAAAAACACATTTATTTTATTTACAAAATACCTAAAACTAGTTGATAAATACCTAAAACCTTATTTTTTGATGCAGATTTGTTTGTGAGGACTGACCGCTGTGTTAAAGGTCAGGGCATCTTTTTCCCCTTTTTATTTTAGAGAAAACAACTGCACCGAGTTAAAGAAAGAAACAGCGATGAAGGTGGAGTTGCTTACCACAGGCCATAAAGAAAAGGTTTGATTGGTTTCTTTTGAATGTCTGTATTCAATGTTGAAGTTGTGGAGACGTTTGAAGGGTAAGAATCACTGACTGCCCGACACAGATCTGGGCGAACTGACGTGTTTCTGCCCATCTGCAGGTTAAAGACATAGTAGCCCAGCAAACTAAAGAGTGGTCCGAGATGATCAATGGTCACAGTACAGAGGAACAGGAAATGAAGGACGCTCATGTGACCCAGCAGTGTGAGCTCTTGAAGAAGCTGCTGGCCAGCGTTCACGAGCAACAGACGCTACAGCTCAAACTCATTCACGACAGGTAACATTCATATATTCTCTTCATCTGGACCTCTATTATCATCTTTATTGTGCTTTTGCTTTTCATTATCATTAGAGATACACGGCAGCCCATAATAAACACACATGAATGTTGCATGAGTCTCTTTAACTGTGTGCATGTAGTTTCTGTATTAGTTATGCAGAAAACTCCTTCTCAAGCGGGATCTCCATGTGAAAGAACCCTCGATTATTCGATTGTGCCGTTTTCCGTATCCTCACGATTCTCTGGTGTTTCTGTAAACGGCTGGAAAGATGATTCTGGAAAAATCTGTTTGTGTGATTAAATAACAGGCAGAGCAAAGAGATGAAGGCGAACCAGGCGAAGACGTCCATGGAGAACATCAAAGCCTTCAGTCAGGACAAGAGCATTAAAAACAAAGCGGAGCGCGAGAGGTGCTCAAACTCTTCACGGTTTCAAACATCATCACCCGCTGTGTCATCATCATTTGACAAACCTCTTTTCTGCTCTCTCGCAGGAGGGTTCGAGAGTTGAACAGCAGTAATACCAAAAAATTTCTGGAAGAAAGAAGAAGGGTTTGTTGTTGTTGATGAACTAACATGGTTTATTTTAGCATAAGCTTTCATTCAAACTTACTTGAGTGAACAAAACTAACCCATAGATCAAAGTAACACTTCACGTCTCTCGTCTGTGGGCTGTTGTGTAGTTGGCTATGAAACAGGCGAAAGAATTGGAGCAACAACAGAAGACACAGAGAGACCAGCTGGAGAAACTGGAGAAATTCAATGAGCAGGTTTGACATCTCACACTTGACCTCATGAACCCGCTGATGTCATCGCTCGCATCGTTTCATGGCTTTCTTTTCTGTTTATCTTTTGGCCGTTGTTACTCGTGTTTTCATTTAAATATCATTTGCCTTTTCTTTGAACAGCTTTTGAAATCCCATCATGCCACGTGTCAGACTGAAGGTAGGCTTCATATCAAAACACAATCACTCACTCGTAACTCACTCAGCTCGACTGAAGTGATGGCAAACGTGTGGCTGAATTATAAAGCGTGCAGCATCAGTGCTTCTGTTGTCGCAATGCATTCTGGGGTCGTCTCTGTGAAGGATGCAATCAGGACTGCCTATGTGGGAGCTGATTGAGGTTCATGACATAGTTATTACCCACAATTCTTCGCTGTATGTACATGATGTGCTCATGATGAATTTGATGTTGGGGGACACACTTCTGCGTTTTTGAGTAAATTACATGACTCTTGTACAGGAATGCAGATGTGATGATGAAGTGTTGAATGATCCTCGGTGATGTTGATCGTGTTTGTGTTCAGGCCAAAGACATGCAGAAGATGCTGAAGCTGGAGGAGGAGATGGACCGCAGACCAGCCACAGTGGTGTAAACCCTCCGAGCGTCAACTGACACCCTCACAGATCTGCTGTTCCCTTTCACCTCTGCAGTCCTGTAACTCCGCCCCCTTCACCCTACCTCAGCTCAAACTCCACCCACTCCCCCCCCCCCGCTTCTGCAGCTGTGTCCAGCCAATCGCCACCTTCCAGGTCGGACCGTAGCTCCACCCACTCCCTCCGCGTCCCACGGCACCGTTCTTCAGCACAAGGCGTGAGGACACACACACACGACACGCACATGCGCGTTCATCATCATCGCTGAGCTAGAAACCGTAGCAGCGAACGGACCAATCCGATAAAGAGAAGATTTAGTTTGTATTGTGTGAATGAAGCTTTATAAATGTGATAGGATGTCTGAGGATCTTTGAATATGTAGCAGAGCCTTACAGTAGCGTCTCTCTCTCTCTCTCTCTCTCTGTACAGTAAGAATGTAAAGCGTCTCACACACACACACACACACTGTACGGACACACACCCGTGCTCATTTTATCATGGCATCATTTATGTTTTTTAGATACACGACACATAGGCAGTTTTATTCTGCATTGGTTTGTTTTTAGAGGTTTTAAGATGCCATGGGTTGTGTACTGGACCTGTTTGAAGACTGCTCGGCTCCTGACAGTCCAAAGTGTACGGCCAGTTTCAGGTCAAATCCTAATATATGAGACTGAACTAAACGTTCATCTTTGACACTGAATGCTATTGTCCTTTAGTTTGTGGTGTTTGGGCCTGTGTGCGGCCGAGGGTTTGAGGGATGAATGTAAACTGGTTCTAATGGTTTTTTTTTCATGTTCATGTTATAAAGTGTTTGCTGGTGTCCCACATATCTCCTGTGAAAGCAAAGTGCTTTGACATTTTTAAAACACCATCGCTAACAAATGTGCCACTATATGTCGGGTAGGATGTTTAAATTATTTTACAAGCTGATATAATGCCAAAATAAGGGGTTATTTCTATAAAGATACATATATAAATATATATATATATATATTATGAAATAGAGTGAGTAGTTTTAGACTATATTTTGTTTCTTAGATGCTTTTTGCACTAGCTGAATGTTTTGTGTTGCTCTGATCTTCTGAATCTGTTTCCAGAGCTCTCGTAGCTTCAATGTGGACCGCTGTGAGTGCTTTTGTATTTCTATTGTATTTGTCAAACTTCTAGTATTCTGAATACTCAACAAAACACAACCTGTTGTTATCCTGCTACTTTAATACTGTTTTATAGTATGTGTACCAATAAACTCTCCCAGGTGTTCAATGAAACCTTGACCGTGTGTTGAAGAACCGTCATCGTTGATGGCATAAATGTGCTTGAGAAGAAAGCGTTTGTGTGTGTGTGTGTTGAATCGTTGATAGTCTTGTGTTGTTTTGTCAGTGATGGGACTCAATAATCACATGCAGTAATTGGCAAATATATTCACATCATTGAATCTCTGAAAGCCGGATTATAATCATCCTGTCCACTTCACAACAACACATTCTGCTAATGATATTCTGGTTGTCGTGGCAACTCCAAATCTTCACAGCGTATAAAACACCAAGAGATGTGTTTGGGAGAAAGGTTTGCGTTGAACGTCAGCATGATGAACCTCTCGGACACAAGCAGCTCCAACACCAGATTCCTTCTGGACGCCATCTCCAAAGATAAGATCCACCTCACCAGATTTATTTTAGATGCACTGGATGGTGAAATCATCGACTCAAAGACGGAAGGGACGCAGACGCCGCTCATCTCTGCTGTGTTTCTCCAGGACGAGCAGGCGAGGAGCAGGTTTATGAATCTTCTGTTGCAGAGGGGTGCGAGCGTCAACTGTCCAGACGAGAGCAGCCGTACGCCGCTGAGTTACGCCTGCGAGATGGGATGTCTGGACGCCGTGAAGATCCTGGTGAAAAACAACGCCGATCCCGAGATGGCAGACAGCTGGGGGAACACAGCTCTCATGTACGCCGTCGCCGCCGGACGTTCGTCGGTTGTGGAGTTTCTGGTGCGAGCGTTCAAAAGACTGGGTCTGCAGATCCACCGGCAAAACAAAGTCGGCAATTCTGCTGTGGCGGTGGCCAAATATCTGGGACACGCCGAATGTTTACGGGCTCTTGTGAGTAACTCCAAAAGGTTTCACGATGACGTCATGTGTGAACAACTATCCACCGTGAACATCAGTGAAGATGAAGAAAAGTTCTTTGAGCACTCAAGAGAAATGTCTTCTGAACGTGACCTTCAGCTTCTGGTGGGTTCACGGAACAGAATCCGGTCGATGGACTCTATTGAGGAATATGAGAAGGAAAGTGATGTTTCATCATCATCATCATCATCATCATCATCACAAAGCTTCGGGTTCCCTGGTGTTTTAACCCCAAAACCTCCTGAGAAACTCTCCCCAAAACACCCAAGACATGACGCACGAGTGTCGCTGCTGCCGCCCTTGTTCAGAAACTCAGTGATCTACTCACCCAGACCCTCAAGATGCTGTGTGTCTCCATCGGGTCCTCTTAGCATTCTCTTGACTCCTATTGCAAAAAGAGAGGAGCGAGATCGCGTCGAGAAACCTCTCGACTTCCCCATCAGACGCTTTAACGACACTTATTATCAGAAGAGATGCAGTTTACCCACCAGCGTCCTCGCGCCACCGGCCACGGAGCGTCTGACGTCTTTACGCAGAAGCAGAACTGTGATGAAAAGCCCCGCAGAACCTGTTGAGCCCACGGCTGCTGCTCGCGGCACGTTAACTTCACTCGGTTCTAAACTCTTGAGGAGATTTACTTTTCCAGAATTGAAGAAGATCGTTAAAGAGCCTCACGCGACACGAGCCGAAGCTCCGGAACCCGACGGCCGGAGCATCCCGAGATCCGAGACTTTTCCCCTCGCGAAGAATCATCCTCAGGTCGGGAACAAACCGAGTGTTGACAGCATCAGTGCTGTGACGTGTGAGTTTGATCTCCACTTTAAATCCACTTCCGACTTCTGATCGCGTGACGCAGGACGGGAGGAGAGAGCGCGAGCTGCTGTCTGATGCGCGCGCGCACACGTACACCTACAGTGAGTGCTGCTGCTGCTGCTGCTGCAATAAATACATCTAAACCATAGATAATGATATTATAGTTATATATGCTCAAATCTAATGAATGATAATAGTTTATGGGATTTGTCGTTTACTCGAGTTGTGTTGACGGAGATGAGAATGCGCCACATTGAGCTGCTGCTGTGACACAGACTGTTTTAAATGTCATATATCGCTGCAGTGTCTGTTAAATGCGCTTCTGTCACTTTATTATTATTATTATTATAGATTATTATTAATGATATCAACAGATACAGACATTGAGCGCGTGGGTTGTGTCGCTTTAGTGGGGAGGGGGGGGGGTGTTCACGCATTACAGTCGCAGCTGCACGAGCGGCATTGCGGGATCAGACTGTCCGATGAACTTCACGAGCAGAGCGATGCAGCTGCAGCTCTTCACCTTCTGCACGCGAGAGATGCTGCGCGCCGAGCAGTAAGTCACGCGCACCTGCGTCTGCTGGAGAAGTGAACTGTTCCACGCGTGGATTTCCTTCCGCTCGTGTTTGTGCAGCTCGTGATTCGTGATGGAGTGGGACGCTGCGGTTCTCATTTGTGTTCTCTGTAAGTTGTGCTGAATCTGCGCTTTTACTCCTCGTGACTTCACTGCACTTGTACAAAAGTATAAACGCGATGAATGTAAAGGTGAAGTGTGTTATTAATAAAGTTGATGTGGTTCGTCTGCAGGCGCTCTGTCACGAGTCTCCGCCGAAGCTGAAGTAGAGAATCTGTCGGGACTCTCACCGGATCCCGATCGGGATATTTTCGTAGTTCGGGAAAACGGGAGCACGTGCCTGATGGCGGAGTTTGCGGTGAAATTTCTCATCCCGTATGACGTGCTCGCGCTCAACGGAATCGATGTAAGAGCACAAAACTCGTCGTGTTTCTGTTGTTATTCTCACAGAATTGTGTTTTTTATTAAAATGACATCGCTTTACATTCTGATAGTGTTTTATATTGATCATGAAACAGCTTTTATGACGTTTAGCTTTTCTTTTAGTTTTACTCTAATAACTTTAACTGAACTGATCATTCAATTATTTGTTCAAGTGTTTCTAATTTAAGTATGAAATTGTGTGTGTGTGTGTGTGTGTGTGGGTGTGTGTGTGCGTGCGTGCGTGTGTGTGTGTGTGTGTGTAGTTAATAACGGAGCAGACAACTGCGTCTATCCCGCGCGGCGCTGAGATTGCGGGGAAATGCGGCGCGCGTGAGTCTGAGCTGCACATCTCGTGGATTAATAGCGCGTTCACGTTCCGCATCTTTTTCTCGAAGGTGAGCGCAGTTTGATTCACGCACATCATGTTGTGCATTAATCGCATTTACACACACACACACCGTAAAGCCTGAAAAGTATTGCGTGAGGATATTTAACACATCTGCTACAGATGTCGCTCAGTTAAACACAAAGATCATTTTTATTTGTTTTCATTTAAGTTGAATTTAAGAGTGTGTGTGTTTTGTAGGAGAATCGCAGGATGGGCAGTGATAGTAAAGCAGAAGACACTGAAGTGTGGAACATTAATAAGGTTCAGCTGGTTTATGACACATCAGAGATGACACACTTTATAAACGCTTATAACCGTGAGTAGGAATCACAAATGTAAAAGTTGTTACTGTCACTTTCATTTGATTTTCAAGTGAGATGAATGTAATAAATAATAATAACAATAAAACACTTCATTTCTGTCCAGTAACTTATGTTTTAAAATATTCATAATCAATCCATCTTTATATGTTTTTAATCACATTTAATCATTCACAAGACACAAAAGCTTATTGTTCTTTCTGCTGCAGTGCTGCATCATCATCATCATCATCATCATGCAGAATCTGCAGAATTGATCAGTTTCTTCATCAGTTTTAATGCTTTTCCAGCGTTTATTTTTGTGATCTTTTTCACGTAATATTTTTTATTCATCTTTTGTATTTAAACAGACTATAATCACTTTGCACAACGGTGTCGTGTTGCAGAAAAACATCGAGCAAAATCTTTGAGAAATGGCCATTTGTATAATAAGAGGTGGAAATGATGAATGCAGTTATTGTGTGGATTGTGATGTGTGTTTGTGTCCAGCGGGGAAACACACGGCCAGCTCACACCGTCTGTCAGCGCTCGTGACTCCGGCCGGCCGTTCATATGTGTGTACGGCTCAACAAACACTTACGTTAATCTCCACGGACCATCAGAAGGGAATCACAGTCGCGCTTTACGACATCCAGATTCAGGCCTTCGACATCCAGAGCGACTTCATATTCAGTGAACGTAAGAAAATGAACGAGACACTAATGTGAAAACCTCGAGACCGTTTCACCCTGACAGCCAAAGACGTCATGCGTCCTGCTATAGTCGTCGCGTGAGATGTGAGAATGAGTTCATGTGAGATCTCATCTTATTTATTTATTTTTTATTTTATTTATTCATTTGGCAGACGCTTTTATCCAAAGCGACTTAAAAGTAGTTTTATACAGTGTCACATTACTGCAGAGCAATCAGGGGTAAGGTGTCTTGCTCTTCAGTCATGACCTGCTGGCACTGAGATTAGAACCAGCAACCTTCTGATCACAAGCCCAACGCTCTAACCATTATACACTTCTATTTCATTTTTATGATCAAATTATCTCCCGTTATTGCTCAATAGCAGATACAAATCCTGTGAATCATCAATCTGTTTTCATAATAGACCCAGTGTGTGTTTAAAATGCAGAGATGGATTTGATTTGGGGACGCATGTATAAATACGTCTTTGTGCATCACAGTAATAAGGGGGGGGGTACTAAATGGAAAATAAACTGAAACAGTCTTCCCGTTATGTAAATCATGATTTATTAGTTTGACTTCAGGGTGAAACATTCATGAATCTGTTTATACTTCCATTGCATTATACAGTTGTTTCTGAGTATGTGCGACCCCTGGGATGGAACCCATGACCTGGGCATTTCTAGCGCCGCTATGAGTCACGGGAATGCTCAACAGACATTCAGTGTACAAGATCATCAGTGACGTCAGATTTTGAATTTCTGTTCATTTATGTATTCTTTAATCACAGAACAGTCATTCTTGAGCTTTGTTTTGTGCCGTGTGCTTTTGTCTCTCACTGTATGTACAGTGTATATATTCATAAGATAAACGGATGTCAGCGGAGCGTGTTGTTTATCTGCGGCATGTGAACTGTTGTTTGTCTTCTCCTGCAGCGTATAAATGCATGACAGACCAGCGCGAGCAGCTGGAACAAATGCTGCCTCTGGTGTTGGGTCTCCTCCTCGGTCTCATCATCGTCATCACCATCTCCGTTTACCATTTCCACCTGAAACTGACCGCACAACAGCAACCGCAGCTGCCGCGAGACCGCTCGCTCTACAAGAACATGTGAACGTCACCACGCAGACGTCACGCTCCCTTTACGTTTATAAGCGGCTCGTAGTGTTATTGCACCTCAAAAGATGTTGAATCACCGTCATACTGTAATTCTGTTGTGGATGTCAATGTATAAAAATAGAGCTATTGAGATTGCTTGACAAATGACATAAAGTACAATTGAAATATTTCAGATTTACACGATATAAGAGAAAAACGAATCATAGCCTACTGAAGAATTTCTTTAAAAGAAATGAGCTTGATGTGTGAAAAGAGTGTATAAAGTTTTCCTTCGATCCTTATGTTTTAAATCATTGTTGATGTGTCTTTCTAAAATAACTCAAAGCTCTCTTCAGATGATGAGGTCCGAGTCTGATCTTTACTCTTCCTCGCGGTTCAGCCGTTTATCTGAATGCTGGTGAGAATAGAATATGACGAGTAGATGAATGAAAGATCAATACAAGGCACCTGGACAACAACATCTCCTCACTGCATTAAAACAAATGAGCTTCAGATCAATCCTGAGATCTGTGTGTGAAACTGCTTTATGAGTAAATAAACACAAACGTCAATTGCGTGAGTCATTTCTTCCTTTCCTCATCACATCCTAACCCACGCAGTCTTACTATAGTCTTCTTCACAATCCTCCGCTCGCTGTGGTCTCAAGGAAATCTGGGAGAAGGATTTCGAGGTTTAGCACTCCATGAGATTCTGTGGAACAGTATTTTATTGCTCAAATCCTTTACATCTTCTGTGAATAAAGTTCTTCACAGAATGAATGCACAGAATTTCCAAAGAGAACGTAAATCTCATTCTGGATAATAAAGCCCTCGATAGTTCTCGAAACCCTTGACGATTCTGAGATTGAATTGTATGACGAACACTAAACTGCTGTTATTGACAAAAGACTTTAACAAGTCCCTGTCCTCATATCTCATAGGTTCAAAGGAACTATTTATGAAGAGTTTGGTTCCAAAGGAGACGAGAAATCTGCTTTTAAAAATGTTCAAAAATCCTGTTTTAAAGGTGTTTTGCTTATTATATTATTAATTGGAATGCACAATAAAAACATGATCTCATTTTGGAACCTAACTTGTCATATCATCATCACTGCTACACTTGGACAACAAAGGTGTCTCGATCAGATGTTTTTTCTATAAAGCTGAAGTTTCCGATCTCCGCCTTTAAACGATGTGTATTTAATGTCATTTACCCACACTTTATCGATTGTTTTATAAATGAGGCCCCTGGACTTTATTCATTTACTCTTTGCTTTGATCGCATTCCAAGACGACAAAATCTATTTGAAAACACAACACATGATATTTAACATATTTGTGTTTTTTTATTGAAAGCTTTTAGTGAGAAGTCATGCAATAGCTCTGTACAAACGCAACGTGAGCTCTGTACAACCTACAGGTTATTATGTGAGAAATACACTTTCATATTTACAGATCACAGTGAGCACTGAGACACAGGTGAGACGTCACAGAGACAGTCAGCCGCTTACACTCGTATCAACAGGAAAACACACTGGGATCCATTATGGAGTCAAAAATGTAAATATTGCTCAAGGTTTCATGAAAATACAATGTTAAGACGTTTTTATGAGAAATGTCTTGTTTTGCTATTGCATCTCTGGGATCATATAGAGCCAACGGAGCTCTCCGTACAGCTTTCCAAAGATGAGCACAAATGAGAGAAATAAAAACACGTCTGACACGACCTTCAGTGCGCTAACATTAACATCTGCAAATGTAGAATAAATAAATAAATTCCCACATATTTCTGCAACAGATGACTATATCAAAAAAAGAAAAAGAAATATAAACAGTAAGAAAGACTTTTTATTGAATTCTTTTTTGCAGAAACCTTCAGATTCTATGTAATACTGTCCAGTTCACCATGTTTACATCACAACAAAAATACTGTGCTTTATCAAAACTGTACAAGTAAAACTTACAATTGCTCTAAAATACATCTTCTTGTTGTTAGCGTGAGGGCAAAACTAAGACGTTTGTGTAGTAATGTGATGTATTGAGCAGCTGTCCTACAGTATTAGTCTACACCAGAGTCTGTCTGTACAGTAGTTCACATCTATTAAAGTCACGAGGCGGTTACGTGTGTTTATGTGACTTCAGTGGAGTCTGTAATGTCTCATGAGGGGAACGATACAGGACGGGGGTCCCGACAGCTTTAGGAAGGAGTGCTGCAGGAGGTCTTGAGCCGAAGCGCGCTGAGACGGCTCTCTCACCAACATCAGGTCCAGAAACGCTTGAAGAACAGACGACACCTGTCACAAACAAACCCAGAGCACCGACATTAGTGTGTGATGTTCATTCATTCATTCATTTTCTACCGCTTTAGTGTGTGATGTGATATATTTAACTCACAAAAACCAAATGGATCTGTCACTGAAAAATAAAACTGAATGTAATGTTACATTGCACCATAAAACAAAAGAAAGATTAATTCCTGAATATTGATTTTAAACACAAGCGTCTGCCGCTGACCTTATGTGGCTCTTTGAGTCGAGGAGGAAGGTTGTCTCGTATGCGTCTCATGGCCTGCAGTGGAGGTTCATTGAAGTACGGCGGTTCTCCATCAACCATCTCGATCACCATGATGCCCAGAGACCAGATGTCCACCTGCCACAACACAACATCAGAGTACATGAATAAAACAACACAAACATCAAGTTCATGTAGACGGTTATATGCGTGTCTTTAGCTGCATGTGTGATCTGATAGAAAAACAATATGATATTTAACATTTTTATTGAGGTCATGTTCACAGTTTTTGAGTAAGATGATGATGAATCTATCATATATTAACTGCTGGAAATCCTTGACAGAGTGAAACCGTCATCAAACACTGCATTCTGCATTCATTCAAACACACGTTACAGAAGAGTATATATATATATGACATGAATAATAAAAGATCTGTATCCATTCTAAAGGTCTTGTCAAGAGATGTTGTTTATGTGATTTTGAACCTCAGTGCCGTATGGTAATCTGGAGATGACCTCAGGTGCCATCCAGTACGGCGTCCCCACCAGAGACTTTCTCTTAGGAACATCTTTAGACACTTGAGCGCAGAAGCCAAAATCTGAGAGTTTGATCTGATGAAGAACAACAGCGGCAGTCAGACGGCAAACAAAACAATCAACACACACACACGCACACACACACACCATTCGTTATTAGACTGATGATTTTTCTCATTTATCTGCAATAATAATCATCATCAACATGTACAGACAGACGTTCTGGAGCACTTCTCTGTGCTTCACTGGACAGAATAATGACAATCTCTGCTCGCAAATGTTTCTCAGTGCAGAGAGTAAAAGACTCTCACCCGTCCGTCACTGGTCAGGAGGATTGAATCGCTCTTGATGTCTCTGTGTATCACACCCTGTGTGTGCAGATATGACAGAGCTCTCAACACAGACACACACACCGTAGCGATCTGCTCCTCATTCATCCTGAAACAAAACCATCACATCATCTCAGTGTGTATCAGAGGCTTCATTTATAAAACCATCCACCGTATCAGATTTGATCATAAAGTGTGTGTACGCAAAAATCAGGGTTCATATTTATAAAATTGACGTAAAGGATAATGTACAGAGAGCCGGTTGTTATGTCAGAATAATCCACTTCAGTGTGATCAGGATGTGAAGCGGAGGGTCTTGTGTCTCACTGAAGGGGATTATTTCATGATAACAGACGGCTGCTTGAACATTTTCCCTCTTATTACACGACTACTGGACACATGAGGAATGAATGCAGAACTTCTGTGCGGAAAAGACGTTTACTTTTGGTTTTAAAGTGAGAAATGACGTTCAAACGTCACAAACAGGCAATTTGGTTTGTCAATATAATGTCATATATGTTATTAAAAGACATATTTATATTTAATGTTTGTGTAATATTAAACTGCCCCTCTCTAAATGATGTGCAGCATCTGGGTTACAGGGTGTTATTAGATATGAGTGAATGTCGCAACTGGCCAATCAGAATCAAGCTTTCAAATGAGCCGTGAAATAAAAGTGTTTAGAGGCATATCAGGGTCTGAGCAGACGCACTCCTGCTTGTCCTAGTGCTGCAGGGTGCACACACACACACACACACACACAGACACACACACCAAAAAACACAACACAATTCACTAGTGAATATCAATCATGATGTGTGTGTGTGTGTGTGTGTGTGTTCCAGCGATCCGCCTCCTGTGAGTGTAATGAAGAGTTTGGAGGTGTCTTTGTCTGCCTGAACGCTGTTATTACACTCCCACCGCACAACACACAACCAATGACTGTAATTACACACACACACAGGCCGTTATTAAAAACAACAAAGTTTCTACTGCACAACTGTAAGAGATCTGCTGACTTCATCATCTTCTGTGTGTTTGTTGTTACCTGGTGTGAGTGACGATATCAGTCAAAGCTCCGCCCTCTAGAAACTCCATCACCACCCAGAGTTCATCACCGACCAGATAACTGTTATACATGTCCACCACATTCTCATGATGATAGTCTCGCATGATAACCACCTGCAAACACACGTGTGTCATGAGTGCATGATGAACAACACACACACACACACACTCAGATCGTACCTCATTGAAGAGAAGTTCTCGTCGCTGCTGTTTCCTCAGGTCCATCTTTTTAACCGCCACCTGTTTGCCACTGTGCTTCTCAGTGGCGATGCACACGATGCCCGTGGAGCCCTCTCCGATCTTCAGGAAGTTGTCCAGGTACTCCCGCGGGTCGCCCGGGTTCACCACCAACTGCAGCGCCGCCCGGAACTGCTCATGGGACACCCGGGAGGGCGGCTGCTCTGAAGCCGAGCCCCAGCTGGGCGGAGGATACGCCCCGGGGGGAATATAAGGGGACGAGGGCTGAGAGTGAGCGCCCTGCGGAGTGTAGGGTGGGCTGGGCTGTGATGGTGGGTGGTGATAGGGTGAAGGTTTGTAGTGGAAGGGCGGCGGGTACTGGAAACCGGGCGGGTAAGCGGGCTTGCCGTGGCTCTGAGGTAGTTTGAAGGGGCCGCGTGGATACATCTCCACCCCGGGTGCCTGCGGACTCCCGTCACGAGACGCTCTGTCGTACTCACCCTGCTTAACACCAAACGAGAGTAAATGGATCAATTTAAAACAGAACATTGACAGCGCAATCCTGTGAGTCACGTGAACACAACTGATACGACACAATAATGATCACACATGTGAGCCGAGGTGTGTACAATGCACCAAAAAAGCAGTGAGAGAAAATGGAGAAGTCACATGCGGTCGGTAGAATGAATGACTCTCAGTCGGCGCGCCCACAAGCACAGAAAGAAGACACGACACGCCGCGCAGGTTCTTATTATGAGAAACTGAGAGCAAGCGTGTGTCATGCGGAGAACTGGACGTGTAATTACGACAGCGGACGCGTTTCATCAATCATCCCGCCACAGAGGAGTTCCCCCCGCACACACACACACGCGCCCGGCTGATCCATGTCCCTTAAACACACATTCATCTGAATTTGGCAGCGTAATCAACAACACAAGTGGAGTGTGAAATTGAATTCTGTGCCAGCGGTTTTTATGCAAGCGCTGCAGAAAAGGAAAGTAGCACAACATCAGCTCATCAGAGCCCGTCGTCCCCGAGCTGTCCACCACACTCCTGAAGCTCAAAGTGACCCACACCAGGACGTGAAAGCGTCAGTGAGCCGAGACTCATGGGATTGATGCTGCTGCACCTCAGAATAAAACCCTTTCAGGAGCACAAGACTGTGTTACATTCATTTGAACGAACTGGATTGTGTTGATTTGTGATCGTGTTGTTTCTATGTTCATGATGTGCTGAAGCTCCATTAATTGATTCCTGAAGTCGTCTCATGAGTGATCTGACGTCTCCGGCGGACCGGCTCTGTTCACGCTCCAGCAGATTAACAACTGACACCAGATCTATCACACAACCCAGATAACACAGAGAGAGAGAGAGAGAGAGAG
Source organism: Barbatula barbatula (assembly GCF_947034865.1). Taxonomy (NCBI): domain Eukaryota; kingdom Metazoa; phylum Chordata; class Actinopteri; order Cypriniformes; family Nemacheilidae; genus Barbatula; species Barbatula barbatula. Next base: position 2,866 of record NW_027636884.1, on the reverse strand, counting down.
AGCTGCAGGGGTGGAGACACGGCATTCAATCTTTTTACAGCTGTAATTATCTCTGTGAAATACTGCCTTTGTATTATTGAGAAGCTCTGATGTGAAAAATGAGCATTAATATCCAGTCAATAAGAAATAAAAACACAACAACACATCACATTTGGTGTTTAGTTGTGTTTCTGTTGTGAGAATACAAATGAACAGACACAAAGATCTTGTGAACAGACCACAAACGCAAGAAATATTCATTGTGTCAGTCAGTTATATTACTGAACTCATGCTTTCTGTCAAATCAAACAGCACACACACACAATATGAGTGAAACACAACAGAAGATATTTTGAGAAATGTACCAACATACAGTGGAAGTCAATTATCATCATTCTTCTAAATATCTTCTCTTGTGTTCTGAAGAAGAGAGAAACTCATCCAGGTGAGGAGGAATAAATGATGACTTCATGGCTTATTAATTTTGGGTGAACTGTACCTCAGCGTGTGTGTATTACAAACAACATCACTTTTACCTGCACTAATGTATTTCACCATTATTTCTCTTCACGTCCTTGTCTATGTTCATTAGAGCACGACATCATCACATCACGAGGTGCGAGACTCAGAAACGAGGTGAGTTTTACCTTTCCTATGATGAGAGAGGAGGTGTTTTCTGAGAGTCTGGGGTAGGTGTAGGAGCTGTAGGGCCCCTGCGCGCCACTTTTAAACACACCCATCCCGTACGGCAGACTGGGCTCCTGCAGGCCAGAACCCGACCTGGAGCGCTGCCGAATGGCCGGCTGGGGACTCGTCTGACTGACGTACGATGACTTGGGCCTCTTGTCGTAATCGTCTCTGTGAGGCGCTCCGTATCCCCAGTCTCCTTCGGGATAATTCACCTGCTCGCTGCGGAGGGACACCCGGGACGGCGTTCCCAGAGCCTGCTCCCTGTAATCCTGACTGGATCCACCCAGAGACGCTCGGTAGTACTCCCGTCTGCTCTCCAGGTAGGCGTGGTAGTCCGGAGGCATCTTGGCATAGTCGGAAGACTTCTGCGGCATGGCGTCGGGGTAGAAGGGACTCCGGATGGGATGACCATTGTGTTTGAGCGAGAAACGGTAGTGCCGTGCCACCGCCCACTCCCCGTCGTGGACGCCTCTGTCGCGGTGCGGCTCCAGTGAGAAGTCCTTGCTGCTGTCCAGATCACAGGAGTAACGGCCGTAGTGAGGGGTGAAGCCGTTCTCCTCCGGACCGCCCGCGTTCACCGCTGAAGCCGACAGCAGTTTGGTGGTGCCGGCCTGATGGACCCCGGGCGGACTTTCTTTCCTCAGAGAGTTGGAGCGAGTCACAGAAATGTTGTCAAACTCCTCCAGCAGACCGTTGATGGAGGCGTCTTTGGGCGGCCGGCTGCCACGGACGATAGTCTACAAGAGAAGATGAGATGAAACAATCACATACTACTTATTTCTATGAACTAAAGATGAACACCGTCCAGACACACACACACACACACGCACAGTCTCCATGCTGAGCTCACATATAACATACAGTCAATAAAACACCATTTACTTATAGGATATGTCTGAATATAGCTGTTCTTTAAAAGAAAAACCCTGTGAAGCAGTGGGATACAGAGTTTTTTTATATTGCATTATATTACGTTGTTAGTTGTTAGGCAGGACGTGAAGCGGAGTCATTCTAACCCCTTAAGCTTTTATAAAATACACTTGTAATCCACGGCTTATTGTTTTTATTAAACGGTTATTACATATGCGCAGCTCGGCCAAGAAACACACACGAAACAGTGGCACGCTGATACTTAGACTATTTTACACATCAGTTATTATAGAATGCGGATCAACCAATCAGAATCAAGGACAGACTTGACTTTGAGCATGCAAACATTTTTTGGACGTTGGTACGAAAATTAGAGTACGCGATTCCTCCATTTTTCACATTTCTGTACCGCTGTGACGTTTTGATCTTCTACTGGTCTCACGCAATCACATGATTCGCAGGTCAGAGTTCACCAAACTTGAACTTTGCTATGCAGCGATTGCGAAACATGGTTGGATAGGCTTGCATTTTCGGTCTGTTGCATCTGCATGTGTATGAATTGAAGTCAATGGAGGGAAAAGTCAAGTGTGACCGCGGCATGTGGAATTGATACTGAAGAGGATCATCTCAGACGCCATGAAGCTGCTTCATAAAATGTCAAGAGAACATTCCTCTGAATTCCCTCAAGATGATCAAATACACTTCACAACATTTCATTGTTGGATATTTCTAGGAATGAGACTTTTAAATGACTTAACACTTTTTAACAGTAGTGTTACTACTGAAGGTTACTCTGGCTAAGGCCCGCCCAAGAGGCCATATGACTGACAGATAAAGGAACCAATCACATTTCGTTTTGTGCCGTGTCATGTTTGGAGGCGAATGTGTCAAAAGTAAACAGCAACAGCAAACTGTGAACTTTGCATACTTTTAAGAAATAAGCATTTAGTCGATTGTGATGAATTCTTATAGCAAACAGTAAATACGACAGCTTACTTCTTAGATCAAACAGCTGTGTTGTTTCCAGACGGACCATTAAAGAACGCGACACGCACGGCTACCGGAAATCCTGTGAAATTCAACCAATCAGATGACGACTTTGAACATGCTTCCAGAACAGTGTGCTTATGCATCAGACCAATGGTTTAGAGGCCGAGACTAACTTTATATCAATATATGACTTCATTGAACTTTATAATACACTTACTGATTTAATTCATGCTTTTTCAACTATTCTAATATCACTGTAACAGATCCAGATCCATAATGACACTTCAATTAATTTCACAGACTGTAGAAGTCGATATCAGCAGAGATTTTTAAAATA
>NW_027636885.1:10000-15294 GCF_947034865.1 Barbatula barbatula | reverse complement strand
AAATCCAGTTAGAGATGAATGAAGTTAAAGATAGACTGAATCTGGACCATGGCACTTTCATTCATTTCAAAACTGAGCTGGATCATATCACAGTGATTTCACTGCATTTATACTGAGTCTGCTTTGTTTTTCAAACATGGCTGTTCAATTTCAGAAGTTGCTTTCTTTTTCCTAAAATAATGTCAAATATATGTTGGTTATATCATTTCTTTGATATATTTGAATACAATTTAAATTGGCTTTAGGAAAAGAAATATCGTATCGCTTTATTGTTATTTATTGATCTCATATAGCATTTCTCCTCAAGATCGCACAGCCCTTACACTGGATTCTGTTGTATTATTTCATTTCTATAAAGTGAGAGAGCAGGATTTAGAGAGATTTGTTTCTTCTGATCTGACTATGTGCTCAAAGTCTCTTGTACGAGTGCACATTTCATTCTGAAAGTCAAAAAGTGTGAATGAAGGCTTGCCCGGTGATCAAGTGAGTAAATCAGATCTGTGTTTTGTCAGGTCTCTGATGGAGCGAGTGTGACGCAGCGGTGGAGTCCAGACGGACGAGACGTCTGCTCGCGTGTTAAAATGTCTGCGTGTGCCGACTTCGCAGAGCACGTGTGGAAACCCGGATCGTGTAAGAACTGCTTTCATCCTCGCAGCGCTCACGGGCAGAGCTCTGTGTGTGTCAGGAACAGTCTTCTGCTGGAGGACGAGGATGGGTTGAGCTCTCCATCACCTTACAGTAAACCCACCATCGCTGTCAGACCCACCATGATGAACATGGACATCAACACGGATATCAACATGAACATGGAGCAGGTAACCCTGTCAGTGGATAAACTCCTGTCGTGTTTGGGTATGATGATGTTAAAGAGGGGAGGGGCTTACGTCTGTAAATCAAGATAACACACCAGCAGAGTTTATGGGAAATGACCGGCGTGAGATTATACTGATAGCGTAATTTCTCTGACTGATCACAAAATAAACGCACATGAGAAGAGCACACGCCTTATTTGTGCTCGAGTAAACATCAGGCATGTCTGAGACGCTGCAGTTTTCTCTAAACCAAAACTTTAGTGCACGGTATTGAAGAAAAATGACACAATCTGTCTCACAAAGTCTAGTGAGGAAACAATGAGCATTAAAGTTTGATTTCAATCTTTGATGTGGTCTCAGTCAGTCATCAAGATATCAAGATTATATTTTCACAGAATGTTTGTTTACATTGTGTAGAATCATTTTATGTAGAAAACAGTAAATTTCATTTTGGAAAGTTTGATCTATTTCACAAAACTTTATTGGCATTGAATAAATGTTCTATTGAGTAAAAGTATTGTGAGAAAGAAAAGGTCTTATAAGAAATATTAACTGAATGATTCTTTGAGGAACAAAAATTGGTATCACTGTGGAAATCTGTTTCTAGCACCTTTGTTTTGAAGGGCGCAAACCCAGTTTGAACTATGATAAAATCTATTTAAAAACAGAACATTATATACATAACAGACATGGAGAGCACACATAGACACTAACACTCTAACTTTACATCACTTAATGAAACATTAAAATCATTCAGTTACTGCAAACCAGTGTGATACGCTCATTTGTGACATTATGATAATATCAGTATATTGCACAACCCAAGAGTCATTGGCAAGAAGACTTCATTCATATGTTGTGTTCATGTGTCTTTATTTCATCATGTCAGGTTTTTCTTGCATTACATAGTTTATTGACTCTTATTAGGGCTGCGCAATTTATCGAAATTATTGAAATACCGCAAATGTGCATATCGCAATATTTTGCAATAACAGAATTATTTTAAAAAATCTAAAAGTTGCGTATAGTCTATACGATGTAGGTTGATGCAGATAGCAGAGAGACATGTGTGGAAGATGATCAATAATCAGAATAATGTCAAATATGGATGTTATGGATCATTTTCAGTTTTTAAATGTACGTTTTGCAAACTTCTAACCATTATTCAATCGCACATTGCATTATTCAAAAATTGTTAGTCGCACAGCCCTATTGGTTATATAATTTATTTTGAAACAATTTAAATACATTTGAGAAAATTAAATGTATCGCATATCAGATATCGCCTTTTTCTTTAATATCACACAGCCCTATTGGTTATATAGTTTTTTTTAGATATATTTTGAAACTATTTAAATACATAAAATGTTCTCAAATCTATCGCATATCGAATGTCGCATTATTTAGCATGCTATTGGATATCGCATTTTTCTTTAATATCGCACAGCGATAGTTTTTTCATAAAAGGAGCTGATTATCATTTTGTTGTTCATTTAAGCACACCGTTTGAGTTGTTGTTAACTGTGAGGTATGTTTGTGTACTTCAGAACGTTCAGATGAGCGCCGTGGGATTTAAGAAAGCCGTGGATTTGGCTCCTCTGTTCATGGATAGTAACGGATGCCACAGGACTCTGCTCATACAAAACAACTCCATCTCTGGAACGAAGGAATATTCCAGCAAATTCACATCAAACCTCTCAGCGACAGGATTCTCTAACGACTCTATGATCATCAGTAACATCTTTATGAGTGAAGAAGACGGCGGTGTGAGAGAGAATGGAGACCCCTGCAGACCACAGAATAAAGCGTCTCACAGCACTTATGTGAACGGAGATTCATGTCTTCACGCCGTGACTCAAAGAAACCTGTCGACAGGTGATACAGGAGGTCGTCTCGGGACAGACGTGGGATCTGCAGCAGCGGTGAACAGACTCAACAGAACATCTCAAGGGAGTTGTCCAGACTCACTTCTGTCAGATGGAAGCAGTATAGATTCATTCACGAGTCCTCAGAGCTCTCGGGATGCAGCAAACGCTCCACCGGACAGACTCGAGGAGAGCGAGCCCATCTACGCCGAGAGCACCAAAAGAAAGCGTCGACCGCTGGAAGATGGACAAACTCGTCCGGAGGGCGGTGAAAGTCACAGAGCAACTATCACAGTCATGGCCGCCCGTACGGAGGAAAACAACCTGACGTTTTACCTGAGGAGCCCGGATTCTGCCGTCAGCACTCAATGGACTCACTTCAGCCCTAAAGATCCGTGTGTCCCGGCCTTCACGTGGCCAGACGCCTCCAGTCCCACCGCTTCAGCCCCACCAAAACCTCAGTCCAGTCCACCGGTGCCTCCTAAAATCAACACTCGCTCACCCAGACTCGGAGCCTCCAGTTTAACACCGTTACCTGAACTCAGCTTCCATGTGTCTCCAAAAGAAGTCCCGCAGGGAGACGGACCGCCGGAGCGCAGATCCTTGAGCCTCAGGAGTCTGGAGGGTCGTATCGATGAGGTGGATGAAGAGCATGAGCGTGAGGAGGGGACGGCCCGGAGAACAGTGTCTGACCTCAATGAATCTGCTGTTTGTGAGAGTCGGTCGAGCGAGGGCAGAACCACGACAGGCACCAATAGCAACAAAAGCTCCAGTCAGACGCAAGAGCTCAGAGCCGTCGCATCCTCGTCTCTTCTAGAAGTCAACGCTGAGAGAACCGCAGGATCTGAACCTCCTCCACCTCCTCCAAAAAAACACCACCGGTGAGAAACACTTGTGATCATTTCGACGTTAAAAAGGAGATTAGATGTGGTTTAAATGAAACATTATTTCTGATGTGTTTTATATTCAGTGTTTTCTTGACTTCTTGAGTTTGTGAGTCTGATCTCAGATTAGATCAGATTATTATAAATTATTGGATGAGCAGATCTTTAGATGATGTTACTGAAACAGAAGTCATTTAGTCAGAACTAGATTCTCAGTGTTTCATTTGTCTGAAGACGGAGAGTTTTCTGCATCCTCCTGTAAAAAACGAGTCATGGTTTTACTACAGTAACCACACTTTCACACTACACCAATATTCATAGTAAAATAGTACTATAATAAAACTGTGGTGAATATTCTGTTGCTTGTGTTTGTGTGCCGCTGTTGTTATTGAAAGTGTTTCAGCTGTTTTATTGTGAATGTGACTGTCAGTACTGTCAGTCTCTTCAGTACAGCAGGACGCTTGTGTAAATACAGTTTTTGTCTTCACATGTGTGTGTGTGTGTATGTGCGCGTGTCTGTCCCTGTGTGTGTGTCAGTATGTGTGTGTGGTGTGTGTGTGTGTGTATGTGCGCGTGTGTCAGTATGTTTGTGTGGATGCACGCGCGCGAGTGAGTGTGTTTGTGTGGTGTGTGTGTGTGTGTGGATGCGTGTGCGAGTGAGTGTGTTTGTGTGGTGTGTGTGTGTGTATGTGCGCGTGTGTCAGTATGTGTGTGTGGATGCGCGCGCGCGAGTGAGTGTGTTTGTGTGGTGTGTGTGTGGATGCGTGTGCGAGTGAGTGTGTTTGTGTGGTGTGTGTGTGTGTATGTGCGCGTGTGTCAGTATGTGTGTGTGGATGCACGCGCACGAGTGAGTGTGTTTGTGTGGTGTGTGTGTGTGTGTGTGTGTATGTGCGCGTGTGTCAGTATGTGTGTGTGGATGCGCGCGCGCGAGTGAGTGTGTTTGTGTGGTGTGTGGATGCGTGTGCGAGTGAGTGTGTTTGTGTGGTGTGTGTGTGTATGTGCGCGTGTGTCAGTATGTGTGTGTGGATGCACGCGCACGAGTGAGTGTGTTTGTGTGGTGTGTGTGTGTGTGTGTGTGTATGTCCGCGTGTCTGTCCCTGTGTGTCTGTCCCTGTGTGTGTGTCAGTATGTGTGTGTGGATGCGTGTGCGAGTGAGTGTGTTTGTGTGGTGTGTGTGTGTGTGTGTGTGTGTATGTGCGCGTGTCTGTCCCTGTGTGTGTGTGTATGTGCGCACGCGCGCGAGTGAGTGTGTTTGTGTGGTGTGTGTGTGTGTGTGTGTGTGTGTGTGTGTGTGTGTGTGTGTGTGTGTATGTGCGCGTGTCTGTCCCTGTGTGTGTGTGGATGCGCGTGCGTGCGAGCGACCGAGCGAGTGTGTTTGTGTGGTGTGTGTGTGGTGTGCGTGTGTAATCTGTTAAAGATGGACACTATGTTTGGATGTTGTCGGTCATGTGGTAAGGGTCATGAGATAAAAGTCTCTCAGGTTGATGTTTAGCTCTCGTCTCACAGCTGTTGTCGTGTGTCTCAGGTTTTATTCTCTTGCTTTGACTCATCATCAGAAAACAGTTTATACTTTAGACTGATGTGTTTTGACTGTAAATACACGTGTGACGTCCAGAACGGTTAGAGTCGCTTTCGGCTGATGGTCAGATCTCACATGTTCGACTTCTGCAGTTCACACCGAATAATATGAAGGTAAATCAGTAGCAAAAGCATGTCGATTTTAATTTGAGAAC
>NW_027636885.1:0-5000 GCF_947034865.1 Barbatula barbatula | reverse complement strand
CGCAGACACCGGTGAGAACACACACACACATCTACAGACAGCCTGCACACGCTCGCAGACACCGGTGAGAACACACAAACACATCTACAGACAGCCTGCACGCGCTCGCAGACACCGGTGAGAACACACACACACATCTACAGACAGCCTGCACGCGCTCGCAGACACAGGTGAGAACACACACACACATCTACAGACAGCCTGCACGCGCTCGCAGACACCGGTGAGAACACACACACACATCTACAGACAGCCTGCACGCGCTCGCAGACACCGTGAGAACACACAAACACATCTACAGACAGCCTGCACGTGCTCGCAGACACCGGTGAGAACACACACACACACACATCTACAGACAGCCTGCACGCGCTCGCAGACACCGGTGAGAACACACACACACACACATCTACAGACAGCCTGCACGCGCTCGCAGACACCGGTGAGAACACACACACACACACATCTACAGACAGCCTGCACGCGCTCGCAGACACCGGTGAGAACACACACACACATCTACAGACAGCCTGCACGCGCTCGCAGACACAGGTGAGAACACACACACACACACACACATCTACAGACAGCCTGCACACGCTCGCAGAGACCGGTGAGAACACACACACACACACATCTACAGACAGCCTGCACACGCTCGCAGACACCGGTGAGAACACACACACACATCTACAGACAGCCTGCACGCGCTCGCAGACACCGGTGAGAACACACACACACACACATCTACAGACAGCCTGCACGCGCTCGCAGACACCGGTGAGAACACACACACACATCTACAGACAGCCTGCACGCGCTCGCAGACACCGGTGAGAACACACACACACATCTACAGACAGCCTGCACGCGCTCGCAGACACCGGTGAGAACACACACACACACACACACATCTACAGACAGCCTGCACACGCTCGCAGAGACCGGTGAGAACACACACACACACACATCTACAGACAGCCTGCACACGCTCGCAGACACCGGTGAGAACACACACACACACACACACATCTACAGACAGCCTGCACACGCTCGCAGACACCGGTGAGAACACACACACACACACACACATCTACAGACAGCCTGCACACGCTCGCAGACACCGGTGAGAACACACACACACACACACACACACACACACACACACATCTACAGACAGAGTTGAACTTGTGTTTGTGATAATAACTCGCACAGAGAGGAAAAACACACAGAAAACAGGAACAGACAGAAATAACTATTCTTGTAAAAGACACTTAACTTATCAGAACTCCAGATTCTCTCAAACACTCAAAACATTCGTGTCACCGAACACAATCTCTGTTACCCCACAGTCCCCTCACATTGTAGGTGTAGTTTTCCCATAATGCAGTGGGGCACAGAGATAATGATGGATAAAGAGAGGCAATCAGGGTTTGTGTTTTATCTGAGGATTTCCCCTCTGTGAAACCACTAACCTTCATCTCCACCCATTCATTACTACATCTCTGTCCAGAGACACAAACACACAACACAACACTGAATGATCTCTAGAGATGCACAACACTGAGAGCTTCAGTCTCTGAATCCTTCAAATATGATCTGATGAACATTCAAAATGCATAAATGTGTTGTGTGTGAGATTTCATCAGATTTCACACGCACACACGCACACATACACAATCTTGGTTCTTATAGGTCATAAGACTCTCACAAGGCGTGTCCCAGTTAAACAATAACCAAAGCACACACTCACACACACAATGTTATCACAAAGTTTTATAATGTTGTGTGTGACGCTTTTCTTTTAAATGACAGCTGTATGTATAATATTCAGAGTGTTTCTCTGCTCATGATTGTACAATATTTCACTCCATTAATTAATTTCTTATAAACAGCAAAACATTGATTTTGAAATTGACATGAATTTGAATTAGTAAGTAATGTTTTCAAATGTTCACTTAACAATATTGAACCGTACCATGTTCATATAAAAAATAACAAATTACTTTTCATTTCTCTCCGATCATGTGATCAGACTCCACCCTTCGCTCTTGCCCATCCCCTTTTCCCAGCAGCCCTTTGGCCTCCGCCCCAGCATCACCGCAGCCTGATGTGTTTCCTAGCAACAGTCTGACCCATCAGCTGCCTCCTCCGTTACCTCAGAAGAAGCTTGTGAACCGCACCTTCTCTGCTCCCAGCCAATCCGGTGTCAAACCGCTGGTGCGGGCGAGGCCACGCCTCCCGTTTGGCGGCTCGGAAACTAACGTGAGTCACCCTGATGCCGATGGCCGCCCGTCCGGCGCCACGCGCTCATCTGGCGAGTCCGTGGAGCGCCGATCGCCCATGCGCTCTCGGACCCTGGACGACCCTCAGTTCAGAGGTCAGGGACTTTTGGGGGGTCACAGTCGAGGAAGCATTACGTCCAGCTCATCTCCACATCTCAACACGCTGCTGTCGCCGGCGTCGGCCGGCACCTCGAGTTCAGGCTCGACTCTGCAGCTTCAGACGCTACTGAATAACATGGACAGCCGGGAGGGGATCTACTCGAAACTGGGCGGTCTGTACGCCGAGTCACTGCGGCGTCTGGCTCTGAAGTGTGAGGAACATTTCACCAGCAGTCAGAGAAATCCACTGCGATTCGACGAGAGCAACTGGTCCCTGTTTAAACTGACCTGTAACAAACCCAGCTGTCTGTCCGGAGACGCCGTCTATTATTCCGCCTCCTGCGCGTCAGACACTCGCAACACATACGCAGTAAAGGTGAGACATCCGCATAGACATGTCATTCAGCTTCACAGCTCACCGTCTTTATCTTCAAAACCTCAAAAAACTAACTTTTTCAAACATGATTTAATGTGATCAGACGTGAAAAACTACTCCAGTAAACGTTAGTACAGGAAAAAGTCTGAGATTCTACAGTGATTTTAACCTTACTAAAGTATATTTAAAATCATAGTAATTATTAGTGTGTTTAAACTACACAATACTGTAGTGCACATTAACACAGTGATGTTACAGTTTACTATGGTATATCTACAGTATTTATTCATATGGAATGACGTTCAGATGATGTGGATGTGCAGTTGTGTTCGTGTCATCAGACAGGAGGATCAAGTCTTTGTGATGATCCCCTGCTTATCCCATCTGACCTTTGACCTCAGTTACTAGTGCAGGAAGATGAATCATTCTGACTGTGATTTCACATGAATGACCCTCACATCACGTATGTTGTCTGCCATGTTGGAGCAGTCATGGTCACATGAGAAGAAAATAACGGTTATTTTGTAAGGTCATTTAACTGTAATCAAACGGATCGGAGCTACCCGTGCGTTAAAGGGTTTTAATGCACACCCTCCAGCCAATCAGAATCAGGCATTCCAACGAGCCGTGTGATGAATGTGATTATCACCTGTCACATGATGTTGTGTGAACACAAACTTTCAAATTGATGAATGACGACTGTTTCAAGATGGCAGACATGTCTGGATCATCATGATAGTGAAGTGTTTGTTTGTGTGTTTGTTTGTCTGTAGATGTGCAAAGGCCAGACGGCGGACAGTAAACAGGCTCATCTGTACGGTCTGTCCGTGCAGCAGAACATTCCTCCTCACTTTAATCTGCAGCAGGACTGCGGTCACTTCATCGCCTGTGTGCCGCAGAGCATGTTACCCAGCGAGGAGAGCGCGTCAGGGGCGGTGGAGCAGGAGCGTGTGGTGGTAATCACGCAGGAGGTTCCCCGTCAAAGCGCTGCTGATTTCGTCAGAGAGTGGGACTCTTTCCACAGAGCGCAGCCGGAGGTTTACGAGCGCCGCGTCTGTTTCTTGCTCTTGCAGTTGTGTACGGGACTGGAGCACGTCAAATCTCACGGAGTCACTCACCGCGACCTCTGCCTGGAGAATCTGCTCCTGGCGCAGCACCGGCGGTCAGACCCACAGCAGCAGTGCCTGCCACGTCTTCTCATCAGCAATTTCGCTAAAGCCAAGCAGCGCAGCTCCGACGACACCACGGTTTGCGCAGACCCTCGTCTCAAGCAAGCCCACGCTCGTCTTGCGCCCGAGATCGTCTCGGCCGCCCAGTACAGAAAATTTGACGAGTTTCAAACCGGCATTCTGATATACGAGCTGTTGCATCAGCGGAACCCGTTCGAGGTGACGCCCGCGCTGAGACAGCAGCAGTACGGATGCGGAGATTTGCCGTCCATCCCCGACATGTCGATTTACTCGGGTGGGCTTCAGAGACTCGCTCACCTGCTGCTGGAGCCCGACCCCGGCCGACGCATCCACATCCAGGACGCCAAACGTGTCCTGCAGGGTTTGTTGTGGGGTCCGCGGCGAGATCTTCTGGAGCAGCCGTGGGTTTACGGCGGCGGCGGGTCGCGTCCCAGACACGAGGGGCTGCTCAACTGGTTGGACGTGAAGCGAGCGCTGCTCATGATGAAGTTCGCAGAGCGATCTTTGGAACCCGAGCGGAACGCTGAGCTCGAGGACTGGCTGTGCTGTCAGTATTTCTCAACGGCCAATCCAAAATCACTGTGTCAAACTGCGGAACTGCTCTACAATCTCAAGTTCTCCCACTGAACAACATTCAAACAGCCGCCAGTACATGCATGATGTCCGTTACGACATGAATCTTGACTCATGATGGAGTTACTCTTTTAGTGACAGACGTCTGGTTCAATAAGCTCATGCATGGATTCAGAGGATTAAAACCAGCCGGTTATTTGCTGAATTCATTGAAGACTTTAAGATGTTCTTCATTTCATTCACATCAGATGAAGTCAAAACTCATCACATGTGACTTGATGTTTGTGTCGGTCATTAACACGGACAGATGACGGACTGACGGATTATTTTTACATTCCACAGTGTTTTTATGTACTTCTCAGTTTTTGTGTAAATCTCATGAAGAAAAGTGCAGATCATATTTAACACCGACATCTAAAAGCAAAGCAACACATTTAAGACATTCAGGTTTACATAGACATGCACAGTTTCCACAAA
>NW_027636886.1:0-9723 GCF_947034865.1 Barbatula barbatula | reverse complement strand
GAAAACAGCGTCATCAAGGATCACATGACATCTGATGTCACGACGACTCCTGTTCTCTTAATAAACACCACCAGACGGTCAGAACTGCACCCATCCCGACTGGCCCGAGTCCTGAGCGGACCTGACAAACACACACGCACACGTCAGTGATTGAGAGAGACAGACGGCATCAGACAGACAGTGTTTATACTGACCCGGAGCCTGCGGCTGTAAAATCACCCCACGAGTCCTGAGAGGGTGGAGCACTGGGGGCGGAGTCTCCCCCAATCCAACAGCATTCCTGAAACGGGTGAGAAGTACATTACTACCACTGCAGGTGTGTGTTTGATGTGCAGGTGTCGAGCAGATCACCTGCGGTAGACTGAGCTGCAGATGTCATCTGCGGAGCTGCAGGTGGAGAAACAGCACCACCCTTCACACCAGGCGGAGGAGGAAGAAAACCGCCGCCCATAGGCCGTGACTTCACCGGCCCACTGGGGTCTTTCTTCTTGATATTCTGAAAAAAACTGAATTGAACCCCTGTCCCTCTGTATGGTCACACATCATCCCTACAACAGATCCAGAACGTTCTCTCACCCCAATGTTGATTTTGATGGTCTGACCCTCTTTGAAGCCCAAGTCTAGTTTTGGCCCTAAATCCTGACTGGCGTCCTGTTTGGCGAATTCACTTTCCTGTTTCACCCACCTGTGTGTGAGAGAGAGAGAGAGAGAGAGAGAGAGAGAGATCATCGTTTCACCTGATGCGTTAGGTCAAAGGTTCAAATAAAGTGTCATTAAAGGACTCACTTAAAATGGTCTTGTAGTGTAACGTTAAAATCAAAAGAATCTCCACGGTCAGCGAAACCGATGCCGATAAACGCGTGACGTCCTGAAATCATCAAACACACGACACGATGAAGAACACGCGTGTGCCGTCAACACGACAGTATCGAAAACACAACACAAATATTGTCAATCACCATTTCCATCTTCAATTCTTATAACAAAATATCGGCTGGAGTCGGTGACGGCTTCTACAATGATGCCTGGATACTGATCGACAGGTGCCTGAGCAAACAACTCACCTGACAAACACACAACAAGAGAGAAGAGATTATCAACAGAAGTTTCCCGTAAACCGCTATTATCTGAACACACAATGTGTGATGTACACAAAGACATGATCACCTGTGTTTTTGTCTTCTAGTTTAATATACGCAATGTTTCCTTTCGCTGTGATTTTCATGCGTCCACTCCACGCTGGTTCATCTAGCTTCCAATCAGCTGCCCTAGAACACACAATCACACAAACATTAATAACCCTACAGAGACGTCACAGACACGTCATTCTTCACCCTGATGATCTGAGAGAGATGTTATGTTCCCCCTGTGATGTTATGATCGTGCATAACCGATATTCACGAGTCCTGTCATCCACTGTTTGAGTTGACATCAGCTCTACTGACGTGACGTGTCGTGTCACACAACAGCTTTAATTGATTAAGAACTGAAGCGAATCATTGAACTCAACTCGAATGTTCATTGATTCATGATTTAGATGATCAATGAAGTGATTCAACTACTCGATTAATCGCTGTGAGTTATGAGTCACGATTCGTGTCGCACGCACGCACGCGCGCGCATATGAAGGTTCGGTTCTCACCGGTGTCCGCGGTTCGAAGCTCTCGGGGGAATCCGGTAAACATGAACCTCTGACTTCACACACAACACCGACTCATACAGCTCGTTACTATCCGCCATCATTACCGACACACCACCGCACTTCCGCTTCCGCTAGCAGAACACGCAAATTAAAAGTCCCGCCCTTCAACAATAAATGTGAAATGATGAGCCGTAGTAGTTTTTGCATGAACACGAGCAATATTCACATCAAACTATGGTCTTTTATGAGAAGTACTCGTGCATTTACTATAGTATAAATGTAGTTTTCGTGGAAGACCGATTATCATTTGCATTATCACAGTTTTACTCCAGATACCACGATTAAACTATTGTTATGTAGTGAGACTATTATTTATTTGTTGTTATCACAGTTAAGGCATGACTCGCCCTGCGTGCGCGCTCTGACGCGTGACTTGTGTGCGTGCGCGCTCCCGAACAGAGGGAAGATGGCGGATGTTTGGAGTGTGAAGATCCATGAGAGAAGCATATAAAGAGAAACATAAACAACAGAAGAAACGAGAGGACGACACACACACTCGCACACACACAGAGAGAGAGAGAGACAGACAGACAGACAGACAGACAGGTGAGTGTTTGAGATTCTGTCTCACCGCACACATGTAATACACAACATTCATGTCTATCTGTGTGTGAACAAACCGGCTGCTAGCGGACTGCTAATAACACACACATCCATCTGTACACATCACTGACATGACAAACACACATCGACCGTCATCAGACACACAACTCATATTTACTGGAGTAAAATCACGCTGTTTTATAAACGCCAGCACGCGGAGAATAGCAGAAACAGCGCCATATTTACTTGAACATGGTCGTTATTAACACTCGAGTTGTGACATGTTTCATGTGTTGTGCGTTTGTTAGCTGTGATGTGTTTTATATATTTTTCATTGATGCTTTTGAGTCCGACTCAACACGAATATATGATTTTATTTCAAGTGACTAAACATGTTTATCAGTGTGTGTTTACTGGAAGTCAAAACACACAAACTGTGTCTCATATGGTTTCAGTTTGGTTCATTGACCCTGTAAGAGCAAACACAAGAAAGGAGAAAACTGAGCTTCTGCATTTCTTTTATGAACATATTGTTATTGTGACACAGCAGCACTGGTGTGATGTCAGTCTCTTGCGTGTTTAATATGACTGAATGGCAATATAAATGTGTGTTTGTCACGTGTTGTTCAGATCTACAGACAGACAGCATCATGTCTCGCTGTTCAGACGGTGAAGACAACTGCTTCGTTGCCATGGATACAGAGGAGGGCGGGCAGACGGTGGATATGAAGACGGAGGAGGCGGACAGACCGGTGGCGAGTGTTCACAGCATGAGAGAATTGCCAGAGGAAGTGCTGGAGTATATTCTGTCCTTCCTGTCTCCGTATCAGGAGCACAAGACCGCAGCCCTGGTGTGCAAACAGTGGTATCGCCTCATCAAAGGTTTGTTCACTTGAGTTTTCATATGAGAATCATCAATGATAGCCATATCAAATCTTGTCTTACACTCGTGTTAAGTCCAGGTGTAAACGCAAGGGTGTGAGGGGATGTTTGACACTGAGCTGCGGGATGTGTTTAACACTTCCCCCGCTTCTCTTAATTACCCCTTCAAAGAGCATCTGTGTGTGTCTCTCAGGTGTGGCGTACCAGTGTTATCACGGCTTCCTGCGGGCCGTTCAGGACGGGAACATCCAATGGGAAAGCCGCACTTATCCTTATCCTGGAACGCCAATAACACAACGCTTCTCACACAGTCAGTACCCAACTCAACACACGTGATGATCAAACGGCATCGATGCATTGCTTCATTCTTGTCGTAAGTGTTCACACATTTATGTTTGTTGTTTTCAGGTGCGTGTTATTACGACTCCAATCAGTCCATGTACGTGTTTGGCGGCTGCACTCAGAGCAGCTGTAACGCTGCGTTTAATGACCTTTGGCGTCTGGATCTCAACAGTAAAGAATGGATCCGTCCGCTTGCATCAGGTCTGAATCCGTCCTGCGTGTGTTTCATCATCGCCGGTGATGTTCAGATGAGTGACGTGAGTGTTGTGTGCAGGTTCATATCCGTCACCTAAAGCCGGAGCCACGCTGGTCATGTATAAAGATCTGCTGGTGCTGTTCGGCGGCTGGACACGGCCCAGTCCCTATCCTCTACATCAGCCCGAGAGATTCTTTGATGAGATCCACACGTACTCGCCCTCTAAGAACTGGTAAGAGAGAAAGCCTCAGTTTTCATGCAGAGGTTACATTGTGGACCGCTGTAACTCAGCCCCCTCTCATGGTTTCAGGTGGAACTGTATCGTAACGACTCAGGGGCCGCCGCCCATGGCAGGCCACTCCTCTTCTGTCATTGGCAGTAAAATGATCGTGTTCGGCGGGTCTCTGGGTGCTCGGCAGATGTACGTACATGACCTGTGTTTTGTTTCAGATGATGTTATGGGTGAAATGTTCTGAAGGAGCATCTTGTGTTGTGTTCATGTGTGTGTCAGGAGTAACGAGGTTTGGGTTCTGGATCTGGAGCAGTGGTCTTGGTCTAAACCCAGCATCAGCGGTGCGTCTCCTCACCCGCGGGGCGGACAGTCTCAGGTAACGTTCACCTCGCATCAGTCGCTGCTCGTGTTTTTAATCTGTTCAGTGTTTCATCTGTCCGACTCGTCCTCAGATCGTCATCGATGATGAAACACTGCTCATTCTGGGAGGCTGTGGAGGTCCAAATGCTGTGAGTGTTTACTGATAGACTGTGTTTATTGACAGTAAAACAGAGGTACATTGTGATCAAGTGTTTGTGTGTGTGTGTGTAGTTACTGAAGGACGCCTGGCTGCTGCACATGAGCGCCTCCGCCTGGACGTGTGAGCAAGTGCGAGTGGAAAATGAAGATCACGGAGCGCCGGAGCTGTGGTGCCACCCGGCCTGCAAGGTGTGTTGTGAGACTTATTAGAATGTTCTCATTTGGATTGAATTTTCATGGAGTTAGAAAACAAAAGGCAGGACTGTCATCTGAATTTAAGACAATAGCGTAGAATAAAACTGTAAGTCATTTATCGATGTTATACACATGACATATTAATAGTGAATGATTAAAAGGGCATCTGTATCTTCATTTTGATATAAATGAACTGTGTTTTGTGTTTGATTCACACGTACACTCACTTTATTAGACGTATAACTTCATACAGTCCTGTGAGAGACCCTACATTTGTTGAGATGTTTGTGTCTGGTGTTGCAGGTGGGTCAGTGTGTGGTGGTTTTCTCTCAGGCGCCTTCGGGCCGCGCCCCTCTCAGCCCGAGTCTCAACTCTCGCCCCTCCCCCATCAGCTCTACACCCGCTCCGCTGGGCCCTGACCCACCCTCCCTCCGCTCCCAGTCTCCGGTGCGCAGTGGGGCGGCAGGTGTGGTCCTGGGTGCGGTGGAGGAGGCGCCCTGTGTGAACGGTCGGTGGGGAACCCTGCGACCCAGAGCGTCAGCCAGAGCGCGAGATGGAAGCCCGTCGGCCTCGCAGCAGCTTTCGCCCTCGCGGGGGCCTGACAGCCCCCCGCTGCTCAACGGGTCCTCACCCTCCCCCCACACCAGCCCCGTGCAGGCGGCATCTCCGCCGACGCGCCCCCATGCTCACGTGCCCGCGGACTATAGCTGGGATGGATCGCCAACTGCCGAGGCCGTCAGCTCCAACGGGCTGCACACGCCGCCTCAGGCTGCCTCGCCGTGCACCCCTCCAGGCGCAGTGTCTCCCGCTGCTTTGCGCAGAGGTCTAGAGGCCGTCAAAGCTTCCTCGTCGCTGCCCACCTCTTCCTCGCTGACTCAGCCGGGGACCTCCGCTTCTGCCGGCACGCCCCCAGCCTCCTCCAGCCCCCCGCAGGCTGCGGCAGCAGACAGTCACTCCATCCCGCCCATCGCGCGCCGGTTGGGTCACCACCCGCCGCAGAGCTTGAACGTGGGCAAGCCACTGTACCAGTCGCTCAACTGCAAACCTATGCAGATGTACCTGCTAGACATTTCTCGTGTCAAGTCGGACGGCGTGGTGTCGTGGAAGGTGTACGGTAGCGGCGGCGCGCCCGGTGCCGTCACAGGACCGCCGGAGACCAGCCTGCACACAGTTGTTCAGGGCCGAGGAGAGCTCATCATCTTCGGTGGGTTGATGGACAAAAAGCAGAATGTGAAATATTACCCCAAAACCAACGCCTTGTACTTCGTCCGTGCCAAGAGGTAATGGACGCCTGCTGGACAACTGCTGCCCATACACTACTTTACCTTAAAATACAGCGCCACACGTATAGAGGACACGCAAACAGAGTCGGTGTTTAATTGAATAATGAATGCCTGATGTTTTAGCTGTGTGTGTGAAATATTGAGGGAAACGCTTGTCTGTTTCTGTTGCATTTTACTCTCAGAAACTTAAATCTGACTGAAGGGACACAACATTAGTTGGTGACACAGATGAAATTCTTTTTTTACTACAGCCTGCATTGTTTACATTATGCGTGTGTGTGTGTTTGTGCGTGCGCGTGTGTTGTGGAGGAAGTGAATTGTAAACAGAAAATAAAGTTCTCCATGTCTTAACTCTCGTTTTTACTTTTTGAATGCAGTGTATAGAAACTATGCAGAACAGCTCTGTGTCGATTTCATATGTAAAGTGTGTTTATATTTTTATGAATCGTGATATGTGCATGGATGGAGATCACACAAACACACACACACATACCAATGGTCATTTGTGTGTACACAGTGCTCTAAACACACTAAGATTTATGAAGATTAAAACATTTCTTTTGTGTATGTGAAAGTTGTTTTTTAATATACATTTATTCAAACAAAGAAAAAACAAGATGACTATAGTTAAAGTTTGTTAAGTGTAATTTAAGCTGAACATGGGGGTCAAGGTTACTATAGTTCACTAATAAAACGGTTCATTTGAATGATTTCTTTTCATTATACTTAAATGATTTTGTTAAAGTGTGTGCACGTGACTGCTTCTCTTAGCGTGATGTGAACGCAACTAGTTTAATTATATGTTTAGTTTAGTTTAATTATAAGTTTAGTTTAATTATAAGTTTAGTTTAATTATGTGTTTAGTTTAGTTTAATTATAAGTTTAGTTTAATTATGTGTTTAGTTTAGTTTAATTATAAGTTTAGTTTAATTATATGTTTAGTTCAGTTCAGTTTAGTTTAATTATATGTTTAGTTCAGTTCAGTTTAGTGCATATGTTTAGTTCAGTTTAGTTTAATTATATTTTTAGTTTAGTTTAATTTAATTATACGTTTAGTTTAGTTTAATTTATTTCTATGTTTAGTTTAGTTTAAGTATATGTTTAGTTTAGTTTAATTATATGTTTAGTTTAGTTTAATTATATGTTTAGTTTAGTTTAAGTATATGTTTAGTTTAGTTTAATCATATGTTTAGTTCAGTTTAGTTTAATTATATGTTTAGTTTAGTTTAATTTAATTATATGTTTAGTTTAGTTTAATTTAATTATATGTTTAGTTTAGTTTAAGTATATGTTTAGTTTAGTTTAATTATATGTTAAGTTTAGTTTAGTTTAATTATATGTTTAGTTTAGTTTAGTTTAATTATATGTTTAGTTTAGTTTAGTTTCATTATATGTTTAGTTTAGTTATATGTTTAGTTTAGTTTAATTATATGTTTAGTTTAATTATATGTTTAGTTTAGTTCAATTATATGTTTAGTTTAGTTTAATTATATGTTTAGTTTAATTTTATGTTTAGTTTAGTTTGATTATATGTTTAATTTAGTTTAATTATATGTTTAGTTTAGTTTAATTATATGTTTAGTTTAGTTAAATTATATGTTTAGTTTAGTTTAATTTTATGTTTAGTTTAGTTTAGTTTAATTATATGTTTAGTTTAGTTTAATTATATGTTTAGTTTAGTTTAATTATATGTTTAGTTTAGTTTAATTATATGTTTAGTTTAGTTTAGTTTAATTTTATGTTTAGTTTAGTTTGATTATATGTTTAGTTTAGTTTAATTATATGTTTAATTTAGTTTAGTTTAATTATATGTTTAGTTTAGTTGAATTATATGTTTAATTTAGTTTAGTTTAATTATATGTTTAATTTAGTTTAGTTTAATTATATGTTTAGTTTAGTTGAATTATATGTTTAATTTAGTTTAGTTTAATTATATGTTTAATTTAGTTTAGTTTAATTATATGTTTATGTTTATTTTAGTTTGTTGTGTTTTGACGATGAATGTGAATTTTGACGCATTTTCCTTCACGTCGTTAACCTTTTACCCATTTGAGTTGCTTCTGCGGCATCTCGACTGTGATTGGCTGAGCGCGGGGGAGTCTGTGAGGTGGCGGAGGTGCCGCACTGTGATAGGCCGTGCAGTCGCGAGGGCGGGGCTTAGACTCGGGGGTTTCGTGTTTACAGGAAAGTGAATGACAAACAACAGAGACGCGATCAGACGCGGTAAGAAACTTTCACGCTTTATCTTTCTTTTTCAAGTTTATCAAACGTCGTTTTTCCTGCACAGCTGTCAGCACGAGGAATGAATATAGTTTACAAAAGTTTAAAGTGCTTAGTGTGTTTGTACAGAAATGAAGCGACTGATTGAAACAAGTGTAGCTTCGCTCTTATGAATATGTCCATTTGATTCCGTGAACGTCATAAATCACGGAAATGTCACATAAAGGACAAATGAAGTATTCTGGGAAACGAGGTGACTTTGTTAATCAAATAAATGTGGATTTGAACACAAACTCATTGAAAGTGGTGTGTTGCAGTGGGTTTGTGTGAAGATTGGTGGACGGGTGTCTGTTGGATGAGGATGAAGTTTAAACTGACAGCTGTCAGATAACAGCAGAGGCAGATCAAACATGTCCGTCACACCGCACTTCCCCGCAGACTCCCACTTTAACCCTCAGCCCACCGTGACCCCTCTCGCCCGCCCGCACACCCTGCGGCCCCCGCTGGACTTCACGCTGGGCGCTCTGGCGTGCTGCGGCGCGTGCGTGTTCACCAATCCTCTAGAGGTGGTGAAGACCCGTCTGCAGCTGCAGGGCGAGCTTCAGGCCCGGGGCTCGTACCAGCGGCACTATCGCGGGGTGCTGCAGGCACTGTGGGTGGTGGGCCAAACGGACGGGGTCCGGGGTCTCCAGAAGGGCCTGACGGCGGCCCTGTTGTACCAGGGGCTCATGAACGGGGTTCGACTCGGGTTTTACTCCTACACGGAGGCGTCGGGAATGACGGGCGTACCGGGCGGCAGTCTGATCGCTGGGGCGATGGCGGGTGCTTTGGGGGCGTTCATCGCCTCCCCCGCTTATCTGGTAAGAGAGAGTCACATGATCACCATTTGCACTCACATTAGCTGCCTGTTTAATGTTTGTTGTTCACAGTTGTGTGCGGTAACAGTAAGTGTCCACTGGAACTGAATGTGTGTCCTCATCAATCATATCTGTGTGTGTTTGTGTGTGTTCTGTTAGCAGATATATCTGTGACACACACTGAGCGACGGAAGAAAGAGCGTCTCAAATATCAAAACTGAGCCGAGTATTTATGACAGTCAACATGCTTGAAATGTGTGTGATATGTGATATGTGTTATCTTTTGTGTGTGTGTGTGTGTGTGTGTGTGTGTATGTTCATCAGGTGAAGACTCATCTGCAGGCTCAGACATTGAAGGCTATCGCTGTGGGACACCAACACAATCATCAGGTACACAAACATGATCACATGACTGTAACACAAGTCTTTCCCATCATGCTCTTCATAATGTGTTGATGTGAACAACTGACCCTGCTGACACGTGTGTGTGTGTGTGTGTGTGTGTGTGTGTGTGTGTCTCACTGCAGTTAATCAGTGTCGAGGTGTTTGAAAAGCTCGTCACATGATTAGTCAGCTGGTCCAGGATCAGATCACAGATAACACTATTATTCTAACGTCAGCCAATCAGAGCCCAGACTGCACCCGTCTGACATCATGATGTCATGAGCTCTGAATCTGGTCGGGTTCAGTGATCATCATCGCCATACATGTGTCTGACATGTGATGAAATGTTTGTGTGTTCAGGGCGTGTC
>NW_027636887.1:0-15922 GCF_947034865.1 Barbatula barbatula | reverse complement strand
TAATTGATATGAACCGTTTTAATCATGTTGCCATTTGTAATTCATTGTGTGTATATCAGCTTAACGTTGAAGACAAGTTAGATTTTAACCTTTGGAAATCTGACAGTACAACAGAGCAAAAGAAACCTTGATCTCAGCCTTGAAATCCCTCAGAAAAATGAGCTATCATGATTTATGAGATGAATGTGAGTAGCTCAGCTGTGAGAATTCTGATGAGGAAAGTTAATGTTTGTGATGCTGAGACATTAAAGTGGACTCTTGGTTTTGCTTTCATTGAATCTTATTCTGAACTTTATAACTAAAACGAGTGTTTTAAAAGATGCATAGTGTCCCTGTCATTCAGTTGGTTGATCATTGTGCTAGAAGGTTAAGGGTTGAATCCCAAAGTACACTGACATGTGACTGAAAAAGCTTCTGGCAAATGCATCCATGTAAGATTCTTCCCACAGTCCCTCGTGTTCTCTTCTACCCCTAAGAACAGTAAAAACATCAATGAAGTGCGATAAAGAATATTTACAGCGATCTTAAATAAAAACTGTCTGACTGTAATGTATGAAAGTCAGAAAAGGGGTCACACAACACTCCAACATTCCCTCGTATTTCTCCGAGCGCTGCACTAACCTTGACATGCCTGAATGCTTTCTGTGTGTGTGTGTGTCCTCATTCCCTTCCAAGAGGCCTTGTCCGGGTCCTTGAGACTGTTGAATCATGGGAGACGGAGCCTTTCTGCTCTGGGAGAGTCAGAGACCCTGAAAGATAAGAAACATGGAGCCATCAGAGAACACACTGTCCCATCATCTCTGTAGATAGCCAACCATCTGCCCCGCTGGACAATAACACCATGAGCATGACGGGCGGCGGTGCCAACCAATGCCTGCGTCGTCACAGTCACGGGGTGCTTCACAACGTGTTGTTTTGTGCTGAGAAGTCAAGATTACAGGTGTCAGATGAGGAGGAGGGTCGAGCGCTGAGAAACACAGACTAATGAAAACAGTTACTGTGTCTTCTCTAAACATCTTCAAGGTCTCAGATCAGGAATAAATTCTCATGAGGAAGAGTTTTCGGAGAGGAGATGGTCCTGGTTCTCAGTGAGGTAAGCTTCTCTCTTGTATGTTCATTCATGGCTTTATTTTCATTACGGATAAGAGCTACGGGGAAGATTTATTTCATTTTCTTTCTCTATTTCAAAGCACGTGAAAACAAAACTTGAAATGTTTTGGACAATCTTTACAGAATCTTAAAAACTCTTCAATGCTTAAAATGGTTTTGCAGACGAATAGAAATTGTTCCCACATATTAGTTTATTGAACATGACTATTACTTATTATATTTCTATTTACTCTTTAATATTTCGATTTACTCTTTGTGCTTTGTGTCATAACTTTTTATTGTAAGAATAGAAATGTGTTGAAACTCAATGTTTCTTTTTGAAATGCTTCTATGGTTTTCACTCTTTGTGTGTCTGGTTGTCTCATTTCTCTGAGGTCTCGGTGACGGAACATTCGGCCTCAACTCGCTGTTCCTTTTTCCTATGCATATACTTCTTTGAGATGAAGCTGTAAAGAGGCATACGGCATGGGAAAATGGGGCTGTCGAGGTGTTTCACGTGTGCAGAAGAATCTCCACCGGCTGCATGAACTTCAACTCTCACAACATTTACAGCGGACACTTTTATCCAAAGCCACTTACAGAGAGTTCAATAATACAATAGGTGCTAATACCAAGTTTCAACAAAAGCCAGAACGATACCTGTTGACACTTTTTTATATCTCTCATTTGTCTGTCAGAAGAGATGGTATGAAGTAATTTTTTAATGTTGTGAGAGATTTGGTTGACCGGACCGAATTATGAAGAATGTTCCACCAGGAAGGAGTTGTGAATGAGATGCTAAAATGTTTTTTAATCTTCACTTTCACATGCAGAATAAAAGTCCATATGTGTTTCACTGACTCATTTCATTTAATAAAAAGTAGCGTGAGAAATCCTCAAGTGTATTCTGATTTATTTTCTTTGCCTGCCTGCTTTGCTTTACAGACAATTACAGTTTTCCTTTGAACTCTAGAGAGCTCTGAGATTTTCAAAGTTTCAAGAATGTTTGGTTGGTAATTATTCATGACTCAATGCAGTAAAACATTAAAACACATTTGAGATTTAATGTTATAAGTTTCTAATAGATTTCGACAAATGTATATATTTAGCTTTAAAGCACAAAAAGATTAAACAACATAATTGTCAAATATTGTGAATTTTCTGAAGCTGCCAAAATATTTATATATAAAAATATGTGTTAAAACAACATTTTTATACTTAATTAATGATTTACATTTGTAATTACATTTATAAAGTTATTGTTTTCTTTTTCATTTGTATTGTGTGTATAAAGTTACTAATATTGGTAATATAAACCATTTGTTTCAATAAATCTGATAAATAGACACAAACATAAAACTGAGCTTCTGTTGTTCAGATCATTCGCTCTTTCTTTCTCTCTCGCTGTAAATAAAAGACTCTGCAGTTTTCCATGCAGTCAAGTAGAAAATAAGTCTGTCTAACTGAGTAAGATGATAAATGAAGATCTCATTCAGGTATCACGAGAGGAGGCCTGAGGAGATCATTACATCAAATGAAAGACAGCAAGTGCCCACTCACTGCGTCTCAATCCCTCATGTCCTCATTACCGCATCTGCCAGAGACGAGAGGAACATTTACATCACTGTGGTCCTCATGACAGAAGATCTGATCATCAGCATCACATCAGACGGAGATAATACAACAACAAAAACTTGATTATTCTCAAGATAACATTTGAAAAATGTGTCCTGCAGCACACTTGACTTCTTTTTGAAGTTTTATTTTGTGATGTTACACATTTGTGAGATTATTAATTGTATTGCTTTCAAAGTCAGCAGAAAAGAACTAAAGCCCTGCTCTTGTGCACATACACTGATAAAATACATGAAGCATTTGATAACAACACGTGAAAAAACAAGTGCTGTGTTTTAAGAGAACACAAGCTTAAGAGAAACATTTTGATGTAAAGTCTAAACCTGGTGAACCTTTGTTGGGAGGTGTTTCAACTATTCAGATTTCATGCACACTTTAGGTGTTGATTGTTATTTTCCAGCTGTGGACTGATGATGTAAGTGTCCCGTGTGATAATAAGGTTCATCATTCAGCTGTCAGATCAAATTTCATTTACACATTTATTGAACTATAACAGACTGCAGTACAGTATCATGAACAAACTGGTCTACAGGACAGAGAGATGGCCTGTCAATCTCTCTTCATTAGTCACATGATGGGACAGCACTGCCCCCCAGTGGATATGGACACACATTTTCTCACCTCATCAATTTAACTGAAGTTCAACTGGTTCCACACGGGTCTGAAATCCGAACAGAACATCCACTCATCATTATTTAGAATGATCACTTTCGATAAATTACCATATGACAATAGTATGATATTATACAGTATAGTCCAGATTTAAAATGATTACTGACGAAGAATTTGATGAATAATCTCATTATTTACAATTACACAGAAGCTTGTGATGCGTGTGAAATGAATCAATTAAGTTTTGGCTTTGCTGAAGGTTTAATATCAACAAAAACTGGATTTTAAATCATTTCTCTTCATCACACAATGTGTGTGGATTTGGATTGCTTTATTGGAAATACAAAATGTTTGCGCAAATAGACTAAACAAAGAAATAATTACTTCCCCTAACTTTAGTAGCCTATATACACTGTAGGATATTATAGTACGCCTGCTTTTTATATTTCTTTAAAATCAGTAGCGACAGTACAGTACATTCAATGCCATTGACATCTTGTTTTGTCAATAGTTAATCGATAAACTGTAGTACATTTACTATGTTAATGTTAAAAAACACAAATCTCGTTTACTTTAGGAAATACAGTGAATCAGTGATATCAACAAATAATGTAAAATAATGAAATTCATTAAAACACACACTAAGCAACACGTCACTGTGATGTGTGTTGCTGACACTGCAGAGAGCACCACTGGACTCACACAGTGGATGTGAAGCTTCGGGTTCTGGTTCCTGCTCGGATCGAGTCGGACAGACTTCATGGCGCCAGTGTCGTGAGTGTGAACTTCTCCGTTCGGACTCAATTGGGCTCCGTGGATCTCAATCATGTGCTCGTTACAGATGCTTTCATGTTCTTTAGAAGGTGTTAATGGCTCGGGAGCCTTCTGTCTGCATGGGTCCCCAGGAGCAAATAAACACGCGAGACAACGCGAGATCTCAAATCTAGATCCGACGCCGATGTTACGTCTTGTTTTAAGAACTGTGATGAACATGTTTTAAGAAATGTCGACTTTGGACATTTCTTATTGTAAACTCCCCCTGGTGTTATGTCTCTGCTATAATATTAGTTAAATAAACTAAGATGATTTTGACTTTACCTTTGAAAGTGGGCACTAAAGATTGTTATTTGAAAACCATGATAATAATTCAGACCTCATATGGCAGGTTTGGTTTTGAAATCTTTTCGGTCTTAATAAAATGAGGAAATTATAACCCAGTGCTATAATTGAGCGTTAAAAAACTAATCAAACAGAGCAAGTCAACATAGATAAAAGACTATATTTATTTATGTACATCCTTATACATTTTCTCTACAGATAACAGAACTAGAGACAGTGCTTCCTTCTATATTTTACATTGTCCAACCCCATTTTAGGAGCATTTTCATATTAAATCTAGATTCTAGATCACACGTGTCATTGATTGATTTTCAATAGAAGTCACACATAGATGAATCTTCAGAAGTAACAGGGAGAGAATATCATTGGATGAGCAGGCTGATGATATACCGGCTGCACGTGCGGATGGATGCACATGTGATGTGGGCGCTGTCCGCTCAGGGCGTGGTGCTGAAATGACGTCACCTGCGGCAGGAAATACTGAGCAGCGCGCATGTCTTGAACTTCCCGCTTCAGCTTCATTCTTCTGTTTTGAAACCAAGTTTTCACCTGAAACAGAATCAAATTAGATATTAATAAATATTCGATTCCAATGTGCTTTTTTGAAAACTGAATCAGAAGCTTCAGGAAAAGTTACTGGATAGATTTTAAATCTGTTGAGCGTTAAACGTGGTTTCGCATTTAATTGAATCATTAGTCATAGAGATGTCATGCAAAAGAATACAATAATTGGGAACAAATCGTTGAAAATACCTTGAGGTTTAACACACATACCTGCGTTTCAGACAGATGGAGCTTTTCTGCAATTTTCCGTCTTTGAGATGCACCGAGATATTTGTGTTTGTTGAAGGTTCTCTCCAGTCTGGAGCTCTGCTCAGAAGTGAACTTGGTTCTGACACGACGGCGCGGTCCAGATTCTCCTTCGCTGTCTTCACCGAAATCACTCTCGGACGCAGATGTGTAGCCACAACTATCTAATGTGAAAAAGGGGAGGTTAGATACAAATCTACAAATGTCATTCTAGCGTTAGACTCATACTCACTCGCAGGGGAAGATGGAATCTTCTCTACTTCTCCAACAAGGTGAAATATATTTGGAGATGAATTTGAAACGGAATCCGGAAGTCTAGGAATTCCACACGTTTTGTGTGAGTCTTCCTGGTCCATGTGTTGCGCGTGGTAGCTCTGAGACAGCCACTCCACAGAGAAGATCTTGGACATGATGTTTCCTCTCACAAGAGAATCTCCTAAGATCATTTGAGCAGATGTAGTTGCTTGACTTTATGTAGGAGATGTTTCGCTCATTTGCATGAGTAAAGGTCCAGGAGGAATTATCTGATGGGCGTTGTAATTGAAGTTAATAGATGTTGCAATGGGGTTGTTCACACGTTCAGTGTAGACTACTTGTGATATCCAGGCGCCAGTGTGTCTGAGCACCCTCATGGTCCCTCAAGTACCCGAGAAGAGATGAATAATCATCCACATCATTCATTCACGATGATACAATCATCCGACGGAGACTCGTATCGTTCACTCAAGACAAGACATAATCCATTGACCGATAATCTTAAAATGAAAGACTTGTTTATTTGGGAGGATCACTGTTTTACTTACAGTCACATTATGTCTTGATCCCTATTGTTCTTGTATCTTATGTCATTCCAAGACTATATGCAGCGTTCTTGTTTATTAAATGGGCCTGTTGTTTTCATCCTCACGTGGGTGTGAAATATTCTCCTATTGCTTACACACACTATACCCAAGTATGTGATCAATGTCATGGCAACATATACATGAACTCATGTAAAGTTTTAACTTTTGCATAACTTTAAAGCAGCTCAGCATCTATAATTTAATATTAGACCAATACTCTGATTCTTGACCGAATCTCGCGTCTCTTTCGAATTACGTCAAGAATAAAAAGTTCGAAAAAAACAGAAAAGGTCCAGCGAAAACGTTATGATGTCCGGATTTTTTAAATGATTAATTTTATATTAAACGTCTATCTCTATGCAAAGCTCAAGACTATAGTTTGTAGAATGTAGAACACATTATCCTGTGAGACTGGAAGCTTAAAATTGCTCGAACTAAAGCAGAATGTGTGTGTCTATCTGCTTTGAAACCAATCAATATTGTATAAAGCGCAAGTCTATATAACATGACTTGAATTTATATATCAATGCGAGACAGAATTGGACAATACTGAAACATTTTACTGAGGTTTATTTTATAGTTGCCGATGAATGCGCGATAATAAAACTGGACATGAATATGAAGAGTTTGGTTCCAAAATGAGTTAACTCGTGTTTTTATTGTTCATTCCAATTAATATGAATCAAACTGAAGTTGGTTTGTTTTGATTTAAGCCACAATGAGTCAAAAAATACAGCTAACTTAAACAATAAAACATGATACAAACGGAGTATTTTGAGACCAAACTCAAAATAGTTTTGCAAATGACTGATCAGTCAGAATCAAACCTGCATGTGTTAACGGGTGATCAACACTGTATCCCCTTCCATTGTATGGATCAACGTGAACACACACACACCCACAGACACCGTGGAGCCCGTCTGTGGAGATTATGTAGAGAGTGTAAACTCATCAATGGGCGACTTAATTAGGACTAATTGTTGACCATGATCTGCTCGTTAAGTGTCGTTTGAAGTGTCGCAGTGGAGACAAACACAATGGTTTCACGCACATATGAAAGCGCAGTGTGACACTTCGTGAAGGATCAATGGCTTCAGCTGGTTTGTTTAGAGTTTCTCTGGCGCCTACATTTCATTTGAATAAGACTCAGTCTCAACACATCCAACAAATAAAAAAGTCAAACTTTTTAGCATAAAGAACTTAACGCTTTGAGGTTATCAGAAAGCATTCTGTATTTCTGTGACCGAAGCACTTGTTGGACGCTATAATGCCTTTCTTATATCAAATGCTCTATTTTCCTTTTATATTTTCAATGGAAAGACTATTTGATTCATGATATTTATGGCTTGTAAGTTCTCTGGGGGAAACCTTTATGTTTTGTATCAGGCTTTTATTGGAACAAACAGCGCTTCATTTCATGATTATAATATAAAACACAATGGTCGCAACTCCTTTTTAAATATAATTTAAGGATGTTCAACTATTTTGTTTCTTTTAATGAATCGTGCAAGCTAATAAAATATGTTCGCAGAGTGTGTTTAGAAAACACCCAACCCCTCGCTCGAGTTTTGTGCATTATAACAGAGTATCTGTAAAAGTCAAAGGGAATTGATTGAGATAAAACCTCTTTTGAAGAAGTTGCGCAATGTGGAGACTTTAGATCTGATCCACTTCAAACGCACTTTCAGACGGTCTGAACTTTAACCTTTCACAGTTCACCTTGAACACATGACCAGTAGACAAACTTTGCAATAAAACATTAGAACTTTATTTCTCACAATAAATAAACTCTTATTTATAATTAAACATTTTCACTTGACTGTATTCTATACAAAGCGTTGAACTGTACATATATTGCACACTGAATGTGATGTAAGTGTTTTAATGGAAAGATGTCAGTAGTAATGTTGAGGCATCATCATGTGATGATGTGGAATCCTCTGTTGTGCAGGGATCTGATGATGCATCACATGTCCATTGAGCGCTTGTGCAGGAAACTGAAAGCGTTGTCTGTCGTAACAGTGATACTGGACCACCGGGTGCACGTGAGACAGAAGCATCTGCGGCAGAGCTGGGAGAAAATAATCCGCCTGCATCTCCTGCACTCCACGCTTTAACTTCATCCGACGGTTCTGGAACCAGGTTCTGACCTGAAACAGAAAACAACGCAATGTCAAAATATGGTTTAAACAAACGAAATTCACTGCCGTAAGGGAAGGAGTGTATCTCACCTGTGTTTCGGATAGATTCAGCTTAAGCGCTGTTTTTATTCTCTCTCCTGCGTCCAAGTATTTGTGCTTGTTGAAGATTTTCTCGAGCTTGTCGATCTGTTCTGGAGTGAATTTGGTTCGGATTCGGCGCTGTACGGCCTCGTTTCCCAGCTCGTGTCCATCTTCAACAGATGCGCATTCGGAGGCGGCCGCTTCGCTCTCGTATCCTGAAGAGTATCCGCTGTTCTCTGAAACTGAACACAATAAAGAGTTAAATCACTGCTCATCTTTGTTCATTTAAATGTACACGAGTAAAGCAATGCGCATGAGGTTGATGGTGAAAATACTTACTGCTTGGAGACGAACAGTGTCTTGGTACAACGGGAACAAGCGCTTCTTTTGGCACGCTGGTGGCCTCTGGTTTCTGCTCAACTTTGGCGACCTTTGGTTTAGGCTGTAGGTAAACCTTGTCGTAGTATGTTGGAGGTCTAGGTTGAGCCAAACAGGGCACGTGAGGCCTTTGGAGCTTCTTCTCCGGCTCTGGAACGGCATCGTGAAAGCTTTGGGAGAGCCAGTCCACAGAAAAGTTCTTCACCATGATTGCTGTCTGTTTCACAGTCAAGTCAACGCGAGTGTTTCTTATCCGAGTACAATCCAAGAGTGTCTACCAGGCCGCCTGAAGGGATCCCTAGTATATAGGCCGTGTCAGGAGCGCATTAACATATGCATGGTGCGTTAACGCCTGATCGATTGTCAATCATTAGGCCTAATGGGTCGTTATTGAAGTCTCTACATATCCTGTGATTGTGTGAAAGCCTGGCGCCAGCTTGTCTGTGAGAACCTCTGTCGCATCCAGCTGTCTGCATCCTCTCCAAACAATGATGCAGCGTCCGAACAACTGGGTCCAGCATGGCGCATTCATGTTGAAAATGGCGTCGGGCTAACGAAAACTAAAATCTTTAATGGACAAACAAGTAAAAACTCAACTTTTATTGAACAGCGTCAATTTTAAGAACAGTAAAATGTGAAATATTCAGCAACAACAAACAAAATGGCAATTCGTAACAGGTTTTATACATTTTTATTTAATCCAACAACAGACTTGGGAGCCACATAATTGACCGACGCAATGTGGTTTCTGTAATATCTGTGGACGCATAAAGACAATACAAAGTCAAATGGTGATGTATGAAGACATCCTGATGCCCGGGGAGTCTGTGGCGCCAGCGGCCCATCACACGAGCGTTTGGTGCGTTCTGCAAACATCGCGGATCAAAGGAGTTACAGTAGCAACACAATTAACTCTGATTGACCTGTAGTTAAAATGCTAATTCACACCCGGAGCAGCACAAACTCAAATCAACCCATGAAAACCACATCCAATTTCACACGATTATGTCCGAGTACATATATAGTATATATATATGGTCATTTCTTTATTATAATCTAAATGTTTTACTTCAACACACATTCCGCTTTGACAATAAACTATTACAATCAAAATAGAGGCTGAAACCATGCAAGGGTTTTTAATGCAATGATGTAAATAAAATCAAAGTCCCTCTAGTGATTGGATAAATTCTTTTAGATTTCACGTGTGAACCGAAGATAAAGTGATTGTTCGTGATAAATGTAAAGAATGTGTGTGTGTGATGAGAAGTGTTTCTCTGGTCTTTATCTGAATGTGAATCTCTTTGGAGAGACTCAAAGGATCGTTTAGCTGGACAATGAAGATCACTGCATGTTTATCACTGATCTATCGAGCAGCGGGACTTGAGCTCTTTCTCTCCCCATTAAAGTCTTTATCTCAGGCGCTTTGATCCCGACACAAGACAATCTACCGCGCGTCCACTGGAACATCACTGAACTGCATATCTCCATGAACATAGAGTCTATCATAAGAAACACGTATATTTACGTGACATCACATGAAACCATTGCTCTGACAGAGTGAAAACATCTGGTTAAACCTCTTAAATCACAATCAGGCTTAAAGTCATATTCTAATACCATCGCATTGTGCTATCGAGTAAAAGAACACATGCACAAGATCAGTCAAAAATCCACTGCTGAAATAATGGGATTATAACACATATAGTCCTATTAAGCGAATATAACTACGGGTAGATTTTAACAAAAGCTTTACAATATGTATCTTGACAAAGTTGTTGAGATTTTTGAAAAGTTTTCAACTTATACAGTTTAATAGTTTGACTAAAGAGTTCACAAACGTTTGGATTTATAGTGTTTGCAGTAACATGTGACAACATGCCCTGTGGCAGTAAATGGGGTTTTTATCTAAGCAATAACAGGGGAATTATCTATAGCTGTTTAATAAAGAAGGTTTGTGCATCAACAGAAATCGATTAAGAAAATATTAACAGAGGTCTGTTTATTACAAAAAAAAAACATTGAAGAAAGTCAAATCATAACGAATGTAGTAAACACAGACAATTTGTGTATGTAACCAAAGAAAAATGTCAATCATGTGCACACACTTTACACATGTATCATGCCCATCTATTTAATGGATGCAATTCATTCGTAATCCTGTAAATGTGTGAAATGTTTTAACAGCTGTCCTTATAAAGCTCTTCTGAAACCACAAATATTTATTATGACTGAATCAATGTAACTACACGTGCAACAGAAGACTTTAGAAAGAATCAAATCAAATATGAACCAAGTTCTCTGTCAAATGTTAATTGATCTTTTAAAGACAAAAAGTGTCCCATATTCTAGCCGTTTGTAAATGTCTGATGGATTCAACTTTATGCAAACGCTTGACAATTATGTTTAAATCTAACGACAATTGATTTGTTAAAGCAGGACAGTTTGATCTCAACTCTGAAAAGCTTCCCTCATCAAAGACTCATATAAACCTTAACATAATTCACTATCTCTAACTAATTTAAATGATCAATAAATATCACCTATATAACTAGACTGCTTTATTGTTTGTGTATCTGTGAGATACATCCCAACCCCTGAGACCGCTGGAGGTCATGTGTCCTCATGAGAGTTTAAAGAGAGAAAGGACTTCCTCCTCATCTGCCATCACATCAGAGTTCAGACGGACCCCTCCGGACGCTCACTGAAATGATGCTTTTACCCTGCGCAGCGTGTCCTGGACCCTGCGGCCATGCCGATCGCTGGCCATCTGGTTAAAGTTGACATCGTTGTCAGAGGCGAGGACGGAGACGTCACATTCACCGAGTCGGGCGAAGCGTCCACGCAGGTACGACTGCAGCTCCAGGTCCGGAGTGTAAGAATAAAGATTTTCTTGGAACGCGTGAACTTGACTAACAACACGTGCGATGTTCCTGTGAGGACAGACGAGCAGCACCGTCACAAACATGATACAAGATCACACAATGTCTTTTTTTACTGTAAATCTGTGTGTTTTTTATATTTTCTTTTTAATAAACTCAGCGACAATAGTCAATACATAACAAATAACATCAACAAAAGAAAAACAATAACATGCACAATTGTCTGAGTAGAAAACACCAGTGAGTTTCTTATCAGTGTGTGATCAGATTAACTCAATGTCTTTAATAGGGTGTCTCCTCTTTAAATGTGTGTGTGTCATGAATCTTAATGTTGTGAGCTACAGATGTACAACAACCAGCTGTGTGTTCAGCTCCTGAGGGCATCAAGCCAAACCAGAAATCTGCCTACTACACCAGCCCTACAGCCCCTGGCACAAACCCAGCGCAGATTCTTCCAAATCATACACCATCTGCCACACGCACACGCACACACACACACACGGACACACACACACGCTTCAACATATCAGCATGTAGAGCCACCAGCTGCATCATTACCAACACACCTGATTCACCCTGACCTATGACCTTCACAGATGTCTCTACAGTGTGTGTGTGTGTGTGTGTGTTCATGGTGATTTTAACGTTTGCGTTTTCAGATTTATCCACTCTGGGACCCGGTTAAAAAAAAGGTCGGTTTCAGGCTCCCAAAACGCCAGATCTGAATACAGCTAAACGTGTCTCAGTGTGGATGGGCTCTTAACAGTGTCGTGATTTACTGTGAATGCCTGACCTCAGTTTGGTCCATTTGTGTGATCCACTGGTGGTGGTGAACGAGCCGATCTCAAGCTGCTGCAGGTGCATGGCCAGGATATGAGGCGCAGGTAAAGTGGGTGGAGCTCTCGTCTGCCGTCCCTCCATCAGACACAGATTATCACTCTTCAGAAACACCTGCAGAGCGTATGACACATTCATTCAACCCATCTGAGATCAGCTTGAAACAGAATTGTTCCTTGAGTAATATGAATTAGGTACAGTTTATAGTTAAACTATCTGAGACGTTCATGTCTTTTTCAGATTTCCTACAGAAGTCACCTGCACGGCCCTGAGCTCCTCCAGAACCGGACACACTTTCAGTGGAAGAAACTTCCAGCCCTGAGCATTAAACACAAGAGATGAAATTGTGATGACAATTAACACGACTCCTTCCTCATGCAATTTCATTTCACGCTTACGATGAATGTTGTTTTGTTTCCGCACACAATGCAGAATGATAATGGAGTCTATATTTAATCTGCATTAAACTGATGTGTTATTAACAATTCAGCTGCTGGAGCTGACAGATAACGTACAACAAATATAGTTTATTATTCTTTTCTTACCGGTAATTGTCTCACAATCACATTCTCCAGACCTGACAAAATCTGCACGGCTGTGGCGAAGTTTCTCATCTCGTAGCAAAACTTTCCGATGGCAAGAAATCGAGCGAGCAAAGCAGTCTGAGCCTAAAACAATAAAACACAACTGTACATCTGCTACTGCCAAAACCATTTTCTGTCTTTTACCTTTGTGTTCAGTTTATAATAAAACGTGATTCTTCATGATTACAGACGATGTAGAGACAGTGTCACATCTCATTTCAAGTTGATATGATATGACTCAAATCATAAAAAACCACGATGCCTTTACAGTAAATAACCAGATTGAATTTATAAAGGTGTGAAATATAAAGCGCAGAATCACCTTGACAGAGTCACAGATGACCAGTTCAGCAGAAACCCAGTTGGAGACGCAGTCGGTGTATCTGAGGAGAGTCTGAAGAGGATCTGCGTTCACAAACACACTGCTGCCCTCTACAGACACACACCTGACACACAACACAACACACAAACGCTACAGCGGTTATATTACCATCTGGCAACTTAAACAGTCATGCTTCAGAGGATTTGACAACAGACAAGCAGAAACTCACCTGGAAATGTTTCCAGATTTCTCCTTCACTCCGTGTGCTCTTGACTTCAGAAAATGAACCGGATGACAATCCTGAAATATTTCCTGCATAAATAACAGAACACGAGAGAAAAGAAGGGTTATGTGACACATGACATGTGAATCAATGTGTAAGAGAGAGAGAGAGAGAGAGAGAGAGAGAGATGCTGATATACTTTTATTTTGATCTTAATCTGTATTTAATGCTCTTATAAATGTTTGTCAAGAGTCACGCTGTCATGAATGATTTACTTATGTTTGCAATGATACAGCGATGCATTATGGGATTGGGGTGTTGACCTGCTCCAGTAAGGTGAGTTGTTGTGCGGTGTGTAGCGCTGCGTGTTCAGTCTGACTGAAGGTCAGCGTCTCATCTGATCTCATGATTGACACATCACAGGGTCGAGGTAGAGCTGCGGCGATGGAGAACGTCTGATCTGTCTGAGGCTCCGGCACACGTGACAAACGGCGATGGAAGATCTGCAAACACGCACATGTGAGACGCACCCAAAGAATTCTCTGGATATGTTTCACAGCGGATGTGCACACACCTGTCGAGCGGTGTCTTCCATGAGTGATTTCCTACACAGGGAGTTCACGTCCTCATATTCTGAAGTGCTGACGGAGGCGTCGCCCGCACAGACACGCCTCTTCCTGGGTGTGGCCTGGAGCATGGAGAGCAAACGTTCTCCTCGACTGTGGACAGGAGCTACCTGAGGACACAACACAGAGATTTATCTCACATGTACTGAGAGTCGGCACAGAATGATACTCTTCATATTCAATCACCTTAGAGGTCAGAAAACTCTCCAGAGTCTGAAGGAGACGAGACCTGGAGCAGAAGTCCAGTGACAGAGCGTCTTCCATCCACATGTGTAATAAATCCACAGTCCCTCTGATGAACTTTCACACAGTCTGACGTCTGATCTTCTGTTACTCTGAATATAAATCAACAGAAGAATATCAGTACATGACACGACAGCAAACGGACTAAAATGTTTCAATGAGGTGTTTCAAAACAACACTTCTGTCTATTGCTGTGACCTATGACAGTATTTTAATGTTGAATAAGTGTTTTGTGTCAGTATTCAGACCCCAGCGAGCTGTTATATTTGTCCATGAGAAACTCCAGGAGCTCTTCAGGTGTGCAGAAGTAGCGGAAACGTGTAGAAAAAACTGTCGGATGTATCCCTCGATATGAGCTTTCCTGTGAACATCACAACAATGAGGTTTATAAACATAACAGAAAATCGCAAATGTCCCGTGAGAGGGTTCACACACCTGGCGTACAGGTAAGCCATCAGACCCGTGACTGAGGCCGTCACGAGCGGGCAGTATTCATCCCGCCGCTGCTCACATAGAAAACTCAAAACCGCCGGAGCATCAGAGGACTTAAGAACTAAAGATCGGCAAACAGCCAGAGACGGCAGGAGAGAGAGAGACAAACCCCACTGATCCACCAATAACACCTACAAACACACATCAGACATTACACTCATCAAATCACAGACCCCATCACCTTACAGCT
The DNA here is from genome assembly GCF_947034865.1 of Barbatula barbatula. NCBI lineage: Eukaryota > Metazoa > Chordata > Actinopteri > Cypriniformes > Nemacheilidae > Barbatula > Barbatula barbatula. Next base: position 816 of record NW_027636887.1, on the reverse strand, counting down.
TTACTTCAACGCCAGCGATGTGATTAATAAACAAATGCATTGATAATACAAATGTAGGGTGTTTAGGGATTCAACAAAGTGAAAATAAACCTCTGAATGTAGAAAATTCATGCATAGATGTGTTTAGAGAGAAATGAAGCATTGACACACCTGAAGATATTTCTTCACAGAATATAGAAACTGAACTTTATCTCTCAGCTCATCGAACTGCAGCTTTACTTTAGACATCATCAACTTTGTGTCTGAACCTACAAAAACAGAAACACGGGCTAAAAAACAAACATCACGTCACACTGCACATCATCATGTCAAACAAACCTTTATTTCTTCTCTCCTGGAGTGTCAGTTTGTGATAGAAGTTTCTGGTCTTTTTCAGATGTCTACTTTCAATAAGCAACTGCTGCTGAAGCTCCTGAAAAAAACACAAAGATTAAAACTCTAGAAGCGCAAAACTGCTGCGTTCACAAACTGAAACTAGGAATCACCATTATAAATGGTGCATGGCGTTTTCCAGAAGACTCAAGCTGCTCGTGAGCAGATCAATGACTGTCTGAGGTGATTCTCTGTGTGTTATGAATATTCTCTGTTAGTATTGACAAGTGGGTAAACTCTCTGCATCCGTCACTATGGTAACAGAGATTGATGTTTGATGCTTTGAAGTGGACAGCAGAGACCGGTGTGACACCTTAGGTCATAAAAACACCTTTACACCATCATCAAACAACCACGCACACACAGACACACGCACAGACACAAACGCACATACAGAGAGACAAGCATGCACGCACACACACACGCACAAATACAGACACATGT
>NW_027636888.1:0-15588 GCF_947034865.1 Barbatula barbatula | reverse complement strand
TCTCGTCTTTGGCCCCGCCCCTCTCGTTTCCTCAATTAGCTTCCCTTCAGTGTTTCATTCCAATCAGAATCAAGCATTCCAACGAGTGGAAGCTGTCGGTCTCTTATTTGGTCATCAGATGACCTCTGAACTGTCTTTTTCCTCCTACAGATGTTTTCCTTCTCAGAACGTTATTGAACGTGTGACATATATTCTGTACGTAGCTGTAGATGTTTACCAGCGGCGGACACGTGTCTGTATTGTGTTGGAGACATGAACACACACGAGTGGCTGTTGTCTGGAGGAAACAGCAGGTAACATCTGCCCAAGGCTGTGACCCCCTGCCACGATCGCTCCTAATTATAAATAAACATGATTGATCGTACGGTACAGATGTAGAGCTGTTTATAAGAGAGGACAGAACATCACACCCACGCTCACACTGTCTCACAGCGGGAGAACATTTCAAGATCTCTGTGTTCAGCTGAATATTCCCATCAGCTCTACGAGACGTTAAACACGCACATACATGTAGAACTAGCAAACACACATGGACAGGAGCATTAGCGGTTGCTATGGTGTTGCTAAGTGGTTCTGGTGGATGCTTGAGTGTTGTTCAGTGGCTTCAGCTCTCTGGAATCGGCTCGGTCCCTCTTTCAAAGAAAATCCACAGAATCATTTTTTCGTGTCCTTCATAAGCTCTGACACTGTATGCACTGAAAGTTTCACTTATAGCCGTCTGGCCTTGATGACTACAGCCGAAGATTTATATTCACTACAGCGTGATGTATCACACACAACACCAGGACTGTGTATTGAAAAAGATTCCAAGAAGGTAAATTTGATTTCACGTTTACTTTACAAAGCAATATAATGTACAATATCAACAACACTCGACCTCCTTTCACATGCCGTCTGTCATTTTAAATGATATGATGAGCCGACTGCCCAGTGAGAAAACAACAGCGAGTTAAAGGCGTTATACGGCACGCATGGGCTTATTTTAGTTTACTCTAATTAAAACTTTGAAAATGTTTCAGTTCATTAAAATCATATCAAATATTTACATAAAAAACATTGGAAAACTCAACTAAAGGAAAAAATCTAATGTTGCCTCAAAAATACTTACAGTTATAATAAAAACAAAATAAAAATGAACGAATCTTAAATAGCATTATAAAATGACAAAAGCATTCAACAAAATTGCTAATACTTAAAAATTAACATCAAATCTAAACCTCTAAAAATAAAAATGAACACTAATTACAACTATAATCAAAACTATAATAATTCCCAATGTTACTCACACACACCAGCTAGAGTTCATTTTCATTTGGATGAGTTATTTCATCACAGGTTTTAGTCTGTTTATTCAGAATAAATGCACTTAAACTCTATAGACATTTTCAATTTGATTTTAAAGAGAAAAGTGTCTCTTTCTTCTTCAAGTGATTATTGATTCGGTCATATTTTCTTTTATGCTTTCAGCAAATGTTCTCCAGAGCAACTTGCAGAGCATTCAAGGTTCATCTACATTTACATTTAGTCATTTAGCAGATGCTTTTATCCAAAGTGACTTACAGAGAGTTCAGGGAGGAATAAGCGATATGTCATAAAAGAGCAATAATACAATAGGTGCTAATACAAAGATACTAGCTTCAACAAAAGCCAGAACAATATCTGTTAAGAGAAAGAGAGAGGGTTGGTGTTTTTTGTGTTTCTTTTGTTGAACCCATGACCTTTGTGTTTCTAATGCACTGCTGAAATTGTTTATCAAATTGTTTATCTTGATCAGTCCATCAAAATCAATAGTCTAGCACTGCACAACATGTGTGTGTGTGTGTAAATTGGATGATTTCACACTTTTGATATGATCTGTTATGTCGACAGACCCCTTCATGTTTTGCATATTTCTAAATGATCAACTCCACATTTATCAACCTACAATTAAATATCTAATTTTCTCTCCAAATTTAGAAAGTACTCAATAAATGTCTCTCTTTTTGATCTTGCTCTAGATCAAAAAACAAATCTATTTAAACAGTAAACATATAGAACAGCCTTCTCAACCATCTAGCAATGTACGTACGGCCTTAGCAACCAGCCATGTCACCCCTACAGCAATACCTTGGCAACCACCCGCAGCACAATGACAGCGATGATTCGCATGGACCACTTACGTACATGTTCTCCAGAAAACTGTGTGTTCATCTCTCAGAGCGCTTCACTCCTCCACCCTGTGTTTGTTTTTCCAGCTGTAAGCAGAGGAAGGAACGTACAGGAATGGCAGACCCGGACCACACAAACGTCCCGCTGTGAGACCGGACTGATGATGCTTTGTGTCTTCAGGAGCTCTGATGGTGAGACTGTATTTTCAGGCAGAGCTCCTCTGTACTTCTGGCTTTGAACGAGACACTGACACGCTTGAAATGTGTGTGCACAGGAGTGGAAGGATGGCTCACACTTAACCTTTGACCCTGGAACCACTCACTACATTGGGTTTTCCCCGGCATATCTCCCCGCCCCATCCACCCCTGCCATGATCTGCGTCACAGACACAAAGCTAACAAGATGGCCTACATGCTATCCCATAAACACACGCACGAGAGGGAGAGGAGACGTTGAGAATACAGTATGGTGTATAAGGCTGCTGTTTACATATGGACATCATGTCTGTACATGTAAACACGCAATAGGAGCAGTCGACACCAGACAGACTGCTTTACAAAATATATTAGGGATGCACCGATATGTACATTTTGGCCGATAACTATAACCGGTACTTCTTTAACATTGGAAGCTGATAACCGATATATTGGCCGATATTCAGTATCTAAATATTAATATAAAATTCCATAAGACTGAAAGGAGCGTGGAAAACTGCGTTTGTATGAAAACATTCACTGCAGAAAACAAGGTAACCGTTCGTTCTCCTTTTCCCCCTGAAAATCATGTAGCATGTCTACTTCACACCAGATAACGATACTTTGACCTTCATATTTATTTAAAAAAAACAAATGATAGATGTTCTTCCACATAGATGTAACAGGCCTCAAGGTCGAAAGCAGTCTGATTCAAACAATACGCTTTTGTTCCTATAATTCACACAGAAATACTGTATCTACGTCAACAATGTTTTGATAAAAGCAGCAAGTGAACGATCACGACAGAAAGACAGAACTGTGCTGGACCGTGAGCAGCTGAAGAAGTTAAACCAGAGGAAATCCTTTACGATTTATCGGCTCTACATTTTATATCGCGCAGATACCCATAACATTAACAATGTTTGTAAAGCACATCTACATAATACAAGTTCCTGGTCCTATAACACACCCTAAACACAGGATGTGTCCCCGGAGGGAGAAACAATGATGAAACCGTGTCACGGCCCAGAGCGACAAAAGAACTGCTGAGGAGATCTATAGTAATGTGTGTGATGCTCTGGTCAAAAGTTGAACCGTAGCCTCCGTTTCAGGTTTCAGCTGGTAACCATGTGCTCTTCTGACCATTGTTTTCCACTGGCAACATAAAGGCTGTATATGATGTGAACAGAACATCCGCCTCCACGGATTCATGTAGCATCACCACCCTACACATTACACGTGCACGTTTACATTTTTATTTCCTATTCTTATCTGTGCAGTATTTTATATATCGTAGAGTCCTGCTAAATATTGTGTTTTATTACTCAGAAGTTGATCATATTTGAGGAAATAATTGAGCTTTTTATAGGAGTTTATTTTCTCTATATTCATTCAACAGATACTTTGATAAATCACTAAATGATGGCTGTAAAAATGCCGTGGTACATAAAAACATGTTGTTAGTGTGGTGCCGTGACAAAAACACAGCAGTAACATGGTGTTGTTTTTGCACTGAATGTTTTCCAGCATCATTGATGTCTGTGCAACCTTTGATAGATCTTTCCGACTTTCGTTTTGTATTCTGGTGCGATGCTTCGAGAATGTTCTCAGAAGATCCTACAGGAGTCTAAAACCATTAAACACTCCTATAAAAGACATCGCCGCTTTAGCTTATGCTTCAAAAATCAATTTATAGACAAATGTTCATGAGTTGGTTGCTGCACAGCTCTGTGTTTGGTAAATGAATGGCGCACTTTTGATATTTTTAACTTTTTAAACACAGAAATCCTGTAAGCGGAGAGATTGTTTACCTCTTAGCGGCTGAGCGCTGACGTCATGACACACCCCTATAGGGAAGGAGGCGTTGCCCGTACGCGCAGTCAGCGGCGTGCCTTTCGACCAAACACGATCGAGCTGTCATGACAGCTGACCAATCAGCCTCGAGAAAATGCGCAATGCCCGCTCGTGATTGGGTGTGACGGTTACTATGTCTATGGAGTGGCGGCGGAGGGCGGGGCGAGTGGAGCTGCGTCCGTCCGTCAGTCAGTTCGCTGCTTTCTGTGGAGAAAGGAAAGCGCTTCGTGGGACGACACGCGAGTTTAAACCGCGGCCTGCGCTCGGGCTCAGTGCATCCTCACGGAAACAAGTCCGATTAATTTCGGGTAAATATTAGTTTCGTGCTATTTTACTGTTTGGCTTGAAAAAATACTATTAGGTCGCTGCAATTGTGAGTGCAAATATGTGGCCGTGGCGCGCGCGTGCTCGTGTGCGGCAGCTTTGGCATTTTAATACAAACACAACAAACACACACCTTTATAAACAACACAGCATATTACAAACAAACACTTTGTTGGAGGTTGTTGGTGTGCATCTGCAAAAGAATTGTGTGCAAATGACATGATCTGTGATTTATATGAATTTATTAAAGTGCTTTGAAGGTGTGTATTATGGAAAGATACTTTGAGTGTTTCTGTCAAACTTCGTGAAATTCTACTTCTGTAGTGAAGTTCTGGCAGTGTTTTGCTGAAGAGTTAAAACTAGTCACAGTGTTTTACTGAAGAGTTAAAACTAGTCACAGTGTTTTACTGAAGAGCTAAAACTAGTCACAGTGTTTTACTGAAGAGTTAAAACTAGTCACAGTGTTTTACTGAAGAGTTAAAACTAGTCACAGTGTTTTACTGAAGAGTTAAAACTAGTCACAGTGTTTTACTGAAGAGTTAAAACTAGTCACAGTGTTTTACTGAAGAGCTAAAACTAGTCACAGTGTTTTACTGAAGAGTTAAAACTAGTCACAGTGTTTTACTGAAGAGTTAAAACTAGTCACAGTGTTTTACTGAAGAGTTAAAACTAGTCACAGTGTTTTACTGAAGAGTTAAAACTAGTCACAGTGTTTTACTGAAGAGCTAAAACTAGTCACAGTGTTTTACTGAAGAGTTAAAACTAGTCACAGTGTTTTACTGAAGAGTTAAAACTAGTCACAGTGTTTTACTGAAGAGCTAAAACTAGTCACAGTGTTTTACTGAAGAGTTAAAACTAGTCACAGTGTTTTACTGAAGAGTTGAAACTAGTCACAGTGTTTTGCTGAAGAGTTAAAACTAGTCACAGTGTTTTACTGAAGAGTTAAAACTAGTCACAGTGTTTTACTGAAGAGCTAAAACTAGTCACAGTGTTTTACTGAAGAGTTAAAACTAGTCACAGTGTTTTACTGAAGAGTTGAAACTAATCACAGTGTTTCGCTGAAGAGTTAAAACTAGTCACAGTGTTTTACTGAAGAGTTAAAACTAGTCACAGTGTTTCGCTGAAGAGTTAAAACTAGTCACAGTGTTTTACTGAAGAGTTAAAACTAGTCACAGTGTTTTACTGAAGAGTTAAAACTAGTCACAGTGTTTCGCTGAAGAGTTAAAACTAGTCACAGTGTTTCGCTGAAGAGTTAAAACTAGTCACAGTGTTTTACTGAAGAGTTGAAACTAGTTACAGTGTTTTACTGAAGAGTTAAAACTAGTCACAGTGTTTTACTGAAGAGTTGAAACTAGTTACAGTGTTTTACTGAAGAGTTAAAACTAGTCACAGTGTTTTACTGAAGAGTTAAAACTAGTCACAGTGTTTTACTGAAGAGTTGAAACTAGTTACAGTGTTTTACTGAAGAGTTAAAACTAGTCACAGTGTTTTACTGAAGAGTTGAAACTAGTTACAGTGTTTTACTGAAGAGTTAAAACTAGTCACAGTGTTTTGCTGAAGAGTTAAAACTAGTCACAGTGTTTTACTGAAGAGTTAAAACTAGTCACAGTGTTTTACTGAAGAGTTAAAACTAGTCACAGTGTTTTACTGAAGAGTTAAAACTAGTCACAGTGTTTTACTGAAGAGTTAAAACTAGTCACAGTGTTTTACTGAAGAGTTGAAACTAGTTACAGTGTTTTACTGAAGAGTTGAAACTAGTCACAGTGTTTTGCTGAAGAGTTAAAACTAGTCACAGTGTTTCGCTGAAGAGTTAAAACTAGTCACAGTGTTTTACTGAAGAGTTAAAACTAGTCACAGTGTTTTACTGAAGAGTTGAAACTAGTCACAGTGTTTTACTGAAGAGTTGAAACTAGTCACAGTGTTTTACTGAAGAGTTGAAACTAGTCACAGTGTTTTACTGAAGAGTTAAAACTAGTCACAGTGTTTTACTGAAGAGCTAAAACTAGTCACAGTGTTTTACTGAAGAGTTAAAACTAGTCACAGTGTTTTACTGAAGAGTTGAAACTAGTCACAGTGTTTTACTGAAGAGTTAAAACTAGTCACAGTGTTTTACTGAAGAGTTAAAACTAGTCACAGTGTTTTACTGAAGAGTTAAAACTAGTCACAGTGTTTTACTGAAGAGTTAAAACTCTCCCAGAGTAAGAGCACATTACTGAAACATTAATAAAACATCCATTTGTTATAATTGTGTGAGGAAAAACATAATTATTCTTTTAGAGTTAATTTGTCCATTATTACTTTATTGTCTTTTAAACCGTGTGAGGTGGGATTTCGGTCTGTATTTCTTTCTTTTTATAAGGGATCGGATACTCGCCTTAGGCTCAGACTCTTAAATGAATCAGTCGCTATATGATGAGAAATATGAGCAGTCTCTCTTTAGATGTTATGATAATGTGGTCTTCAACTGCATGTCAGATGTTTCCCTTGGGTTTTTCTTTATTCTTTTTTTGAAGAGTAGAGTTTGGTTTTTGGTGGTTTGTATATAATCTTCAGTCTTTTGTGTTGTAATTCATCAGCGTGTCTCTTGTGTGATTAGACTGTATTTCAGTGGAAACCATGCAGAAATGAGCATTACATACAGCTGTGATATAAATCTGCAGGTTTATTTACCTGTTGATGATTTTGGAGACACTTTGCCCTGTTTGGCAGTGAATGTGTTTGTGTAGTGTTACAACCTTTGCTCCCTTGTGATATATGTGTAGTTTATTTTTGTTTATCAAACGCTGCGGGATGGCCGTCAACTTTAAACAGCTTAATCATCCTTTGCTGTAAACAAGTGCCACACAAACACTTAGTGTGTTGTTATTGAGTGATTGTGTATTTCGTAACCTGTGATAAGGTATCTTTATGAAAGTGTTTTGGACGCCTGAACACAGCGTCATAATAACCGCTTGATATTAGATTTTGTTTCATTTTGAGTTGTAGTGTTTTGAAGATCAAACAGTAAAATATGATCGCATTCGTGTGTAACACATACTCGCGGCATTACGCTAAGTGTTGATGCACATGATGATTCATAAGGATGTGATGTTATTTTTTTAAGAACTGTTCTAGAGAAGCCGTAGGAGTTTAGGAGACACTTTAAATGTTATTGTAGGTTTTATTTGATGTGCTATTGATAGTAAGTGATGCTCTTTATTTCCATCTATTGTTTTATTATGTTAAACAAAAAAACACATACAATTTAATCACCAGCTGACCACGACTACGCTGACTTCAGGACTGTGTGTTCATGTTGTGTGCTGCCCTCTGATGCTACACGAGGTCTTCATGTGATGCTCTTCAGAGAGATGAAATCCTTCTGCGACCTTGATTCCACATTGATCGCGGCGAATGTACGTTTTATTAGCCGAGACTCTGGGAGGTTCCAGACGTGGGTGTGTGCGGAAATGTTTAATGGTTCCCACATGGGCTGATGTACAGACGGTGAGGTTAAACCCACTTCGGAGTTACAGGAAGTCAGACAGAATGCATAACTTGTCCTCCACCAGTACCCAATAAGTCATGTGACCTGCTGATGAGAGGTATGATGGTTTTTCGTAGTGCTTAATGGGCTTGCTCGGTTTGAGTTTTGTCCGAAGATGTGTGAATTATTTAAAAATGATAATTTTGCAAAGTTAAAAAGACGTTTTCGATCGAGCGTCAGGTTTCGTCTAGACGAACGAGCTTCGGCGGTGTGGTTGAATGCTCGATGTGAAAATCATTACACCAGCTGGAATTGGAACGTCCCGTCCCCGCTGCATTTCTGACCGATGACTGATAGGCTGCCTGAGGGGTGGGGCTGCGTCTGTCAATCAGCTGTAGACACACCCCTTGTCTTTTTTGACTTGAGCAGGGCAGGAAAATAAGGCCACAGCTAAAATTCATCAGACTGTCGTGTTGTTCCTTGTTGTCTTTCTTTCTAAAAAAAAGAATCAAAGCAAGACCCTAAACATATTTAACACGGTTTAAAAGAGATCTCGCGTTCATATATGATGATTTTATTAGTTAACAGTAACTGTGGTTCTTGTGGTATTGTTCCTCTGTGCTGAGAGGAAATATATGTTTTAAAATGTAATAATAGACGGAATACTGTTAAAATCTGTACGTGGTTATCTGGGACTCGTTTATTGTTTCGATTAAATGTTTAATTTAATTTCCTGAGAAGATAAACTGCAGTGTTGCAGGGCCATGAGAAAGGCAGGGTCGTTTCTCTCTCTTTCTCTTCGTCTCTCTTCTCGAGGGGGCCTTGCATCAGGGCCGCTGTATTGTAACGGAGGGTGGGGCTGTCACGGCTCTGATTGGACGGGTAAGCTGAGCCCTGAGCTTCTGATTGGCCGACCGGTAACAAGCCTCCGGATGGAGCCCCGTCCCATTCTCTGTGTTTGCGTTGCGGGCGTTCACCCCTCCTCCCCCTCACAGGAAGTTGCTGAAGTGATGGAATTTGCAGGATGTTTCAGAGGGAACATGAGGGTAGCAGGACCCAGCATGTGTCCTGATTCAGGACTCTCCCTCTCGCTTTTTCCAACATGTCTTTGTGTCTGTTTTTCTCCAAAACCAAAGTTTGTTTGTCCTTACGAAAAATGTACCATGGTAACCGTAGCTTTCTGCCAAAATACCACAGTCCATGCACGTATTGTTAGTGCAGTAAAATCCACAATAAATAAAATGAGAAGATTTAAGCATTCAGATTGTTGTTTTACACGAACAGTAACGGTTAGCGGTGAATCTCATGAAGTAAAAATGTCCGGGTCACAAATCACCCCGGAATCAGAGGAGGTAAAGAATGATATTTTGCTCCAAAGATGTAAAGCCACTTTAAGGTCTGTCGGGTTTTAATTTGCATTGTGACATTTTTTGCATAGGGACAAAAATAATTTAATGTTTCGCCTCTTTTTTCTTATTGGTGATTCTTATTAGATTCATTTACAACATTCACGCAAATTTTAAATACAGTAAATCGTTCGGTTCTGTAAACACTGTACATTTGTTTTCACAGTGTGAAACTTGATATTTTCTCTGTGGTATATCGTGATACTGTCTGGTGTTTTACATGCAGATTCTTATCGGTGAAGTTTCCTGAGCCGCAGTCGTGACTCGTGACCTTTACCCCACATGAGCAAAACATGTTGGCTGCTGATAGCCGAGCAGATTTGTGAGGTTATTAAAGGTCGCCCTGCAGAAGCTTCTGGATGTTCTAGATTTGAGATTTACATTCTTCAGTTATTCTCGACGCAGAAATCTGCTTCCATTTGGTTTGAACAGTGTTTGATGGAAACACATGAGCACTGCTGTCTGTATTCATTCAATACCAGCTGTTCATTATAAAAGAGTTGAGTGGAGGCCATTGATAGTCATTATTACAAACCTGATTGTTGTTTAATCTGATGTACACGAGGAGGAATTCACACTTTTATATATCTGTGTCTGGAGAAATGACATAAAAATGTGCTTCAGAAGGTTCTTCTATGCCGTAGAAAAACCTTTTGGTTCCATAAAGAACCTTAAACATCTGAAGAACCTTTCTGTTCTTCAGATTATAAATAAGAAAGAAAGAGATTGTTCTTTGTGGAACCAACAATAGTTCTTCTGTGGCATCGCTGTGAACAACCTTTTAAGCACCTTTATTTGTAGATGGATCATCCTCTTTATAATCTATTTCCACCAGCAAGGGTGAATTACATTTGGCAGATAGTCTGTTTGTTTTGCACTGCTAGGCAAGGTTTAGTATTTTATCATTTATATATCAGTTTTGTTTATATTTCTTTTGAACCCTTTAGAACCTGAAGCAAAAATGTTGTTTTTTTGGCTGTCAAATTTGAACACAACGTGCCATCATCATGTTGTGCAAGGTATAATTCTTTGAGAAAACAGATGTCTTTAAATAAATTGAGGTTATTGCCCATTACTTTGTGTTGTGCGTTTGTAAATAGAATTTAAATAGACAACAATTTTAAAACTGAAAAAATGTTTTGCTGATTTTTATTTAGAAATTTTCAAAAAACTAAAGGACGAAAGAATCTAGCACCTCAGACTTGAAAAATATACTGTAGTATATGCATTAAAGTCTTTCTGGTGTTATTTATGTATATAGTTTTAATTCTTGAGCCTTTTTTCTCCAGTCCTCCGTGTGTATTTTTTGTACTATTCACTCAAATGTGTAGGTGTCTGAGGCAGTTCCTATCTAATAGCAAGCACAGGCCCATCACACACGTTTCATTGTCAAATGTGTATCTCCTCGTTGCCATGTTGTTTTTGCTAATTTTATAAGAGATGAAAATAGCCGCTCCGTGACTACCTGTTCATATTCGCCCACTGCCGCTCTTCATGAAAACAGCAGCGATTGGCTGATAGAACGCAAGACATTATCGTAATATACCATGTATGTCCAAAAAGCAAAGTTTGTCTTCTTTTTTTTTTGCACATAGAAAAACCGGTGCTACAGTGGTTTAATGTTTTGTAGTATAGACCAAAGTTGTAGCACAATAAAAAAGTGCAGTTCATCTCATAATAGGCAGGTTCACATAAGGCGATAAATGATCGTTTGCGGTATACCGTAGAAAAATCTCCTTGCGAGATCATCGTCTAGTTGATGAAGTAGTTTCGTGTGCGACTGACTTACTGTTCACGTGCGGAGTGAAAACAAGCATAGCGGAAGGCGGATGTGAGGTTGAGGAGGAGCTTGTTGTTAATCGAGTAGCTACCTATACAATTTTGAACTGGTTTGGTTACAAAAAAATCAGATGCGGCGCAAACTACCGTAATATGCAAGGTTTGCAGAAAAACGGTGGTTACAAAGAGTGGAAACACGTCTAATTTGTTCCACCATCTAAAACACAAAGCAGAATACGAGGAAAGCTCCGTGATGCAACAACTTCACGTGGACCTATGGGTAAGACTAAATTCCCACCCAGACTAAATTTGCCAGCGCATTTGCTAATTGTGTATCATATGATAAGTCGTTTGGTGAAAAAGTACTTGTGCATCCCCGCCACAAGTACATCCTCAGAGAGGAAATGTAGTGACATGCCAAAGGTCTCTTCTGAAACCAGCTAGAGTGAATATGTTGGTCTTCTTGACCAAAAGTCTTAAGGTGTGAGCCCTTTTCTCTTTATGAAAGCTACTGAATCACACTTGTATTATTTGTGTTATATATCTTGCAATACCAGACATGTTCGTGTCAGCCTCAATTCTACATTTTGCTAACAAATTAAGAGTATATCAGTGTTTACAGATTAATTAAACTTTTATTTAATTGATTGATTAGTTTTTTTATTTATCATCTTGTGTATTGCACTATTTTGTAATCTATCTGAAGACATCGTTACTTTTTGTGGACATGGTGATTGTTACTTTTGCTGTTTGCTCTATTTTTGCCACTGTTGCATCATGTCAGTATAAATTGATACAGAAACTTTGTTTACAGTTTAAACTTGTAATTGTTTTAATTATTATTGTGTAATTATTTATGTGTGATGTTTTTCTGCACAGTCACTGAACACAAATTAAACATAACATAATCTGCAATTTTACAGAAGAAAATAATTTATAATAATAATATATATAAATGTATATATATATTATCGTCATTGGTATCGTTATCGCAATAAATACCTGAAATTATCGGGATACATTTTTTAGGCCACATCGCCCATCCCTAGTTCACATTAATGTTACACACAGATGGATAAATTAGGGCTATATAACGTTTTTCCTTTTTCATGGTTCTATATTTTCAACGTTGTGCTGTACGGGGGATAGCGACGTGTCAAAGCGCGGATCTCAAAACTACAGACTGATCATTTTTTCATCATAACGCCCAACTTGCAGAGCTCCGCGTTAACCACGCCTACTTATTTACATTCTGCGGAATACAAGGAATATCTCTTATGGCTGACCTTCTGTTTCGGGGTAATGGCATATTCCGTCATACCGCCCAACCCTACTCTGTGGCACAACCGTGCTGGCACCGCTTGTGTCGTCGTCCTTGAGCTTTGAGAGGATCTTCATGAGCGGATCTTTGAGTTCCCTAAAATGACACAAAGTGTTCCAGAGAGATAGACGGTCAGAGAGAAAGTGAAATAGACAGAAGAGAAAAGTGTTTTTAAGAGATACAGAAAGTGTTTGTATTCAACAGCTGTTCTCAATGTCATTACCTCACTGCTGTCTCTCTCTCTCTTTGTCTCGCAGCCGTTTTGCACTTAATTCCAGTGCTGTTAATCTGACTAATGCTTCATGACACCAAACAGTCAGTTTTTGTTTTAGATATTAAAGAGCACTGATCTCGCTGTCAATCATTACTTTATCTCTTGAGCATTCAGATGTGAGCGTGCGTCCATTCTCAGAATGACTCTTTAAATCGTGTTTTTCTCTTTTCATTGCATGTGATAGATGACTCACTTTCTCTGATTCGTTTCATCACTTCTTCTCTGGCTGTTGTGGTTGAGCTTTATGCATTCTGTGTGTTCATGTGAAAGTAGTTACAGTTGTGTAGTTTTTCTGTGAATATTGATATTAATTCATAAGAGAGCTTCGAATTACAGTTTTATTCTGTCCAGCAAATGTATTTATGTATATGGCTTCACGTGTAGCCTCACACGACGTTCAGGAGAGGGACGGTTTTAGTGGGTGAAATGCTTGAAAATATGTCCAAAGTAGAAAAAGAGTTTTTTTGGGATGCCAAATTAGGCAGTTTCCAAAAGAATTAGCTGCGTCAATGTTAGCGTTAGATTTTTTTCAGTTTAACACGTTACAATATTGAACGGAATTTACGCAGCATCTGTTTAGTTAGTCATCCTTTGTCTAGCGTTACATTATATAAAGGTTTGTAAACCATTTAAGAGCGATTGGAAACATTGCTTTGATGCGTTCAGCATAGATAGACAGCTTCTAGCAGTGGGGCGACAGCGGTCCAGTCTAGTGTAAGTTATACAGTCACGTACAATACTATACAACAGTTAAGTTCTATTTCGTGCTTGAATGAACATAAACACACAAGATTATGCCACAAAGCCCGTTTTGTCTTGCATTTGCTTAAACACAGATTTGAATGTGTTAAATAAAATCTAAAATGAATGAAAGGAGTTGTGAAAATGGGAAAGGGCGTCACATCTGCATGTAGTGGCAGCTCTTAAAGTGGCGGCGTTCTTAAACCTGCTTCTGTAACTCCTGTCACTAATGTTCATCAAAGAACAAAAGAAAAGAAGAATTCAATGTGTTTTGTAGCTTTAATGAGAATTCTTCTTTATTTAATTTAGAATTTAGCATTGAAGATTGTAAAAAAAAAACACTTTAAGTGTGAACTTCATTCAATTTCCATATATTTCCTACCTGTTAGACATGAGAGCTCTCCTGTTATATGGCTATAATTAATGATAAAATAAAGAAAGAATTATCAATTTAATAGAGATATCAGTTACAGTACTAATATAATAATGTTGTCTTTCATTCATAAAATTATGTTGTCAAACAAATCTGTTGTTTCTACATTCACTTGTAAATGAAATGTGACATTATTAAAATGTAAAAGTATATTTAAAGCATTAATGTTATGTGTGATTAATCACAGAAAGAAATCGTGATTAATCAGATTAATTGTTTAATCGATTGACCGGACTACTTCATTGTTTTTATTTAAAATCAACATTAAGGCTGTATTTAAAAAACAAAAGGCGTATTTGTTTTAGCAATAAGAGAGTTTTCTATGTGTGTGTGTGTGTGTTTCTCCATGACATTCGGTTCTTTTTTGGGGATGTAGTTGTGATCAAATTGCAGTGGAAACGTTTTTGAAACCTCTCCTGGATATTCCCGTCATTATTTTAATGATTGTCTTCTTTTGATTTCATTCAGTGAGTAAACGCTTGTGCGGTCTTGCTCTGCAGTACACTTGGTTCATCATACTAGAGAGAAGTGTGTTTAGTGTTTTACAGCGATCGTATCACTGCTGGATTTAATTCAACACTTGTGATATAATTACACTCTGAGCTATATAATGTCAAGCTCAATGTTTCTGAACATCAGAGCGATTCACCTTCAGCATGTTCCAGCGAGATGTTGGTGGAGCGAGGGGTGTCGTCGACCAAGGTGTCTAGACAGCGATACGATGGTTGTCACGTGAAAGTGCAGTTGTTATTGTAACAGGCAGCTGCGTATGTGACCGGCCGTGGCATGTGTTGACGTTTATGGTGATTTACATGTATGAGTTTGTGCATTTACATTGAGTCAATTCGCAGATGATTTCCTGATACTGGACTGGAAGAGCGTATGGCTGGCAACCATTCCTCACAACGTGGCTACACCGGACGTGGTGCGACGCGACAAAAGACAATAGATCGCTTTAGAACCCATTATATTTAAAAATGTTGTCTACACTGGATGCGACCGGTGTAGACACACCGTGCCAGGTGTGATTCCTCTGGAATGCACATACTAATGTTTAGTCGCTTTGGATGAAATATTAATTTAAATGTTTGTGTCCAAAACGATGTACAAATGGTGAACATCGCAAGTAGTTTACAAAATCCAGGAGTAAGTGATGCAGGATGGGAGCTGCAACTGATTTTGAAACCATACGGCAGTCCAATTGCTGTCTCGCTGTCGGTCTGAATCAACAGATGAAGAATTGTAGGCGATCGTCAGAAATACACAGCATTTGGTTCTCTCCTGAAACGAAGCCACTCGTAGCCTATGACTCACAAGATAAGATGGACGAAGTGACCAAAAATGAAACCGTGTTCATATTCAGATAAAGAATCTTTGTGATCACAGGTAGAATTATTTACAATAACTCATGTGGCTGATGGGAATTGAACCAATGACATTTGTCAATGCTCTACCAACTGAGCTACAGAAACACATACAGACCATGAGTCAAACATAACTGTGTTTCCATAGTTACCTTAGTATGTTATTGTAAAGAAATGGATGTTTGGGTTCATCTGTATAATACGAGATTAGCACATGTCTAGCTGTTTTTGAAATATTTTATGTAGAATTAATTCTAAAAAGTGCCAAAATGTTATATTTACAA
>NW_027636889.1:0-1000 GCF_947034865.1 Barbatula barbatula | reverse complement strand
AACAGTGACCTCTAGTGTGTGTGTGCTGAAACATCACAGAAATCTCCAGAGAGAGCTCTCCTATACAGCAGGTATCCTCTTAAAACGAATTCACAACGCTGCTGAGAGACACTTTTACTTAGGAACAGAAAGAAATCTTAAAGGTCCAGTGTGTAATTTTTGGGATGATTGATAGAAATGCAATATAATATAAAGAAAGCAGCACGAAAAATGGTGCGCAACTTTAAGAAAACTAAGTAAGAGGTATTTCGTACCTCGTACCTCGTTTGGATAGTATTCGAAAATACAGGAAAGCCCTAATAACGTCTAGAACAGCCTACCTTTCATCACTAATAGAAGAAAACCAGCATAACCCTTGGTTTTTATTTGATACAGTGGCTAAATTAACCAAAAATAAATCAACAGAGACTTCTGATTCTGTATACCAGCATAGCAGTGATGAATTTATGAACTATTTCACAAATAAAATCCAAGATATTAGAGAAAAAATGATAACCATGCAACCAGAAGTGAAACCCGCTGAACAAACGACTAACTACAGCGCCCCTAAGGAGAAATTGCTATTATTATCTACCATAGATCACAATGAACTCTCTAAAATAATCAACATGCATGCTAGACCCTATACCTACAAATCTACTGAAAGAGATGCTCCAAGAAATGATAGATCCTCTTCTAAGCATTATTTACTCATCTCTGACACTAGGACATGTGCCTAAAGCATATAAGGTGGCTGTTATAAGGCCCCTTGTCAAAAAAAACCATCTCGACCCTGGAGAACTAGTTAACTACAGACCTATTTCGAATCAACCTTTCATATCTTAAGTTCTGGAAAAAGTAGTCTAAACTCAATTATGTTCCTTCCTCCAAAGGAATGACATCAATGAAGATTTCCAGTCTGGATTTAGAGCGCATCACAGTACACAGACTGCTCTGATTAGAGTTACAAATGATCTGCTTATGGCGTCTGACCGAGGTTGTATCTCCTTATTGGTGCTGC
>NW_027636890.1:0-174000 GCF_947034865.1 Barbatula barbatula | reverse complement strand
AAATTCCTCAACGTGGTTGAGTAGGGTGAGAGGAACTCCACCAGCATCCTGTTGTGGGCCGCAAACCATTGCCTGATGATGTTGGAGCGATGGAAACTGACATTGTCCCAAACTAACACGTACTTTGGCAGGTCATCTCCAATCTGCCCCCTCTCTTGTTCAGGGATGAGATCCCTGTAGAGAGTGTCAAAAGACTGTTTAGGTGTGAAAAGGGGCCGTCTGCAACACAGTGAAGTTGTCTTGCAGTCCTATGTGGAAAGAATATAGCAATGCAAAACACTAAATTGAGTAAAATAAAATGCCACTGTTTACTTAAAGTATACTTACTGTATATTGTAAAACTAGTGCTTAAATGTCGTGGGGATTATACTATTCTACAGAGACCCATTATAATGCATTTTGATCAACATGACATAAGCAATTGATAATGTAGGAATCTGCACAGAATTTTGTCATAATCATTTATATGGATGTACCAAAGCATTTGCAACTTGTTCAAAGAAATGAGAAAATGCTTGTTTGATGTGCACACGTGACACAAGGATGTAAGGATTGAACAAGAAGTTTTGAGATTTTCAAATCGGATCAGAGAAATGTACCAAATTGACTTAGAAAAAACTGTATTTAAAGTGGGGGGGGGGTTTGTTTCACCCATGGTCTTTTGAATTGTGCCATTTTCTCTCAGCTGACCGGAGGCTGGTGCGATGCTCACGTGGTACATCCGATAACCAGGGGGCAGACAGGGATGCACGGGCTGGTCCAGATGTAAGAGGGCATATGTTGTCCAAGCAGGATGTAAGCGTGGAACACAGAGTGTCTGTGGCACTGTTGGTATTCAAAAGAGAGAGCTCCTCAGAGGGGGGGGTGCAGACAAGACAGCAGAGGAAAAGCAGGAGGGAGGGACCGTAGGTAGCGCCGGAAAGTGACCAGCGGTAAGACATCTGCGTTGTCTGGAGCGGTGAGGTCGGGGGTGACAAAGAAGTGATCAGACGTGTGCAGCGGAGTGACCTGAGAGTGATGAGTGGAGCATTTCTCGAATCATCCTTGTCATTTGCAAAACAGTAAGTGCATTTCTGGTTTTGATTGTTTGATTGCAAGAGACGGCACATGATTCACGTTAACGCTTTTACTGTTTGTACAATAATTTCTTGACAGACAGTGTCATTGTGATGCAGACAGGAAAAGACAGCACTGCATAGCACAAACAAATGTAGAAATCTGAACATAAGACAATCTCCTTAGGGAAAACTGTACATGCAGTGCAGTGGAATTACAGTGCAGTCTTCCTACACCTCCTGACGTTCCTGTCTTTTGGGCAACGGATTCTCATCCACATCACAACAAATATCTTCTCTTGCGATACAGCGTGAAAATCATCTTTCAGAGTGTCTAATCCAGCCTCTGCAGGCATCAGCTGTGATGTCATCACACGTTACATCCATGGCAGCCAGAAGGGTCATCTGTGTATGCGGCTGGCGATCATATACTTTTAATCTTCATGCTGAGAAAAATTCCTCAACGTGGTTGAGTAGGGTGAGAGGAACTCCACCAGCATCCTGTTGTGGGCCGCAAACCATTGCCTGATGATGTTGGAGCGATGGAAACTGACATTGTCCCAAACTAACACGTACTTTGGCAGGTCATCTCCAATCTGCCCCCTCTCTTGTTCAGGGATGAGATCCCTGTAGAGAGTGTCAAAAGACTGTTTAGGTGTGAAAAGGGGCCGTCTGCAACACAGTGAAGTTGTCTTGCAGTCCTATGTGGAAAGAATATAGCAATGCAAAACACTAAATTGAGTAAAATAAAATGCCACTGTTTACTTAAAGTATACTTACTGTATATTGTAACACTAGTGCTTAAATGTCGTGGGGATTATACTATTCTACAGAGACCCATTATAATGCATTTTGATCAACATGACATAAGCAATTGATAATGTAGGAATCTGCACAGAATTTTGTCATAATCATTTATATGGATGTACCAAAGCATTTGCAACTTGTTCAAAGAAATGAGAAAATGCTTGTTTGATGTGCACACGTGACACAAGGATGTAAGGATTGAACAAGAAGTTTTGAGATTTTCAAATCGGATCAGAGAAATGTACCAAATTGACTTAGAAAAAACTGTATTTAAAGTGGGGGGGGTACTTTTGGGGCAGTTTTGTTTCACCCAAGTGTCCCATTTCCACCCCTCTCAAACTAATGCATGGATGCATATAGCCAGAAACAATTCATTTGATGCATGCAAAGAAGCAACACTGTGTGTCTCAAGAAGCATTTATTCATGATTACGTAGATATGCTAAAATTTCAAGGCCACACACTACACATTACACATTACACATGACATTACACATTTCATAAAATTTACATTTAGTCATTTAGCAGACGTTTTTATCCAAAGCGACTTACAGACGAGGAAACATTGGAAGCAATTATAACAATATAGGCAACAAAATGCATAAGTTAATTAAATCCAGTCCATTAAAGCCTAGCACAGTATACAAAGCTAAGAATAGTGAGGTAAGTAAAAAAATATTTTTTTAAGAAGACAGAAAATAATAAGAGGTTAAAATCAGTCATCTACATTTTGACGGAAGATGTGCATTTTCACACACTACACCGGCCTGTAGTGTTCTAGCAGTATAAGGTTGAGAGTGAGTTTCTTCAGTAGCGGTGTGATGCAGGCCTCTTTGAAAGCAGTGGGAAATGTCTCAGTGGTGAGCAAAGAGTTGATGATGCGGGTCAGACCAGGCACAACTGCTGGAGAGATGGCATGGAGGAGATGGGTGGGGATGGGATCCAGTGGGCAGGTGGTAGGGTGGTTGGAACCAATGACCTTGGAAACATCATCTTCAGACATAGGAGAAAAGGCGGGTGATGGTGGTGTAGAAAATTGGCTGTTGATGGCGGTAGTTTTCTTTACGAAGAACAATGCAAAATCATCAGCCGTTAACTGCGATGAAGGTGTGGGAGCAGGCGGACAGAGGAGAGCAGAGAAGGTTTTTAAGAGTGTGCGAGAGTCAGGAGAGTTGCTGATCTTCGAGTGGTTATAATCAGTTTTTGCAGAGGTGACGTCAACGGAGAAAGTAGAGAGAGAGAGGTCAGTATGGTCTTTTGACTTGTGCCATTTTCTCTCAGCTGACCGGAGGCTGGTGCGATGCTCACGTGGTACATCCGATAACCAGGGGGCAGACAGGGATGCACGGGCTGGTCCAGATGCAAGAGGGCATATGTTGTCCAAGCAGGATGTAAGCGTGGAACACAGAGTGTCTGTGGCACTGTTGGTATTCAAAAGAGAGAGCTCCTCAGAGGGGGGGAGTGCAGACAAGACAGCAGAGGAAAAGCAGGAGGGAGGGACCGTAGTTAGCGCCGGAAAGTGACCAGCGGTAAGACATCTGCGTTGTTTGGAGCGGTGAGGTCGGGGGTGACAAAGAAGTGATCAGACGTGTGCAGCGGAGTGACCTGAGAGTGATGAGTGGAGCATTTCTCGGATCATCCTTGTCATTTGCAAAACAGTAAGTGCATTTCTGGTTTTGATTGTTTGATTGCAAGAGACGGCACATGATTCACGTTAACGCTTTTACTGTTTGTACAATAATTTATTGACAGACAGTGTCATTGTGATGCAGACAGGAAAAGACAGCACTGCATAGCACAAACAAATGTAGAAATCTGAACATAAGACAATCTCCTTAGGGAAAACTGTACATGCAGTGCAGTGGAATTACAGTGCAGTCTTCCTACACCTCCTGACGTTCCTGTCTTTTGGGCAACGGATTCTCATCCACATCACAACAAATATCTTCTCTTGCGATACAGCGTGAAAATCATCTTTCAGAGTGTCTAATCCAGCCTCTGCAGGCATCAGCTGTGATGTCATCACACGTTACATCCAAGGCAGCCAGAAGGGTCATCTGTGTATGCGGCTGGCCATCATATACTTTTAATCTTCATGCTGAGAAAAATTCCTCAACGGGGTTGAGTAGGGTGAGAGGAACTCCACCAGCATCCTGTTGTGGGCCGCAAACCATTGCCTGATGATGTTGGAGCGATGGAAACTGACATTGTCCCAAACTAACACGTACTTTGGCAGGTCATCTCCAATCTGCCCCCTCTCTTGTTCAGGGATGAGATCCCTGTAGAGAGTGTCAAAAGACTGTTTAGGTGTGAAAAGGGGCCGTCTGCAACACAGTGAAGTTGTCTTGCAGTCCTATGTGGAAAGAATATAGCAATGCAAAACACTAAATTGAGTAAAATAAAATGCCACTGTTTACTTAAAGTATACTTACTGTATATTGTAAAACTAGTGCTTAAATGTCGTGGGGATTATACTATTCTACAGAGACCCATTATAATGCATTTTGATCAACATGACATAAGCAATTGATAATGTAGGAATCTGCACAGAATTTTGTCATAATCATTTGCATGGATGTACCAAAGCATTTGCAACTTGTTCAAAGAAATGAGAAAATGCTTGTTTGATGTGCACACGTGACACAAGGATGTAAGGATTGAACAAGAAGTTTTGAGAATTTCAAATCGGATCTGAGAAATGTACCAAATTGACTTAGAAAAAACTGTATTTAAAGTGGGGGGGTACTTTTGGGGCAGTTTTGTTTCACCCAAGTGTCCCATTTCCACCCCTCTCAAACTAATGCATGGATGCATATAGCCAGAAACAATTCATTTGATGCATGCAAAGAAGCAACACTGTGTGTCTCAAGAAGCATTTATTCATGATTACGTAGATATGCTAACATTTCAAGGCCACACACTACACATTACACATTACACATGACATTACACATTTCATAAAATTTACATTTAGTCATTTAGCAGACGTTTTTATCCAAAGCGACTTACAGACGAGGAAACATTGGAAGCAATTATAACAATATAGGCAACAAAATGCATAAGTTAATTAAATCCAGTCCATTAAAGCCTAGCACAGTATACAAAGCTAAGAATAGTGAGGTAAGTAAAAAAATTATTTTTTAAGAAGACAGAAAATAATAAGAGGTTAAAATCAGTCATCTACATTTTGACGGAAGATGTGCATTTTCACACACTACACCGGCCTGTAGTGTTCTAGCAGTATAAGGTTGAGAGTGAGTTTCTTCAGTAGCGGTGTGATGCAGGCCTCTTTGAAAGCAGTGGGAAATGTCTCAGTGGTGAGCAAAGAGTTGATGATGCGGGTCAGACCAGGCACAACTGCTGGAGAGATGGGTGGGGATGGGATCCATTGGGCAGGTGGTAGGGTGGTTGGAACCAATGACCTTGGAAACATCATCTTCAGATATAGGAGAAAAGGCAGGTGATGGTGGCGTAGAAAATTGGCTGTTGATGGCGGTAGTTTTCTTTACGAAGAACGATGCAAAATCATCAGCCGTTAACTCCGATGAAGGTGTGGGAGCAGGCGGACAGAGGAGAGCAGAGAAGGTTTTTAAGAGTGTGCGAGAGTCAGGAGAGTTGCTGATCTTCGAGTGGTTATAATCAGTTTTTGCAGAGGTGACGTCAACGGAGAAAGTAGAGAGAGAGAGGTCAGTATGGTCTTTTGACTTGTGCCATTTTCTCTCAGCTGACCGGAGGCTGGTGCGATGCTCACGTGGTACATCCGATAACCAGGGGGCAGACAGGGATGCACGGGCTGGTCCAGATGCAAGAGGGCATATGTTGTCCAAGCAGGATGTAAGCATGGAACACAGAGTGTCTGTGGCACTGTTGGTATTCAAAAGAGAGAGCTCCTCAGAGGGGGGGAGTGCAGACAAGACAGCAGAGGAAAAGCAGGAGGGAGGGACCGTAGGTAGCGCCGGAAAGTGACCAGCGGTAAGACATCTGCGTTGTCTGGAGCGGTGAGGTCGGGGGTGTAAAAGAAGTGATCAGACGTGTGCAGCGGAGTGACCTGAGAGTGATGAGTGGAGCATTTCTCGAATCATCCTTGTCATTTGCAAAACAGTAAGTGCATTTCTGGTTTTGATTGTTTGATTGCAAGAGACGGCACATGATTCACGTTAACGCTTTTACTGTTTGTAAAATAATTTATTGACAGACAGTGTCATTGTGATGCAGACAGGAAAAGACAGCACTGCATAGCACAAACAAATGTAGAAATCTGAACATAAGACAATCTCCTTAGGGAAAACTGTACATGCAGTGCAGTGGAATTACAGTGCAGTCTTCCTACACCTCCTGACGTTCCAGTCTTTTGGGCAACGGATTCTCATCCACATCACAACAAATATCTTCTCTTGCGATACAGCGTGAAAATCATCTTTCAGAGTGTCTAATCCAGCCTCTGCAGGCATCAGCTGTGATGTCATCACACGTTACATCCAAGGCAGCCAGAAGGGTCATCTGTGTATGCGGCTGGCCATCATATACTTTTAATCTTCATGCTGAGAAAAATTCCTCAACGGGGTTGAGTAGGGTGAGAGGAACTCCACCAGCATCCTGTTGTGGGCCGCAAACCATTGCCTGATGATGTTGGAGCGATGGAAACTGACATTGTCCCAAACTAACACGTACTTTGGCAGGTCATCTCCAATCTGCCCCCTCTCTTGTTCAGGGATGAGATCCCTGTAGAGAGTGTCAAAAGACTGTTTAGGTGTGAAAAGGGGCTGTCTGCAACACAGTGAAGTTGTCTTGCAGTCCTATGTGGAAAGAATATAGCAATGCAAAACACTAAATTGAGTAAAATAAAATGCCACCATTTACTTAAAGTATACTTACTGTATATTGTAAAACTAGTGCTTAAATGTCGTGGGGATTTTACTATTCTACAGAGACCCATTATAATGCATTTTGATCAACATGACATAAGCAATTGATAATGTAGGAATCTGCACAGAATTTTGTCATAATCATTTGCATGGATGTACCAAAGCATTTGCAACTTGTTCAAAGAAATGAGAAAATGCTTGTTTGATGTGCACACGTGACACAAGGATGTAAGGATTGAACAAGAAGTTTTGAGAATTTCAAATCGGATCAGAGAAATGTACCAAATTGACTTAGAAAAAACTGTATTTAAAGTGGGGGGGGTACTTTTGGGGCAGTTTTGTTTCACCCAAGTGTCCCATTTCCACCCCTCTCAAACTAATGCATGGATGCATATAGCCAGAAACAATTCATTTGATGCATGCAAAGAAGCAACACTGTGTGTCTCAAGAAGCATTTATTCATGATTACGTAGACATGCTAAAATTTCAAGGGCACACACTACACATTACACATGACATTACACATTTCATAAAACTTACATTTAGTCATTTAGCAGACGTTTTTATCCAAAGCGACTTACAGACGAGGAAACATTGGAAGCAATTATAACAATATAGGCAACAAAATGCATAAGTTAATTAAATCCAGTCCATTAAAGCCTAGCACAGTATACAAAGCTAAGAATAGTGAGGTAAGTAAAAAAATAATTTTTTAAGAAGACAGAAAATAATAAGAGGTTAAAATCAGTCATCTACATTTTGACGGAAGATATGCATTTTCACACACTACACCGGCCTGTAGTGTTCTAGCAGTGTAAGGTTGAGAGTGAGTTTCTTCAGTAGCGGTGTGATGCAGGCCTCTTTGAAAGCAGTGGGAAATGTCCCAGTGGTGAGCAAAGAGTTGATGATGCGGGTCAGACCAGGCACAACTGCTGGAGAGATGGGTGGGGATGGGATCCAGTGGGCAGGTGGTAGGGTGGTTGGAACCAATGACCTTGGAAACATCATCTTCAGACATAGGAGAAAAGGCATGTGATGGTGGCGTAGAAAATTGGCTGTTGATGGCGGTACTTTTCTTTACGAAGAACGATGCAAAATCATCAGCCGTTAACTCCGATGAAGGTGTGGGAGCAGGCGGACAGAGGAGAGCAGAGAAGGTTTTTAAGAGTGTGCGAGAGTTGCTGATCTTCGAGTGGTTATAATCAGTTTTTGCAGAGGTGACGTCAACGGAGAAAGTAGAGAGAGAGAGGTCAGTATGGTCTTTTGACTTGTGCCATTTTCTCTCAGCTGACCGGAGGCTGGTGCGATGCTCACGTGGTACATCCGATAACCAGAGGGCAGACAGGGATGCACGGGCTGGTCCAGATGTAAGAGGGCATATGTTGTCCAAGCAGGATGTAAGCGTGGAACCCAGAGTGTCTGTGGCACTGTTGGTATTCAAAAGAGAGAGCTCCTCAGAGGGGGGGAGTGCAGACAAGACAGCAGAGGAAAAGCAGGAGGGAGGGACCGTAGGTAGCGCCGGAAAGTGACCAGCGGTAAGACATCTGCGTTGTCTGGAGCGGTGAGTTCGGGGGTGACAAAGAAGTGATCAGACGTGTGCAGCGGAGTGAACTGAGAGTGATGAGTGGAGCATTTCTCGAATCATCCTTGTCATTTGCAAAACAGTAAGTGCATTTCTGGTTTTGATTGTTTGATTGCAAGAGACGGCACATGAGTCACGTTAACGCTTTTACTGTTTTTACAATAATTTATTGATAGACAGTGTCATTGTGATGCAGACAGGAAAAGACAGCACTGCATAGCACAAACAAATGTAGAAATCTGAACATAAGACAATCTCCTTAGGGAAAACTGTACATGCAGTGCAGTGGAATTACAGTGCAGTCTTCCTACACCTCCTGACGTTCCTGTCTTTTGGGCAACGGATTCTCATCCACATCACAACAAATATCTTCTCTTGCGATACAGCGTGAAAATCATCTTTCAGAGTGTCTAATCCAGCCTCTGCAGGCATCAGCTGTGATGTCATCACACGTTACATCCATGGCAGCCAGAAGGGTCATCTGTGTATGCAGCTGGCGATCATATACTTTTAATCTTCATGCTGAGAAAAATTCCTCAACGTGGTTGAGTAGGATGAGAGGAACTCCACCAGCATCCTGTTGTGGGCCGCAAACCATTGCCTGATGATGTTGGAGCGATGGAAACTGACAATGTCCCAAACTAACACGTACTTTGGCAGGTCATCTCCAATCTGCCCCCTCTCTTGTTCAGGGATGAGATCCCTGTAGAGAGTGTCAAAAGACTGTTTAGGTGTGAAAAGGGGCCGTCTGCAACACAGTGAAGTTGTCTTGCAGTCCTATGTGGAAAGAATATAGCAATGCAAAACACTAAATTGAGTAAAATAAAATGCCACTGTTTACTTAAAGTATACTTACTGTATATTGTAAAACTAGTGCTTAAATGTCGTGGGGATTATACTATTCTACAGAGACCCATTATAATGCATTTTGATCAACATGACATAAGCAATTGATAATGTAGGAATCTGCACAGAATTTTGTCATAATCATTTGCATGGATGTACCAAAGCATTTGCAACTTGTTCAAAGAAATGAGAAAATGCTTGTTTGATGTGCACACGTGACACAAGGATGTAAGGATTGAACAAGAAGTTTTGAGAATTTCAAATCGGGTCTGAGAAATGTAACAAATTGACTTAGAAAAAACTGTATTTAAAGTGGGGGGGGGTACTTTTGGGGCAGTTTTGTTTCACCCAAGTGTCCCATTTCCACCCCTCTCAAACTAATGCATGGATGCATATAGCCAGAAACAATTCATTTGATGCATGCAAAGAAGCAACACTGTGTGTCTCAAGAAGCATTTATTCATGATTACGTAGATATGCTAAAATTTCAAGGCCACACACTACACATTACACATTACACATGACATTACACATTTCGTAAAATTTACATTTAGTCATTTAGCAGACGTTTTTATCCAAAGCGACTTACAGACGAGGAAACATTGGAAGCAATTATAACAATATAGGCAACAAAATGCATAAGTTAATTAAATCCAGTCCATTAAAGCCTAGCACAGTATACAAAGCTAAGAATAGTGAGGTAAGTAAAAAAATAATTTTTTAAGAAGACAGAAAATAATAAGAGGTTAAAATCAGTCATCTACATTTTGACGGAAGATGTGCATTTTCACACACTACACCGGCCTGTAGTGTTCTAGCAGTATAAGGTTGAGAGTGAGTTTCTTCAGTAGCGGTGTGATGCAGGCCTCTTTGAAAGCAGTGGGAAATGTCCCAGTGGTGAGCAAAGAGTTGATGATGCGGGTCAGACCAGGCACAACTGCTGGAGAGATGGCATGGAGGAGATGGGTGGGGATGGGATCCAGTGGGCAGGCGGTAGGGTGGTTGGAACCAATGCCCTGGGAAACATCATATTCAGACATAGGAGAAAAGGCGTGTGATGGTGGTGTAGAAAATTGGCTGTTGATGGCGGTAGTTTTCTTTACGAAGAACAATGCAAAATCATCAGCCGTTAACTGCGATGAAGGTGTGGGAGCAGGCGGACAGAGGAGAGCAGAGAAGGTTTTTAAGAGTGTGCGAGAGTCAGGAGAGTTGCTGATCTTCGAGTGGTTATAATCAGTTTTTGCAGAGGTGACGTCAACGGAGAAAGTAGAGAGAAGAGACTGGTAGAGAGAGAGAGGTCAGTATGGTCTTTTGAATTGTGCCATTTTCTCTCAGCTGACCGGAGGCTGGTGCGATGCTCACGTGGTACATCCGATAACCAGGGGGCAGACAGGGATGCACGGGCTGGTCCAGATGTAAGAGGGCATATGTTGTCCAAGCAGGATGTAAGCGTGGAACACAGAGTGTCTGTGGCACAGTTGGTATTCAAAAGAGAGAGCTCCTCAGAGGGGGGGAGTGCAGACAAGACAGCAGAGGAAAAGCAGGAGGAAGGGACCGTAGGTAGCGCCGGAAAGTGACCAGCGGTAAGACATCTGCGTTGTCTGGAGCGGTGAGGTCGGGGGTGATAAAGAAGTGATCAGACGTGTGCAGCGGAGTGAACTGAGAGTGATGAGTGGAGCATTTCTCGAATCATCCTTGTCATTTGCAAAACAGTAAGTGCATTTCTGGTTTTGATTGTGTGATTGCAAGAGACGGCACATGAGTCACATTTACGCTTTTACTGTTTTTACAATAATTTATTGACAGACAGTGTCATTGTGATGCAGACAGGAAAAGACAGCACTGCATAGCACAAACAAATGTAGAAATCTGAACATAAGACAATCTCCTTAGGGAAAACTGTACATGCAGTGCAGTGGAATTACAGTGCAGTCTTCCTACACCTCCTGACGTTCCTGTCTTTTGGGCAACGGATTCTCATCCACATCACAACAAATATCTTCTCTTGCGATACAGCGTGAAAATCATCTTTCAGAGTGTCTAATCCAGCCTCTGCAGGCATCAGCTGTGATGTCATCACACGTTACATCCAAGGCAGCCAGAAGGGTCATCTGTGTATGCGGCTGGCCATCATATACTTTTAATCTTCATGCTGAGAAAAATTCCTCAACGGGGTTGAGTAGGGTGAGAGGAACTCCACCAGCATCCTGTTGTGGGCCGCAAACCATTGCCTGATGATGTTGGAGCGATGGAAACTGACATTGTCCCAAACTAACACGTACTTTGGCAGGTCATCTCCAATCTGCCCCCTCTCTTGTTCAGGGATGAGATCCCTGTAGAGAGTGTCAAAAGACTGTTTAGGTGTGAAAAGGGGCCGTCTGCAACACAGTGAAGTTGTCTTGCAGTCCTATGTGGAAAGAATATAGCAATGCAAAACACTAAATTGAGTAAAATAAAATGCCACCGTTTACTTAAAGTATACTTACTGTATATTGTAAAACTAGTGCTTAAATGTCGTGGGGATTATACTATTCTACAGAGACCCATTATAATGCATTTTGATCAACATGACATAAGCAATTGATAATGTAGGAATCTGCACAGAATTTAGTCATAATCAGTTGCATGGATGTACCAAAGCATTTGCAACTTGTTCAAAGAAATGAGAAAATGCTTGTTTGATGTGCACACGTGACACAAGGATGTAAGGATTGAACAAGAAGTTTTGAGAATTTCAAATCGGATCAGAGAAATGTACCAAATTGACTTAGAAAAAACTGTATTTAAAGTGGGGGGGGTACTTTTGGGGCAGTTTTGTTTCACCCAAGTGTCCCATTTCCACCCCTCTCAAACTAATGCATGGATGCATATAGCCAGAAACAATTCATTTGATGCATGCAAAGAAGCAACACTGTGTGTCTCAAGAAGCATTTATTCATGATTACGTAGACATGCTAAAATTTCAAGGCCACACACTACACATTACACATTACACATGATATTACACATTTCATAAAATTTACATTTAGTCATTTAGCAGACGTTTTTATCCAAAGCGACTTACAGACGAGGAAACATTGGAAGCAATTATAACAATATAGGCAACAAAATGCATAAGTTAATTAAATCCAGTCCATTAAAGCCTAGCACAGTATACAAAGCTAAGAATAGTGAGGTAAGTAAAAAAAATATTTTTTTAAGAAGACAGAAAATAATAAGAGATTAAAATCAGTCATCTACATTTTGACGGAAGATATGCATTTTCACACACTACACCGGCCTGTAGTGTTCTAGCAGTGTAAGGTTGAGAGTGAGTTTCTTCAGTAGCGGTGTGATGCAGGCCTCTTTGAAAGCAGTGGGAAATGTCCCAGTGGTGAGCAAAGAGTTGATGATGCGGGTCAGACGAGGCACAACTGCTGGAGAGATGGCATGGAGGAGATGGGTGGGGATGGGATCCAGTGGGCAGGTGGTAGGGTGGTTGGAACCAATGACCTTGAAAACATCATCTTCAGACATAGGAGAAAAGGCGGGTGATGGTGGCGTAGAAAATTGGCTGTTGATGGCGGTAGTTTTCTTTACGAAGAACGATGCAAAATCATCAGCCGTTAACTCCGATGAAGGTGTGGGAGCAGGCGGACAGAGGAGAGCAGAGAAGGTTTTTAAGAGTGAGCGAGAGTCAGGAGAGTTGCTGATCTTCGAGTGGTTATAATCAGTTTTTGCAGAGGTGACGTCAACGGAGAAAGTAGAGAGAGAGAGGTCAGTATGGTCTTTTGAATTGTGCCATTTTCTCTCAGCTGACCGGAGGCTGGTGCGATGCTCACGTGGTATATCCGATAACCAGGGGGCAGACAGGGATGCACGGGCTGGTCCAGATGTAAGAGGGCATATGCTGTCCAAGCAGGATGTAAGCGTGGAACACAGAGTGTCTGTGGCACTGTTGGTATTCAAAAGAGAGAGCTCCACAGATGGGGGGAGTGCAGAAAAGACAGCAGAGGAAAAGCAGGGGGGGGGGACCGTAGGTAGCGCCGGAAAGTGACCAGCGGTAAGACATCTGCGTTGTCTGGAGCGGTGAGGTCGGGGGTGACAAAGAAGTGATCAGACGTGTGCAGCGGAGTGACCTGAGAGTGATGAGTAGAGAATTTCTCGAATCATCCTTGTCATTTGCAAAACAGTAAGTGCATTTCTGGTTTTGATTGTTTGATTGCAAGAGACGGCACATGATTCACGTTAACGCTTTTACTGTTTGTACAATAATTTATTGACAGACAGTGTCATTGTGATGCAGACAGGAAAAGACAGCACTGCATAGCACAAACAAATGTAGAAATCTGAACATAAGACAATCTCCTTAGGGAAAACTGTACATGCAGTGCAGTGGAATTACAGTGCAGTCTTCCTACACCTCCTGACGTTCCTGTCTTTTGGGCAACGGATTCTCATCCACATCACAACAAATATCTTCTCTTGCGATACAGCGTGAAAATCATCTTTCAGAGTGTCTAATCCAGCCTCTGCAGGCATCAGCTGTGATGTCATCACACGTTACATCAATGGCAGCCAGAAGGGTCATCTGTGTATGCGGCTGGCGATCATATACTTTTAATCTTCATGCTGAGAAAAATTCCTCAACGTGGTTGAGTAGGGTGAGAGGAACTCCACCAGCATCCTGTTGTGGGCCGCAAACCATTGCCTGATGATGTTGGAGCGATGGAAACTGACATTGTCCCAAACTAACACGTACTTTGGCAGGTCATCTCCAATCTGCCCCCTCTCTTGTTCAGGGATGAGATCCCTGTAGAGAGTGTCAAAAGACTGTTTAGGTGTGAAAAGGGGCCGTCTGCAACACAGTGAAGTTGTCTTGCAGTCCTATGTGGAAAGAATATAGCAATGCAAAACACTAAATTGAGTAAAATAAAATGCCACTGTTTACTTAAAATATACTTACTGTATATTGTAAAACTAGTGCTTAAATGTCGTGGGGATTATACTATTCTACAGAGACCCTTTACAATGCATTTTGATCAACATGACATAAGCAATTGATAATGTAGGAATCTGCACAGAATTTTGTCATAATCATTTGCATGGATGTACCAAAGCATTTGCAACTTGTTCAAAGAAATGAGAAAATGCTTGTTTGATGTGCACACGTGACACAAGGATGTAAGGATTGAACAAGAAGTTTTGAGAATTTCAAATCGGATCTGAGAAATGTACCAAATTGACTTAGAAAAAACTGTATTTAAAGTGGGGGGGGTACTTTTGGGGCAGTTTTGTTTCACCCAAGTGTCCCATTTCCACCCCTCTCAAACTAATGCATGGATGCATATAGCCAGAAACAATTCATTTGATGCATGCAAAGAAGCAACACTGTGTGTCTCAAGAAGCATTTATTCATGATTACGTAGACATGCTAAAATTTCAAGGCCACACACTACACATTACACATGACATTACACATTTCATAAAATTTACATTTAGTCATTTAGCAGACATTTTTATCCAAAGCGACTTACAGACGAGGAAACATTGGAAGCAATTATAACAATATAGGCAACAAATTGCATAAGTTAATTAAATCCAGTCCATTAAAGCCTAGCACAGTATACAAAGCTAAGAATAGTGAGGTAAGTAAAAAAATAATTTTTTAAGTAGACAGAAAATAATAAGAGGTTAAAATCAGTCATCTACATTTTGACGGAAGATATGCATTTTCACACACTACACCGGCCTGTAGTGTTCTAGCAGTGTAAGGTTGAGAGTGAGTTTCTTCAGTAGCGGTGTGATGCAGGCCTCTTTGAAAGCAGTGGGAAATGTCCCAGTGGTGAGCAAAGAGTTGATGATGCGGGTCAGACCAGGCACAACTGCTGGAGAGATGGCATGGAGGAGATGGGTGGGGATGGGATCCAGTGGGCAGGTGGTAGGGTGGTTGGAACCAATGACCTTGGAAACATCATCTTCAGACATAGGAGAAAAGGCGGGTGATGGTGGTGTAGAAAATTGGCTGTTGATGACGGTAGTTTTCTTTACGAAGAACGATGCAAAATCATCAGCCGTTAACTCCGATGAAGGTGTGGGAGCAGGCGGACAGAGGAGAGCAGAGAAGGTTTTTAAGAGTGTGCGAGAGTCAGGAGAGTTGCTGATCTTCGAGTGGTTATAATCAGTTTTTGCAGAGGTGACGTCAACGTAGAAAGTAGAGAGAAGAGACTGGTAGAGAGAGAGAGGTCAGTATGGTCTTTTGAATTGTGCCATTTTCTCTCAGCTGACCGGAGGCTGGTGCGATGCTCACGTGGTACATCCGATAACCAGGGGGCAGACAGGGATGCACGGGCTGGTCCGGATGTAAGAGGGCATATGTTGTCCAAGCAGGATGTAAGCGTGGAACACAGAGTGTCTGTGGCACAGTTGGTATTCAAAAGAGAGAGCTCCTCAGAGGGGGGGAGTGCAGACAAGACAGCAGAGGAAAAGCAGGAGGGAGGGACCGTAGGTAGCGCCGGAAAGTGACCAGCGGTAAGACATCTGCGTTGTCTGGAGCGGTGAGGTCGGGGGTGACAAAGAAGTGATCAGACGTGTGCAGCGGAGTGACCTGACAGTGATGAGTGGAGCATTTCTCGAATCATCCTTGTCATTTGCAAAACAGTAAGTGCATTTCTGGTTTTGATTGTTTGATTGCAAGAGACGGCACATGATTCACGTTAACGCTTTTACTGTTTGTACAATAATTTATTGACAGACAGTGTCATTGTGATGCAGACAGGAAAAGACAGCACTGCATAGCACAAACAAATGTAGAAATCTGAACATAAGACAATCTCCTTAGGGAAAACTGTACATGCAGTGCAGTGGAATTACAGTGCAGTCTTCCTACACCTCCTGACGTTCCAGTCTTTTGGGCAACGGATTCTCATCCACATCACAACAAATATCTTCTCTTGCGATACAGCGTGAAAATCATCTTTCAGAGTGTCTAATCCAGCCTCTGCAGGCATCAGCTGTGATGTCATCACACGTTACATCCAAGGCAGCCAGAAGGGTCATCTGTGTATGCGGCTGGCCATCATATACTTTTAATCTTCATGCTGAGAAAAATTCCTCAACGGGGTTGAGTAGGGTGAGAGGAACTCCACCAGCATCCTGTTGTGGGCCGCAAACCATTGCCTGATGATGTTGGAGCGATGGAAACTGACATTGTCCCAAACTAACACGTACTTTGGCAGGTCATCTCCAATCTGCCCCCTCTCTTGTTCAGGGATGAGATCCCTGTAGAGAGTGTCAAAAGACTGTTTAGGTGTGAAAAGGGGCCATCTGCAACACAGTGAAGTTGTCTTGCAGTCCTATGTGGAAAGAATATAGCAATGCAAAACACTAAATTGAGTAAAATAAAATGCCACCGTTTACTTAAAGTATACTTACTGTATATTGTAAAACTAGTGCTTAAATGTCGTGGGGATTATACTATTCTACAGAGACCCATTATAATGCATTTTGATCAACATGACATAAGCAATTGATAATGTAGGAATCTGCACAGAATTTTGTCATAATCATTTGCATGGAAGTACCAAAGCATTTGCAACTTGTTCAAAGAAATGAGAAAATGCTTGTTTGATGTGCACACGTGACACAAGGATGTAAGGATTGAACAAGAAGTTTTGAGAATTTCAAATCGGATCAGAGAAATGTACCAAATTGACTTAGAAAAAACTGTATTTAAAGTGGGGGGGTACTTTTGGGGCAGTTTTGTTTCACCCAAGTGTCCCATTTCCACCCCTCTCAAACTAATGCATGGATGCATTTAGCCAGAAACAATTCATTTGATGCATGCAAAGAAGCAACACTGTGTGTCTCAAGAAGCATTTATTCATGATTACGTAGACATGCTAAAATTTCAAGGCCACACACTACACATTACACATTACACATGACATTACACATTTCATAAAATTTACATTTAGTCATTTAGCAGACGTTTTTATCCAAAGCGACTTACAGACGAGGAAACATTGGAATTAATTATAACAATATAGGCAACAAAATGCATAAGTTAATTAAATCCAGTCCATTAAAGCCTAGCACAGTATACAAAGCTAAGAATAGTGAGGTAAGTAAAAAAATAATTTTTTAAGAAGACAGAAAATAATAAGAGGTTAAAATCAGTCATCTACATTTTGACGGAAGATATGCATTTTCACACACTACACCGGCCTGTAGTGTTCTAGCAGTGTAAGGTTGAGAGTGAGTTTCTTCAGTAGCGGTGTGATGCAGGCCTCTTTGAAAGCAGTGGGAAATGTCCCAGTGGTGAGCAAAGAGTTGATGATGCGGGTCAGACCAGGCACAACTGCTGGAGAGATGGCATGGAGGAGATGGGTGGGGATGGGATCCAGTGGGCAGGTGGTAGGGTGGTTGGAACCAATGACCTTGGAAACATCATCTTCAGACATAGGAGAAAAGGCGGGTGATGGTGGCGTAGAAAATTGGCTGTTGATGGCGGTAGTTTTCTTTACGAAGAACGATGCAAAATCATCAGCCGTTAACTCCGATGAAGGTGTGGGAGCAGGCGGACAGAGGAGAGCAGAGAAGGTTTTTAAGAGTGTGCGAGAGTCAGGAGAGTTGCTGATCTTCGAGTGGTTATAATCAGTTTTTGCAGAGGTGACGTCAACGGAGAAAGTAGAGAGAGAGATGTCAGTATGGTCTTTTGACTTGTGCCATTTTCTCTCAGCTGACCGGAGGCTGATGCGATGCTCATGTGGTACATCCGATAACCAGGGGGCAGACAGGGATGCACGGGCTGGTCCAGATGCAAGAGGGCATATGTTGTCCAAGCAGGATGTAAGCGTGGAACACAGAGTGTCTGTGGCACTGTTGGTATTCAAAAGTGAGAGCTCCTCAGAGGGGGGGAGTGCAGACAAGACAGCAGAGGAAAAGCAGGAGGGAGGGACCGTAGGTAGCGCCGGAAAGTGACCAGCGGTAAGACATCTGCGTTGTCTGGAGCGGTGAGGTCGGGGGTGACAAAGAAGTGATCAGACGTGTGCAGCGGAGTGACATGAGAGTGATGAGTGGAGCATTTCTCGAATCATCCTTGTCATTTGCAAAACAGGAAGTGCATTTCTGGTTTTGATTGTTTGATTGCAAGAGACGGCACATGATTCACGTTAACGCTTTTACTGTTTGTACAATAATTTATTGACAGACAGTGTCATTGTGATGCAGACAGGAAAAGACAGCACTGCATAGCACAAACAAATGTAGAAATCTGAACATAAGACAATCTCCTTAGGGAAAACTGTACATGCAGTGCAGTGGAATTACAGTGCAGTCTTCCTACACCTCCTGACGTTCCTGTCTTTTGGGCAATGGATTCTCATCCACATCACAACAAATATCTTCTCTTGCGATACAGCGTGAAAATCATCTTTCAGAGTGTCTAATCCAGCCTCTGCAGGCATCAGCTGTGATGTCATCACACGTTACATCCAAGGCAGCCAGAAGGGTCATCTGTGTATGCGGCTGGCCATCATATACTTTTAATCTTCATGCTGAGAAAAATTCCTCAACGGGGTTGAGTAGGGTGAGAGGAACTCCACCAGCATCCTGTTGTGGGCCGCAAACCATTGCCTGATGATGTTGGAGCGATGGAAACTGACATTGTCCCAAACTAACACGTACTTTGGCAGGTCATCTCCAATCTGCCCCCTCTCTTGTTCAGGGATGAGATCCTTGTAGAGAGTGTCAAAAGACTGTTTAGGTGTGAAAAGGGGCCGTCTGCAACACAGTGAAGTTGTCTTGCAGTCCTATGTGGAAAGAATATAGCAATGCAAAACACTAAATTGAGTAAAATAAAATGCCACTGTTTACTTAAAGTATACTTACTGTATATTGTAAAACTAGTGCTTAAATGTCGTGCGGATTATACTATTCTACAGAGACCCATTATAATGCATTTTGATCAACATGACATAAGCAATTGATAATGTAGGAATCCGCACAGAATTTTGTCATAATCATTTGCATGGATGTACCAAAGCATTTGCAACTTGTTCAAAGAAATGAGAAAATGCTTGTTTGATGTGCACACGTGACACAAGGATGTAAGGATTGAACAAGAAGTTTTGAGAATTTCAAATCGGATCTGAGAAATGTACCAAATTGACTTAGAAAAAACTGTATTTAAAGTGGGGGGGGGTACTTTTGGGGCAGTTTTGTTTCACCCAAGTGTCCCATTTCCACCCCTCTCAAACTAATGCATGGATGCATATAGCCAGAAACAATTCATTTGATGCATGCAAAGAAGCAACACTGTGTGTCTCAAGAAGCATTTATTCATGATTACGTAGACATGCTAAAATTTCAAGGCCACACACTACACATTACACATGACATAACACATTTCATAAAATTTACATTTAGTAATTTAGCAGACGTTTTTATCCAAAGCGACTTACTTACGAGGAAACATTGGAAGCAATTATAACAATATAGGCTACAAAATGCATAAGTTAATTAAATCCAGTCCATTAAAGCCTAGCACAGTATACAAAGCTAAGAATAGTGAGGTAAGTAAAAAAATAATTTTTTAAGAAGACAGAAAATAATAAGAGGTTAAAATCAGTCATCTACATTTTGACGGAAGATATGCATTTTCACACACTACACCGGCCTGTAGTGTTCTAGCAGTATAAGGTTGAGAGTGAGTTTCTTCAGTAGCGGTGTGATGCAGGCCTCTTTGAAAGCAGTGGGAAATGTCCCAGTGGTGAGCAAAGAGTTGATGATGCGGGTCAGACCAGGCACAACTGCTGGAGAGATGGCATGGAGGAGATGGGTGGGGATGGGATCCAGTGGGCAGGCGGTAGGGTGGTTGGAACCAATGCCCTGGGAAACATCATCTTCAGACATAGGAGAAAAGGCGGGTGATGGTGGTGTAGAAAATTGGCTGTTGATGGTGGTAGTTTTCTTTACGAAGAACAATGCAAAATCATCAGCCGTTAACTGCGATGAAGGTGTGGGAGCAGGCGGACAGAGGAGAGCAGAGAAGGTTTTTAAGAGTGTGCGAGAGTCAGGAGAGTTGCTGATCTTCGAGTGGTTATAATCAGTTTTTGCAGAGGTGACGTCAACGGAGAAAGTAGAGAGAAGAGACTGGTAGAGAGAGAGAGGTCAGTATGGTCTTTTGAATTGAGCCATTTTCTCTCAGCTGACCGGAGGCTGGTGCGATGCTCACGTGGTACATCCGATAACCAGGGGGCA
This sequence comes from Barbatula barbatula, assembly GCF_947034865.1. Classification (NCBI taxonomy): domain Eukaryota; kingdom Metazoa; phylum Chordata; class Actinopteri; order Cypriniformes; family Nemacheilidae; genus Barbatula; species Barbatula barbatula. Next base: position 153,605 of record NW_027636890.1, on the reverse strand, counting down.
GACAGGGATGCACGGGCTGGTCCAGATGCAAGAGGGCATATGTTGTCCAAGCAGGATGTAAGCGTGGAACACAGAGTGTCTGTGGCACTGTTGGTATTCAAAAGAGAGAGCTCCTCAGAGGGGGGGAGTGCAGACAAGACAGCAGAGGAAAAGCAGGAGGGAGGGACCGTAGGTAGCGCCGGAAAGTGACCAGCGGTAAGACATCTGCGTTGTCTGGAGCGGTGAGGTTGGGGGTGACAAAGAAGTGATCAGACGTGTGCAGCGGAGTGACCTGAAGGTGATGAGTGGAGCATTTCTCGAATCATCCTTGTCATTTGCAAAACAGTAAGTGCATTTCTGGTTTTGATTGTTTGATTGCAAAAGACGGCACATGATTCACGTTAACGCTTTTACTGTTTGTACAATAATTTATTGACAGACAGTGCCATTGTGATGCAGACAGGAAAAGACAGCACTGCATAGCACAAACAAATGTAGAAATCTGAACATAAGACAATCTCCTTAGGGAAAACTGTAAATGCAGTGCAGTGGAATTACAGTGCAGTCTTCCTACACCTCCTGACGTTCCAGTCTTTTGGGCAACGGATTCTCATCCACATCACAACAAATATCTTCTCTTGCGATACAGCGTGAAAATCATCTTTCAGAGTGTCTAATCCAGCCTCTGCAGGCATCAGCTGTGATGTCATCACACGTTACATCCAAGGCAGCCAGAAGGGTCATCTGTGTATGCGGCTGGCCATCATATACTTTTAATCTTCATGCTGAGCAAAATTCCTCAACGGGGTTGAGTAGGGTGAGAGGAACTCCACCAGCATCCTGTTGTGGGCCGCAAACCATTGCCTGATGATGTTGGAGCGATGGAAACTGACACTGTCCCAAACTAACACGTACTTTGGCAGGTCATCTCCAATCTGCCCCCTCTCTTGTTCAGGGATGAGATCCCTGTAGAGAGTGTCAAAAGACTGTTTAGGTGTGAAAAGGGGCCGTCTGCAACACAGTGAAGTTGTCTTGCAGTCCTATGTGGAAAGAATAAAGCAATGCAAAACACTAAATTGAGTAAAATTAAATGCCACCGTTTACTTAAAGTATACTTACTGTATATTGTAAAACTAGTGCTTAAATGTCGTGGGGATTATACTATTCTACAGAGACCCATTATAATGCATTTTGATCAACATGACATAAGCAATTGATAATGTAGGAATCTGCACAGAATTTTGTCATAATCATTTGCATGGATGTACCAAAGCATTTGCAACTTGTTCAAAGAAATTAGAAAATGCTTGTTTGCTGGCACACGTGACACAAGGATGTAAGGATTGAACAAGAAGTTTTGAGAATTTCAAATCGGATCAGAGAAATGTACCAAATTGACTTAGAAAAAACTTTATTTAAAGTGGGGGGGGTACTTTTGGGGCAGTTTTGTTTCACCCAAGTGTCCCATTTCCACCCCTCTCAAACTAATGCATGGATGCATATAGCCAGAAACAATTAATTTGATGCATGCAAAGAAGCAACACTGTGTGTCTCAAGAAGCATTTATTCATGATTACGTAGACATGCTAAAATTTCAAGGCCACACACTACACATTACACATTACACATGACATTACACATTTCATAAAAATTAAATTTAGTCATTTAGCAGACGTTTTTATCCAAAGCGACTTACAGACGAGGAATCATTGGAAGCAATTATAACAATATAGGCAACTAAATGCATAAGTTAATTAAATCCAGTCCATTAAAGCCTAGCACAGTATACAAAGCTAAGAATAGTGAGGTAAGTAAAAAAATAATTTTTTAAGAAGACAGAAAATAATAAGAGGTTAAAATCAGTCATCTACATTTTGACGGAAGATATGCATTTTCACACACTACACCGGCCTGTAGTGTTCTAGCAGTGTAAGGTTGAGAGTGAGTTTCTTCAGTAGCGGTGTGATGCAGGCCTCTTTGAAAGCAGTCGGAAATGTCCCAGTGGTGAGCAAAGAGTTGATGATGCGGGTCAGACCAGGCACAACTGCTGGAGAGATGGCATGGAGGAGATGGGTGGGGCTGGGATCCAGTGGGCAGGCGGTAGGGTGGTTGGAACCAATGACCTTGGAAACATCATCTTCAGACATAGGAGAAAAGGCGGGTGATTGTGGCGTAGAAAATTGGCTGTTGATTGCGGTAGTTTTCTTTACGAAGAACGATGCAAAATCATCAGCCGTTAACTCCGATGAAGGTGTGGGAGCAGGCGGACAGAGGAGAGCAGAGAAGGTTTTTAAGAGTGTGCGAGAGTCAGGAGAGTTGCTGATCTTCGAGTGGTTATAATCAGTTTTTGCAGAGGTGACGTCAACGTAGAAAGTAGAGAGAAGAGACTGGTAGAGAGAGAGAGGTCAGTATGGTCTTTTGAATTGTGCCATTTTCTCTCAGCTGACCGGAGGCTGGTGCGATGCTCACGTGGTACATCCGATAACCAGGGGGCAGACAGGGATGCACGGGCTGGTCCGGATGTAAGAGGGCATATGTTGTCCAAGCAGGATGTAAGCGTGGAACACAGAGTGTCTGTGGCACAGTTGGTATTCAAAAGAGAGAGCTCCTCAGAGGGGGGGAGTGCAGACAAGACAGCAGAGGAAAAGCAGGAGGGAGGGACCGTAGGTAGCGCCGGAAAGTGACCAGCGGTAAGACATCTGCGTTGTCTGGAGCGGTGAGGTCGGGGGTGACAAAGAAGTGATCAGACGTGTGCAGCGGAGTGACCTGAGAGTGATGAGTGGAGCATTTCTCGAATCATCCTTGTCATTTGCAAAACAGTAAGTGCATTTCTGGTTTTGATTGTTTGATTGCAAGAGACGGCACATGATTCACGTTAACGCTTTTACTGTTTGTACAATAATTTATTGACAGACAGTGTCATTGTGATGCAGACAGGAAAAGACAGCACTGCATAGCACAAACAAATGTAGAAATCTGAACATAAGACAATCTCCTTAGGGAAAACTGTACATGCAGTGCAGTGGAATTACAGTGCAGTCTTCCTACACCTCCTGACGTTCCAGTCTTTTGGGCAACGGATTCTCATCCACATCACAACAAATATCTTCTCTTGCGATACAGCGTGAAAATCATCTTTCAGAGTGTCTAATCCAGCCTCTGCAGGCATCAGCTGTGATGTCATCACACGTTACATCCAAGGCAGCCAGAAGGGTCATCTGTGTATGCGGCTGGCCATCATATACTTTTAATCTTCATGCTGAGAAAAATTCCTCAACGGGGTTGAGTAGGGTGAGAGGAACTCCACCAGCATCCTGTTGTGGGCCGCAAACCATTGCCTGATGATGTTGGAGCGATGGAAACTGACATTGTCCCAAACTAACACGTACTTTGGCAGGTCATCTCCAATCTGCCCCCTCTCTTGTTCAGGGATGAGATCCCTGTAGAGAGTGTCAAAAGACTGTTTAGGTGTGAAAAGGGGCCATCTGCAACACAGTGAAGTTGTCTTGCAGTCCTATGTGGAAAGAATATAGCAATGCAAAACACTAAATTGAGTAAAATAAAATGCCACCGTTTACTTAAAGTATACTTACTGTATATTGTAAAACTAGTGCTTAAATGTCGTGGGGATTATACTATTCTACAGAGACCCATTATAATGCATTTTGATCAACATGACATAAGCAATTGATAATGTAGGAATCTGCACAGAATTTTGTCATAATCATTTGCATGGATGTACCAAAGCATTTGCAACTTGTTCAAAGAAATGAGAAAATGCTTGTTTGATGTGCACACGTGACACAAGGATGTAAGGATTGAACAAGAAGTTTTGAGAATTTCAAATCGGATCAGAGAAATGTACCAAATTGACTTAGAAAAAACTGTATTTAAAGTGGGGGGGTACTTTTGGGGCAGTTTTGTTTCACCCAAGTGTCCCATTTCCACCCCTCTCAAACTAATGCATGGATGCATTTAGCCAGAAACAATTCATTTGATGCATGCAAAGAAGCAACACTGTGTGTCTCAAGAAGCATTTATTCATGATTACGTAGACATGCTAAAATTTCAAGGCCACACACTACACATTACACATTACACATGACATTACACATTTCATAAAATTTACATTTAGTCATTTAGCAGACGTTTTTATCCAAAGCGACTTACAGACGAGGAAACATTGGAATTAATTATAACAATATAGGCAACAAAATGCATAAGTTAATTAAATCCAGTCCATTAAAGCCTAGCACAGTATACAAAGCTAAGAATAGTGAGGTAAGTAAAAAAATAATTTTTTAAGAAGACAGAAAATAATAAGAGGTTAAAATCAGTCATCTACATTTTGACGGAAGATATGCATTTTCACACACTACACCGGCCTGTAGTGTTCTAGCAGTGTAAGGTTGAGAGTGAGTTTCTTCAGTAGCGGTGTGATGCAGGCCTCTTTGAAAGCAGTGGGAAATGTCCCAGTGGTGAGCAAAGAGTTGATGATGCGGGTCAGACCAGGCACAACTGCTGGAGAGATGGCATGGAGGAGATGGGTGGGGATGGGATCCAGTGGGCAGGTGGTAGGGTGGTTGGAACCAATGACCTTGGAAACATCATCTTCAGACATAGGAGAAAAGGCGGGTGATGGTGGCGTAGAAAATTGGCTGTTGATGGCGGTAGTTTTCTTTACGAAGAACGATGCAAAATCATCAGCCGTTAACTCCGATGAAGGTGTGGGAGCAGGCGGACAGAGGAGAGCAGAGAAGGTTTTTAAGAGTGTGCGAGAGTCAGGAGAGTTGCTGATCTTCGAGTGGTTATAATCAGTTTTTGCAGAGGTGACGTCAACGGAGAAAGTAGAGAGAGAGATGTCAGTATGGTCTTTTGACTTGTGCCATTTTCTCTCAGCTGACCGGAGGCTGATGCGATGCTCATGTGGTACATCCGATAACCAGGGGGCAGACAGGGATGCACGGGCTGGTCCAGATGCAAGAGGGCATATGTTGTCCAAGCAGGATGTAAGCGTGGAACACAGAGTGTCTGTGGCACTGTTGGTATTCAAAAGTGAGAGCTCCTCAGAGGGGGGGAGTGCAGACAAGACAGCAGAGGAAAAGCAGGAGGGAGGGACCGTAGGTAGCGCCGGAAAGTGACCAGCGGTAAGACATCTGCGTTGTCTGGAGCGGTGAGGTCGGGGGTGACAAAGAAGTGATCAGACGTGTGCAGCGGAGTGACATGAGAGTGATGAGTGGAGCATTTCTCGAATCATCCTTGTCATTTGCAAAACAGGAAGTGCATTTCTGGTTTTGATTGTTTGATTGCAAGAGACGGCACATGATTCACGTTAACGCTTTTACTGTTTGTACAATAATTTATTGACAGACAGTGTCATTGTGATGCAGACAGGAAAAGACAGCACTGCATAGCACAAACAAATGTAGAAATCTGAACATAAGACAATCTCCTTAGGGAAAACTGTACATGCAGTGCAGTGGAATTACAGTGCAGTCTTCCTACACCTCCTGACGTTCCTGTCTTTTGGGCAATGGATTCTCATCCACATCACAACAAATATCTTCTCTTGCGATACAGCGTGAAAATCATCTTTCAGAGTGTCTAATCCAGCCTCTGCAGGCATCAGCTGTGATGTCATCACACGTTACATCCAAGGCAGCCAGAAGGGTCATCTGTGTATGCGGCTGGCCATCATATACTTTTAATCTTCATGCTGAGAAAAATTCCTCAACGGGGTTGAGTAGGGTGAGAGGAACTCCACCAGCATCCTGTTGTGGGCCGCAAACCATTGCCTGATGATGTTGGAGCGATGGAAACTGACATTGTCCCAAACTAACACGTACTTTGGCAGGTCATCTCCAATCTGCCCCCTCTCTTGTTCAGGGATGAGATCCTTGTAGAGAGTGTCAAAAGACTGTTTAGGTGTGAAAAGGGGCCGTCTGCAACACAGTGAAGTTGTCTTGCAGTCCTATGTGGAAAGAATATAGCAATGCAAAACACTAAATTGAGTAAAATAAAATGCCACTGTTTACTTAAAGTATACTTACTGTATATTGTAAAACTAGTGCTTAAATGTCGTGGGGATTATACTATTCTACAGAGACCCATTATAATGCATTTTGATCAACATGACATAAGCAATTGATAATGTAGGAATCCGCACAGAATTTTGTCATAATCATTTGCATGGATGTACCAAAGCATTTGCAACTTGTTCAAAGAAATGAGAAAATGCTTGTTTGATGTGCACACGTGACACAAGGATGTAAGGATTGAACAAGAAGTTTTGAGAATTTCAAATCGGATCTGAGAAATGTACCAAATTGACTTAGAAAAAACTGTATTTAAAGTGGGGGGGGGTACTTTTGGGGCAGTTTTGTTTCACCCAAGTGTCCCATTTCCACCCCTCTCAAACTAATGCATGGATGCATATAGCCAGAAACAATTCATTTGATGCATGCAAAGAAGCAACACTGTGTGTCTCAAGAAGCATTTATTCATGATTACGTAGACATGCTAAAATTTCAAGGCCACACACTACACATTACACATGACATAACACATTTCATAAAATTTACATTTAGTAATTTAGCAGACGTTTTTATCCAAAGCGACTTACTTACGAGGAAACATTGGAAGCAATTATAACAATATAGGCTACAAAATGCATAAGTTAATTAAATCCAGTCCATTAAAGCCTAGCACAGTATACAAAGCTAAGAATAGTGAGGTAAGTAAAAAAATAATTTTTTAAGAAGACAGAAAATAATAAGAGGTTAAAATCAGTCATCTACATTTTGACGGAAGATATGCATTTTCACACACTACACCGGCCTGTAGTGTTCTAGCAGTATAAGGTTGAGAGTGAGTTTCTTCAGTAGCGGTGTGATGCAGGCCTCTTTGAAAGCAGTGGGAAATGTCCCAGTGGTGAGCAAAGAGTTGATGATGCGGGTCAGACCAGGCACAACTGCTGGAGAGATGGCATGGAGGAGATGGGTGGGGATGGGATCCAGTGGGCAGGCGGTAGGGTGGTTGGAACCAATGCCCTGGGAAACATCATCTTCAGACATAGGAGAAAAGGCGGGTGATGGTGGTGTAGAAAATTGGCTGTTGATGGTGGTAGTTTTCTTTACGAAGAACAATGCAAAATCATCAGCCGTTAACTGCGATGAAGGTGTGGGAGCAGGCGGACAGAGGAGAGCAGAGAAGGTTTTTAAGAGTGTGCGAGAGTCAGGAGAGTTGCTGATCTTCGAGTGGTTATAATCAGTTTTTGCAGAGGTGACGTCAACGGAGAAAGTAGAGAGAAGAGACTGGTAGAGAGAGAGAGGTCAGTATGGTCTTTTGAATTGAGCCATTTTCTCTCAGCTGACCGGAGGCTGGTGCGATGCTCACGTGGTACATCCGATAACCAGGGGGCAGACAGGGATGCACGGGCTGGTCCAGATGCAAGAGGGCATATGTTGTCCAAGCAGGATGTAAGCGTGGAACACAGAGTGTCTGTGGCACTGTTGGTATTCAAAAGAGAGAGCTCCTCAGAGGGGGGGAGTGCAGACAAGACAGCAGAGGAAAAGCAGGAGGGAGGGACCGTAGGTAGCGCCGGAAAGTGACCAGCGGTAAGACATCTGCGTTGTCTGGAGCGGTGAGGTTGGGGGTGACAAAGAAGTGATCAGACGTGTGCAGCGGAGTGACCTGAAGGTGATGAGTGGAGCATTTCTCGAATCATCCTTGTCATTTGCAAAACAGTAAGTGCATTTCTGGTTTTGATTGTTTGATTGCAAAAGACGGCACATGATTCACGTTAACGCTTTTACTGTTTGTACAATAATTTATTGACAGACAGTGCCATTGTGATGCAGACAGGAAAAGACAGCACTGCATAGCACAAACAAATGTAGAAATCTGAACATAAGACAATCTCCTTAGGGAAAACTGTAAATGCAGTGCAGTGGAATTACAGTGCAGTCTTCCTACACCTCCTGACGTTCCAGTCTTTTGGGCAACGGATTCTCATCCACATCACAACAAATATCTTCTCTTGCGATACAGCGTGAAAATCATCTTTCAGAGTGTCTAATCCAGCCTCTGCAGGCATCAGCTGTGATGTCATCACACGTTACATCCAAGGCAGCCAGAAGGGTCATCTGTGTATGCGGCTGGCCATCATATACTTTTAATCTTCATGCTGAGCAAAATTCCTCAACGGGGTTGAGTAGGGTGAGAGGAACTCCACCAGCATCCTGTTGTGGGCCGCAAACCATTGCCTGATGATGTTGGAGCGATGGAAACTGACACTGTCCCAAACTAACACGTACTTTGGCAGGTCATCTCCAATCTGCCCCCTCTCTTGTTCAGGGATGAGATCCCTGTAGAGAGTGTCAAAAGACTGTTTAGGTGTGAAAAGGGGCCGTCTGCAACACAGTGAAGTTGTCTTGCAGTCCTATGTGGAAAGAATAAAGCAATGCAAAACACTAAATTGAGTAAAATTAAATGCCACCGTTTACTTAAAGTATACTTACTGTATATTGTAAAACTAGTGCTTAAATGTCGTGGGGATTATACTATTCTACAGAGACCCATTATAATGCATTTTGATCAACATGACATAAGCAATTGATAATGTAGGAATCTGCACAGAATTTTGTCATAATCATTTGCATGGATGTACCAAAGCATTTGCAACTTGTTCAAAGAAATTAGAAAATGCTTGTTTGCTGGCACACGTGACACAAGGATGTAAGGATTGAACAAGAAGTTTTGAGAATTTCAAATCGGATCAGAGAAATGTACCAAATTGACTTAGAAAAAACTTTATTTAAAGTGGGGGGGGTACTTTTGGGGCAGTTTTGTTTCACCCAAGTGTCCCATTTCCACCCCTCTCAAACTAATGCATGGATGCATATAGCCAGAAACAATTAATTTGATGCATGCAAAGAAGCAACACTGTGTGTCTCAAGAAGCATTTATTCATGATTACGTAGACATGCTAAAATTTCAAGGCCACACACTACACATTACACATTACACATGACATTACACATTTCATAAAAATTAAATTTAGTCATTTAGCAGACGTTTTTATCCAAAGCGACTTACAGACGAGGAATCATTGGAAGCAATTATAACAATATAGGCAACTAAATGCATAAGTTAATTAAATCCAGTCCATTAAAGCCTAGCACAGTATACAAAGCTAAGAATAGTGAGGTAAGTAAAAAAATAATTTTTTAAGAAGACAGAAAATAATAAGAGGTTAAAATCAGTCATCTACATTTTGACGGAAGATATGCATTTTCACACACTACACCGGCCTGTAGTGTTCTAGCAGTGTAAGGTTGAGAGTGAGTTTCTTCAGTAGCGGTGTGATGCAGGCCTCTTTGAAAGCAGTCGGAAATGTCCCAGTGGTGAGCAAAGAGTTGATGATGCGGGTCAGACCAGGCACAACTGCTGGAGAGATGGCATGGAGGAGATGGGTGGGGCTGGGATCCAGTGGGCAGGCGGTAGGGTGGTTGGAACCAATGACCTTGGAAACATCATCTTCAGACATAGGAGAAAAGGCGGGTGATTGTGGCGTAGAAAATTGGCTGTTGATTGCGGTAGTTTTCTTTACGAAGAACGATGCAAAATCATCAGCCGTTAACTCCGATGAAGGTGTGGGAGCAGGCGGACAGAGGAGAGCAGAGAAGGTTTTTAAGAGTGTGCGAGAGTCAGGAGAGTTGCTGATCTTCGAGTGGTTATAATCAGTTTTTGCAGAGGTGACGTCAACGGAGAAAGTAGAGAGAGAGAGGTCAGTATGGTCTTTTGACTTGTGCCATTTTCTCTCAGCTGACCGGAGGCTGGTGCGATGCTCACGTGGTACATCCGATAACCAGGGGGCAGACAGGGATGCACAGGCTGGTCCAGATGTAAGAGGGCATATGTTGTCCAAGCAGGATGTAAGCGTGGAACACAGAGTGTCTGTGGCACTGTTGGTATTCAAAAGAGAGAGCTCCTCAGAGGGGGGGGTGCAGACAAGACAGCAGAGGAAAAGCAGGAGGGAGGGACCGTAGGTAGCGCCGGAAAGTGACCAGCGGTAAGACAGCTGCGTTGTCTGGAGCGGTGAGGTCGGGGGTGACAAAGAAGTGATCAGACGTGTGCAGCGGAGTGACCTGAGAGTGATGAGTGGAGCATTTCTCGAATCATCCTTGTCATTTGCAAAACAGTAAGTGCATTTCTGGTTTTGATTGTTTGATTGCAAGAGACGGCACATGATTCACGTTAACGCTTTTACTGTTTGTACAATAATTTATTGACAGACAGTGTCATTGTGATGCAGACAGGAAAAGACAGCACTGCATAGCACAAACAAATGTAGAAATCTGAACATAAGACAATCTCCTTAGGGAAAACTGTACATGCAGTGCAGTGGAATTACAGTGCAGTCTTCCTACACCTCCTGACGTTCCAGTCTTTTGGGCAACGGATTCTCATCCACATCACAACAAATATCTTCTCTTGCGATACAGCGTGAAAATCATCTTTCAGAGTGTCTAATCCAGCCTCTGCAGGTATCAGCTGTGATGTCATCACACGTTACATCCAAGGCAGCCAGAAGGGTCATCTGTGTATGCGGCTGGCCATCATATACTTTTAATCTTCATGCTGAGAAAAATTCCTCAACGGGGTTGAGTAGGGTGAGAGGAACTCCACCAGCATCCTGTTGTGGGCCGCAAACCATTGCCTGATGATGTTGGAGCGATGGAAACTGACATTGTCCCAAACTAACACGTACTTTGGCAGGTCATCTCCAATCTGCCCCCTCTCTTGTTCAGGGATGAGATCCCTGTAGAGAGTGTCAAAAGACTGTTTAGGTGTGAAAAGGGGCCGTCTGCAACACAGTGAAGTTGTCTTGCAGTCCTATGTGGAAAGAATATAGCAATGCAAAACACTAAATTGAGTAAAATAAAATGCCACCGTTTACTTAAAGTATACTTACTGTATATTGTAAAACTAGTGCTTAAATGTCGTGGGGATTATACTATTCTACAGAGACCCATTATAATGCATTTTGATCAACATGACATAAGCAATTGATAATGTAGGAATCTGCACAGAATTTTGTCATAATCATTTGCATGGATGAACCAAAGCATTTGCAACTTGTTCAAAGAAATGAGAAAATGCTTGTTTGATGTGCACACGTGACACAATGATGTAAGGATTGAACAAGAAGTTTTGAGAATTTCAAATCGGATCAGAGAAATGTACCAAATTGACTTAGAAAAAAGTCTATTTAAAGTGGGGGGGGTACTTTTGGGGCAGTTTTGTTTCACCCAAGTGTCCCATTTCCACCCCTCTCAAACTAATGCATGGATGCATATAGCCAGAAACAATTCATTTGATGCATTCAAAGAAGCAACACTGTGTGTCTCAAGAAGCATTTATTCATGATTACGTAGACATGCTAAAATTTCAAGGCCACACACTACACATTACACATGACATTACACATTTCATAAAATTTACATTTAGTAATTTAGCAGACGTTTTTTATCCAAAGCGACTTACAGACGAGGAAACATTGGAAGCAATTATAACAATATAGGCAACAATATGCATAAGTTAATTAAATCCAGTCCATTAAAGCCTAGCACAGTATACAAAGCTAAGAATAGTGAGGTAAGTAAAAAAATAATTTTTTAAGAAGACAGAAAATAATAAGAGGTTAAAATCAGTCATCTACATTTTGACGGAAGATGTGCATTTTCACACACTACACCGGCCTGTAGTGTTCTAGCAGTATAAGGTTGAGAGTGAGTTTCTTCAGTAGCGGTTTGATGCAGGCCTCTTTGAAAGCAGTGGGAAATGTCCCAGTGGTGAGCAAAGAGTTGATGATGCGGGTCAGACCAGGCACAACTGCTGGAGAGATGGGTGGGGATGGGATCCAGTGGGCAGGTGGTAGGGTGGTTGGAACCAATGACCTTGGAAACATCATCTTCAGACATAGGAGAAAAGGCAGGTGATGGTGGCGTAGAAAATTGGCTGTTGATGGCGGTAGTTTTCTTTACGAAGAACGATGCAAAATCATCAGCCGTTAACTCCGATGAAGGTGTGGGAGCAGGCGGACAGAGGAGAGCAGAGAAGGTTTTTAAGAGTGTGCGAGAGTTGCTGATCTTCGAGTGGTTATAATCAGTTTTTGCAGAGGTGACGTCAACGGAGAAAGTAGAGAGAGAGAGGTCAGTATGGTCTTTTGACTTGTGCCATTTTCTCTCAGCTGACCGGAGGCTGGTGCGATGCTCACGTGGTACATCCGATAACCAGGGGGCAGACAGGGATGCACGGGCTGGTCCAGATGTAAGAGGGCATATGTTGTCCAAGCAGGATGTAAGCGTGGAACACAGAGTGTCTGTGGCACTGTTGGTATTCAAAAGAGAGAGCTCCTCAGAGGGGGGGAGTGCAGACAAGACAGCAGAGGAAAAGCAGGAGGGAGGGACCGTAGGTAGCGCCGGAAAGTGACCAGCGGTAAGACATCTGCGTTGTCTGGAGCGGTGAGTTCGGGGGTGACAAAGAAGTGATCAGACGTGTGCAGCGGAGTGAACTGAGAGTGATGAGTGGAGCATTTCTCGAATCATCCTTGTCATTTGCAAAACAGTAAGTGCATTTCTGGTTTTGATTGTTTGATTGCAAGAGACGGCACATGAGTCACGTTAACGCTTTTACTGTTTTTACAATAATTTATTGACAGACAGTGTCATTGTGATGCAGACAGGAAAAGACAGCACTGCATAGCACAAACAAATGTAGAAATCTGAACATAAGACAATCTCCTTAGGGAAAACTGTACATGCAGTGCAGTGGAATTACAGTGCAGTCTTCCTACACCTCCTGACGTTCCTGTCTTTTGGGCAACGGATTCTCATCCACATCACAAAAAATATATTCTCTTGCGATACAGCGTGAAAATCATCTTTCAGAGTGTCGAATCCAGCCTCTGCAGGCATCAGCTGTGATGTCATCACACATTACATCCATGGCAGCCAGAAGGGTCATCTGTGTATGCAGCTGGCGATCATATACTTTTAATCTTCATGCTGAGAAAAATTCCTCAACGTGGTTGAGTAGGGTGAGAGGAACTCCACCAGCATCCTGTTGTGGGCCGCAAACCATTGCCTGATGATGTTGGAGCGATGGAAACTGACAATGTCCCAAACTAACACGTACTTTGGCAGGTCATCTCCAATCTGCCCCCTCTCTTGTTCAGGGATGAGATCCCTGTAGAGAGTGTCAAAAGACTGTTTAGGTGTGAAAAGGGGCCGTCTGCAACACAGTGAAGTTGTCTTGCAGTCCTATGTGGAAAGAATATAGCAATGCAAAACACTAAATTGAGTAAAATAAAATGCCACTGTTTACTTAAAGTATACTTACTGTATATTGTAAAACTAGTGCTTAAATGTCGTGGGGATTATACTATTCTACAGAGACCCATTATAATGCATTTTGATCAACATGACATAAGCAATTGATAATGTAGGAATCTGCACAGAATTTTGTCATAATCATTTACATGGATGTACCAAAGCATTTGCAACTTGTTCAAAGAAATGAGAAAATGCTTGTTTGATGTGCACACGTGACACAAGGATGGAAGGATTGAACAAGAAGTTTTGAGAATTTCAAATCGGATCTGAGAAATGTACCAAATTGACTTAGAAAAAACTGTATTTAAAGTGGGGGGGGGGGTACTTTTGGGGCAGTTTTGTTTCACCCAAGTGTCCCATTTCCACCCCTCTCAAACTAATGCATGGATGCATATAGCCAGAAACAATTCATTTGATGCATGCAAAGAAGCAACACTGTGTGTCTCAAGAAGCATTTATTCATGATTACGTAGATATGCTAAAATTTCAAGGCCACACACTACACATTACACATTACACATGACATTACACATTTCATAAAATTTACATTTAGTCATTTAGCAGACGTTTTTATCCAAAGCGACTTACAGACGAGGAAACATTGGAAGCAATTATAACAATATAGGCAACAAAATGCATAAGTTAATTAAATCCAGTCCATTAAAGCCTAGCACAGTATACAAAGCTAAGAATAGTGAGGTAAGTAAAAAAATAATTTTTTAAGAAGAAAGAAAATAATAAGAGGTTAAAATCAGTCATCTACATTTTGACGGAAGATGTGCATTTTCACACACTACACCGGCCTGTAGTGTTCTAGCAGTATAAGGTTGAGAGTGAGTTTCTTCAGTAGCGGTGTGATGCAGGCCTCTTTGAAAGCAGTGGGAAATGTCCCAGTGGTGAGCAAAGAGTTGATGATGCGGGTCAGACCAGGCACAACTGCTGGAGAGATGGCATGGAGGAGATGGGTGGGGATGGGATCCAGTGGGCAGGTGGTAGGGTGGTTGGAACCAATGACCTTGGAAACATCATCTTCAGACATAGGAGAAAAGGCGGGTGATGGTGGTGTAGAAAATTGGCTGTTGATGGCGGTAGTTTTCTTTACGAAGAACAATGCAAAATCATCAGCCGTTAACTGCGATGAAAGTGTGGTAGCAGGCGGACAGAGGAGAGCAGAGAAGGTTTTTAAGAGTGTGTGAGAGTCAGGAGAGTTGCTGATCTTCGAGTGGTTATAATCAGTTTTTGCAGAGGTGACGTCAACGGAGAAAGTAGAGAGAAGAGACTGGTAGAGAGAGAGATGTCAGTATGGTCTTTTGACTTGTGCCATTTTCTCTCAGCTGACCGGAGGCTGATGCGATGCTCACGTGGTACATCCGATAACCAGGGGGCAGACAGGGATGCACGGGCTGGTCCAGATGCAAGAGGGCATATGTTGTCCAAGCAGGATGTAAGCGTGGAACACAGAGTGTCTGTGGCACTGTTGGTATTCAAAAGTGAGAGCTCCTCAGAGGGGGGGAGTGCAGACAAGACAGCAGAGGAAAAGCAGGAGGGAGGGACCGTAGGTAGCGCCGGAAAGTGACCAGCGGTAAGACATCTGCGTTGTCTGGAGCGGTGAGGTCGGGGGTGACAAAGAAGTGATCAGACGTGTGCAGCGGAGTGACCTGAGAGTGATGAGTGGAGCATTTCTCGAAAAATTCCTCAACGGGGTTGAGTAGGGTGAGAGGAACTCCACCAGCATCCTGTTGTGGGCCGCAAACCATTGCCTGATGATGTTGGAGCGATGGAAACTGACATTGTCCCAAACTAACACGTACTTTGGCAGGTCCTCTCCAATCTGCCCCCTCTCTTGTTCAGGGATGAGATCCCTGTAGAGAGTGTCAAAAGACTGTTTAGGTGTGAAAAGGGGCCGTCTGCAACACAGTGAAGTTGTCTTGCAGTCCTATGTGGAAAGAATATAGCAATGCAAAACACTAAATTGAGTAAAATAAAATGCCACTGTTTACTTAAAGTATACTTACTGTATATTGTAAAACTAGTGCTTAAATGTCGTGGGGATTATACTATTCTACAGAGACCCATTATAATGCATTTTGATCAACATGACATAAGCAATTGATAATGTAGGAATCTGCACAGAATTTTGTCATAATCATTTGCATGGATGTACCAAAGCATTTGCAACTTGTTCAAAGAAATGAGAAAATGCTTGTTTGATGTGCACACGTGACACAAGGATGTAAGGATTGAACAAGAAGTTTTGAGAATTTCAAATCGGATCTGAGAAATGTACCAAATTGACTTAGAAAAAACTGTATTTAAAGTGGGGGGGGGGGGTTTGTTTCACCCATGGTCTTTTGAATTGTGCCATTTTCTCTCAGCTGACCGGAGGCTGGTGCGATGCTCACGTGGTACATCCGATAAGCAGGGGGCAGACAGGGATGCACGGGCTGGTCCAGATGCAAGAGGGCATATGTTGTCCAAGCAGGATGTAAGCGTGGAACACAGAGTGTCTGTGGCACTGTTGGTATTCAAAAGAGAGAGCTCCTCAGAGGGGGGGAGTGCAGACAAGACAGCAGAGGAAAAGCAGGAGGGAGGGACCGTAGGTAGCGCCGGAAAGTGACCAGCGGTAAGACATCTGCGTTGTCTGGAGCGGTGAGGTCGGGGGTTACAAAGAAGTGATCAGACGTGTGCAGCGGAGTGACCTGAGAGTGATGAGTGGAGCATTTCTCGAATCATCCTTGTCATTTGCAAAACAGTAAGTGCATTTCTGGTTTTGATTGTTTGATTGCAAAAGACGGCACATGATTCACGTTAACGCTTTTACTGTTTGTACAATAATTTATTGACAGACAGTGTCATTGTGATGCAGACAGGAAAAGACAGCACTGCATAGCACAAACAAATGTAGAAATCTGAACATAAGACAATCTCCTTAGGGAAAACTGTAAATGCAGTGCAGTGGAATTACAGTGCAGTCTTCCTACACCTCCTGACGTTCCAGTCTTTTGGGCAACGGATTCTCATCCACATCACAACAAATATCTTCTCTTGCGATACAGCGTGAAAATCATCTTTCAGAGTGTCTAATCCAGCCTCTGCAGGCATCAGCTGTGATGTCATCACACGTTACATCCAAGGCAGCCAGAAGGGTCATCTGTGTATGCGGCTGGCCATCATATACTTTTAATCTTCATGCTGAGAAAAATTCCTCAACGGGGTTGAGTAGGGTGAGAGGAACTCCACCAGCATCCTGTTGTGGGCCGCAAACCATTGCCTGATGATGTTGGAGCGATGGAAACTGACATTGTCCCAAACTAACACGTACTTTGGCAGGTCATCTCCAATCTGCCCCCTCTCTTGTTCAGGGATGAGATCCCTGTAAAGAGTGTCAAAAGACTGTTTAGGTGTGAAAAGGGGCCGTCTGCAACACAGTGAAGTTGTCTTGCAGTCCTATGTGGAAAGAATATAGCAATGCAAAACACTAAATTGAGTAAAATAAAATGCCACCGTTTACTTAAAGTATACTTACTGTATATTGTAAAACTAGTGCTTAAATGTCGTGGGGATTATACTATTCTACAGAGACCCATTATAATGCATTTATGCATTTTGATCAACATGACATAAGCAATTGATAATGTAGGAATCTGCACAGAATTTTGTCATAATCATTTGCATGGATGTACCAAAGCATTTGCAACTTGTTCAAAGAAATGAGAAAATGCTTGTTTGATGTGCACACGTGACACAAGGATGTAAGGATTGAACAAGAAGTTTTGAGAATTTCAAATCGGATCAGAGAAATGTACCAAATTGACTTAGAAAAAACTGTATTTAAAGTGGGGGGGTACTTTTGGGGCAGTTTTGTTTCACCCAAGTGTCCCATTTCCAACCCTCTCAAACTAATGCATGGATGCATATAGCCAGAAACAATTAATTTGATGCATGCAAAGAAGCAACACTGTGTGTCTCAAGAAGCATTTATTCATGATTACGTAGACATGCTAAAATTTCAAGGCCACACACTACACATTACACATTACACATGACATTACACATTTCATAAAATTTACATATAGTCATTTAGCAGACGTTTTTATCCAAAGCGACTTACAGACGAGGAAACATTGGAAGCAATTATAACAATATAGGCAACAAAATGCATAAGTTAATTAAATCCAGTCCATTAAAGCCTAGAACAGTATACAAAGCTAAGAATAGTGAGGTAAGTAAAAAAATAATTTTTTAAGAAGACAGAAAATTAGAAGAGGTTAAAATCAGTCATCTACATTTTGACGGAAGATATGCATTTTCACACACTACACCGGCCTGTAGTGTTCTAGCAGTGTAAGGTTGAGAGTGAGTTTCTTCAGTTGCGGTGTGATGCAGGCCTCTTTGAAAGCAGTGGGAAATGTCCCAGTGGTGAGCAAAGAGTTGATGATGCGGGTCAGACCAGGCACAACTGCTGGAGAGATGGCATGGAGGAGATGGGTGGGGATGGGATCCAGTGGGCAGGTGGTAGGGTGGTTGGAACCAATGACCTTGGAAACATCATCTTCAGACATAGGAGAAAAGGCGGGTGATGGTGGTGTAGAAAATTGGCTGTTGATGGCGGTAGTTTTCTTTACGAAGAACAATGCAAAATCATCAGCCGTTAACTGCGATGAAGGTGTGGGAGCAGGCGGACAGAGGAGAGCAGAGAAGGTTTTTAAGAGTGTGCGAGAGTCAGGAGAGTTGCTGATCTTCGAGTGGTTATAATCAGTTTTTGCAGAGGTGACGTCAACGGAGAAAGTAGAGAGAGAGAGGTCAGTATGGTCTTTTGACTTGTGCCATTTTCTCTCAGCTGACCGGAGGCTGGTGCGATGCTCACGTGGTACATCCGATAACCAGGGGGCAGACAGGGATGCACGGGCTGGTCCAGATGCAAGAGGGCATATGTTGTCCAAGCAGGATGTAAGCGTGGAACACAGAGTGTCTGTGGCACTGTTGGTATTCAAAAGAGAGAGCTCCTCAGAGGGGGGGAGTGCAGACAAGACAGCAGAGGAAAAGCAGGAGGGAGGGACCGTAGGTAACGCCGGAAAGTGACCAGCGGTAAGACATCTGCGTTGTCTGGAGCGGTGAGGTCGGGGGTGTAAAAGAAGTGATCAGACGTGTGCAGCGGAGTGACCTGAGAGTGATGAGTGGAGCATTTCTCGAATCATCCTTGTCATTTGCAAAACAGTAAGTGCATTTCTGGTTTTGATTGTTTGATTGCAAGAGACGGCACATGATTCACGTTAACGCTTTTACTGTTTGTACAATAATTTATTGACAGACAGTGTCATTGTGATGCAGACAGGAAAAGACAGCACTGTATAGCACAAACAAATGTAGAAATCTGAACATAAGACAATCTCCTTAGGGAAAACTGTACATGCAGTGCAGTGGAATTACAGTGCAGTCTTCCTACACCTCCTGACGTTCCAGTCTTTTGGGCAACGGATTCTCATCCACATCACAACAAATATCTTCTCTTGCGATACAGCGTGAAAATCATCTTTCAGAGTGTCTAATCCAGCCTCTGCAGGCATCAGCTGTGATGTCATCACACGTTACATCCAAGGCAGCCAGAAGGGTCATCTGTGTATGCGGCTGGCCACCATATACTTTTAATCTTCATGCTGAGAAAAATTCCTCAACGGGGTTGAGTAGGGTGAGAGGAACTCCACCAGCATCCTGTTGTGGGCCGCAAACCATTGCCTGATGATGTTGGAGCGATGGAAACTGACATTGTCCCAAACTAACACGTACTTTGGCAGGTCATCTCCAATCTGCCCCCTCTCTTGTTCAGGGATGAGATCCCTGTAGAGAGTGTCAAAAGACTGTTTAGGTGTGAAAAGGGGCCGTCTGCAACACAGTGAAGTTGTCTTGCAGTCCTATGTGGAAAGAATATAGCAATGCAAAACACTAAATTGAGTAAAATAAAATGCCAACGTTTACTTAAAGTATACTTACTGTATATTGTAAAACTAGTGCTTAAATGTCGTGGGGATTATACTATTCTACAGAGACCCATTATAATGCATTTTGATCAACATGACATAAGCAATTGATAATGTAGGAATCTGCACAGAATTTTGTAATAATCATTTGCATGGATGTACCAAAGCATTTGCAACTTGTTCAAAGAAATGAGAAAATGCTTGTTTGATGTGCACACGTGACACAAGGATGTAAGGATTGAACAAGAAGTTTTGAGAATTTCAAATCGGATCTGAGAAATGTACCAAATTGACTTAGAAAAAACTGTATTTAAAGTGGGGGGGGTACTTTTGGGGCAGTTTTGTTTCACCCAAGTGTCCCATTTCCACCCCTCTCAAACTAATGCATGGATGCATATAGCCAGAAACAATTCATTTGATGCATGCAAAGAAGCAACACTGTGTGTCTCAAGAAGCATTTATTCATGATTACGTAGATATGCTAAAATTTCAAGGCCACACACTACACATTACACATTACACATGACATTACACATTTCATAAAATTTACATTTAGTCATTTAGCAGACGTTTTTATCCAAAGCGACTTACAGACGAGGAAACATTGGAAGCAATTATAACAATATAGGCAACAAAATGCATAAGTTAATTAAATCCAGTCCATTAAAGCCTAGCACAGTATACAAAGCTAAGAATAGTGAGGTAAGTAAAAAAATAATTTTTTAAGAAGACAGAAAATAATAAGAGGTTAAAATCAGTCATCTACATTTTGACGGAAGATGTGTATTTTCACACACTACACCGGCCTGTAGTGTTCTAGCAGTATAAGGTTGAGAGTGAGTTTCTTCAGTAGCGGTGTGATGCAGGCCTCTTTGAAAGCAGTGGGAAATGTCTCAGTGGTGAGCAAAGAGTTGATGATGCGGGTCAGACCAGGCACAACTGCTGGAGAGATGGCATGGAGGAGATGGGTGGGGATGGGATCCAGTGGGCAGGTGGTAGGGTGGTTGGAACCAATGACCTTGGAAACATCATCTTCAGACATAGGAGAAAAGGCGGGTGATGGTGGTGTAGAAAATTGGCTGTTGATGGCGGTAGTTTTCTTTACGAAGAACGATGCAAAATCATCAGCCGTTAACTCCGATGAAGGTGTGGGAGCAGGCGGACAGAGGAGAGCAGAGAAGGTTTTTAAGAGTGTGAGAGAGTCAGCAGAGTTGCTGATCTTCGAGTGGTTATAATCAGTTTTTGCAGAGGTGACGTCAACGGAGAAAGTAGAGAGAGAGAGGTCAGTATGGTCTTTTGAATTGTGCCATTTTCTCTCAGCTGACCGGAGGCTGGTGCGATGCTCACGTGGTACATCCGATAACCAGGGGGCAGACAGGGATGCACGGGCTGGTCCAGATGTAAGAGGGCATATGTTGTCCAAGCAGGATGTAAGCGTGGAACACAGAGTGTCTGTGGCACTGTTGGTATTCAAAAGAGAGAGCTCCTCAGAGGGGGGGAGTGCAGACAAGACAGCAGAGGAAAAGCAGGAGGGAGGGACCGTAGGTAGCGCCGGAAAGTGACCAGCGGTAAGACATCTGCGTTGTTTGGAGCGGTGAGGTCGGGGGTGACAAAGAAGTGATCAGACGTGTGCAGCGGAGTGACCTGAGAGTGATGAGTGGAGCATTTCTCGGATCATCCTTGTCATTTGCAAAACAGTAAGTGCATTTCTGGTTTTGATTGTTTGATTGCAAGAGACGGCACATGATTCACGTTAACGCTTTTACTGTTTGTACAATAATTTATTGACAGACAGTGTCATTGTGATGCAGACAGGAAAAGACAGCACTGCATAGCACAAACAAATGTAGAAATCTGAACATAAGACAATCTCCTTAGGGAAAACTGTACATGCAGTGCAGTGGAATTACAGTGCAGTCTTCCTACACCTCCTGACGTTCCAGTCTTTTGGGCAACGGATTCTCATCCACATCACAACAAATATCTTCTCTTGCGATACAGCGTGAAAATCATCTTTCAGAGTGTCTAATCCAGCCTCTGCAGGCATCAGCTGTGATGTCATCACACGTTACATCCAAGGCAGCCAGAAGGGTCATCTGTGTATGCGGCTGGCCATCATATACTTTTAATCTTCATGCTGAGAAAAATTCCTCAACGGGGTTGAGTAGGGTGAGAGGAACTCCACCAGCATCCTGTTGTGGGCCGCAAACCATTGCCTGATGATGTTGGAGCGATGGAAACTGACATTGTCCCAAACTAACACGTACTTTGGCAGGTCATCTCCAATCTGCCCCCTCTCTTGTTCAGGGATGAGATCCCTGTAGAGAGTGTCAAAAGACTGTTTAGGTGTGAAAAGGGGCCGTCTGCAACACAGTGAAGTTGTCTTGCAGTCCTATGTGGAAAGAATATAGCAATGCAAAACACTAAATTGAGTAAAATAAAATGCCACCGTTTACTTAAAGTATACTTACTGTATATTGTAAAACTAGTGCTTAAATGTCGTGGGGATTATACTATTCTACAGAGACCCATTATAATGCATTTTGATCAACATGACATAAGCAATTGATAATGTAGGAATCTGCACAGAATTTTGTCATAATCATTTGCATGGATGTACCAAAGCATTTGCAACTTGTTCAAAGAAATGAGAAAATGCTTGTTTGATGTGCACACGTGACACAAGGATGTAAGGATTGAACAAGAAGTTTTGAGATTTTCAAATCGGATCAGAAAAATGTACCAAATTGACTTAGAAAAACTGTATTTAAAGTGGGGGGGGGTACTTTTGGGGCAGTTTTGTTTCACCCAAGTGTCCCATTTCCACCCCTCTCAAACTAATGCATGGATGCATATAGCCAGAAACAATTCATTTGATGCATGCAAAGAAGCAACACTGTGTGTCTCAAGAAGCATTTATTCATGATTACGTAGACATGCTAAAATTTCAAGGCCACACACTACACATTACACATTACACATGACATTACACATTTCATAAAATTTACATTTAGTCATTTAGCAGACGTTTTTATCCAAAGCGACTTACAGACGAGGAAACATTGGAAGCAATTAAAACAATATTGGCAACAAAATGCATAAGTTAATTAAATCCAGTCCATTAAAGCCTAGCACGGTATACAAAGCTAAGAATAGTGAGGTAAGTAAAAAAATATTTTTTTAAGAAGACAGAAAATAATAAGAGGTTAAAATCAGTCATCTACATTTTGACGGAAGATATGCATTTTCACACACTACACCGGCTTGTAGTGTTCTAGCAGTGTAAGGTTGAGAGTGAGTTTCTTCAGTAGCGGTGTGATGCAGGCCTCTTTGAAAGCAGTGGGAAATGTCCCAGTGGTGAGCAAAGAGTTGATGATGCGGGTCAGACCAGGCACAACTGCTGGAGAGATGGGTGGGGATGGGATCCAGTGGGCAGGTGGTAGGGTGGTTGGAACCAATGACCTTGGAAACATCATCTTCAGACATAGGAGAAAAGGCAGGTGATGGTGGCGTAGAAAATTGGCTGTTGATGGCGGTAGTTTTCTTTACGAAGAACGATGCAAAATCATCAGCCGTTAACTCCGATGAAGGTGTGGGAGCAGGCGGACAGAGGAGAGCAGAGAAGGTTTTTAAGAGTGTGCGAGAGTTGCTGATCTTCGAGTGGTTATAATCAGTTTTTGCAGAGGTGACGTCAACGGAGAAAGTAGAGAGAGAGAGGTCAGTATGGTCTTTTGAATTGTGCCATTTTCTCTCAGCTTACCGGAGGCTGGTGCGATGCTCACGTGGTACATCCGATAACCAGGGGGCAGACAGGGATGCACGGGCTGGTCCAGATGTAAGAGGGCATATGTTGTCCAAGCAGGATGTAAGCGTGGAACACAGAGTGTCTGTGGCACTGTTGGTATTCAAAAGAGAGAGCTCCTCAGAGGGGGGGAGTGCAGACAAGACAGCAGAGGAAAAGCAGGAGGGAGGGACCGTAGGTAGCGCCGGAAAGTGACCAGCGGTAAGACATCTGCGTTGTTTGGAGCGGTGAGGTCGGGGGTGACAAAGAAGTGATCAGACGTGTGCAGCGGAGTGACCTGAGAGTGATGAGTGGAGCATTTCTCGGATCATCCTTGTCATTTGCAAAACAGTAAGTGCATTTCTGGTTTTGATTGTTTGATTGCAAGAGACGGCACATGATTCACGTTAACGCTTTTACTGTTTGTACAATAATTTATTGACAGACAGTGTCATTGTGATGCAGACAGGAAAAGACAGCACTGCATAGCACAAACAAATGTAGAAATCTGAACATAAGACAATCTCCTTAGGGAAAACTGTACATGCAGTGCAGTGGAATTACAGTGCAGTCTTCCTACACCTCCTGACGTTCCTGTCTTTTGGGCAACGGATTCTCATCCACATCACAACAAATATCTTCTCTTGCGATACAGCGTGAAAATCATCTTTCAGAGTGTCTAATCCAGCCTCTGCAGGCATCAGCTGTGATGTCATCACACGTTACATCCAAGGCAGCCAGAAGGGTCATCTGTGTATGCGGCTGGCCATCATATACTTTTAATCTTCATGCTGAGAAAAATTCCTCAACGGGGTTGAGTAGGGTGAGAGGAACTCCACCAGCATCCTGTTGTGGGCCGCAAACCATTGCCTGATGATGTTGGAGCGATGGAAACTGACATTGTCCCAAACTAACACGTACTTTGGCAGGTCATCTCCAATCTGCCCCCTCTCTTGTTCAGGGATGAGATCCTTGTAGAGAGTGTCAAAAGACTGTTTAGGTGTGAAAAGGGGCGGTCTGCAACACAGTGAAGTTGTCTTGCAGTCCTATGTGGAAAGAATATAGCAATGCAAAACACTAAATTGAGTAAAATAAAATGCCACCGTTTACTTGAAGTATACTTACTGTATATTGTAAAACTAGTGCTTAAATGTCGTGGGGATTATACTATTCTACAGAGACCCATTATAATGCATTTTGATCAACATGACATAAGCAATTGATAATGTAGGAATCTGCACAGAATTTTGTCATAATCATTTGCATGGATGTACCAAAGCATTTGCAACTTGTTCAAAGAAATGAGAAAATGCTTGTTTGATGTGCACACGTGACACAAGGATGTAAGGATTGAACAAGAAGTTTTGAGAATTTCAAATCGGATCAGAGAAATGTACCAAATTGACTTAGAAAAAACTGTATTTAAAGTGGGGGGGGTACTTTTGGGGCAGTTTTGTTTCACCCAAGTGTCCCATTTCCACCCCTCTCAAACTAATGCATGGATGCATATAGCCAGAAACAATTAATTTGATGCATGCAAAGAAGCAACACTGTGTGTCTCAAGAAGCATTTATTCATGATTACGTAGACATGCTAAAATTTCAAGGCCACACACTACACATTACACATTACACATGACATTACACATTTCATAAAATTTACATTTAGTCATTTAGCAGACGTTTTTATCCAAAGCGACTTACAGACGAGGAAACATTGGAAGCAATTATAACAATATAGGCAACAAAAGGCATAAGTTAATTAAATCCAGTCCATTAAAGCCTAGCACAGTATACAAAGCTAAGAATAGTGAGGTAAGTAAAAAAATTATTTTTAAGAAGACAGAAAATAATAAGAGGTTAAAATCAGTCATCTACATTTTGACGGAAGATATGCATTTTTACACACTACACCGGCCTGTAGTGTTCTAGCAGTATAAGGTTGAGAGTGAGTTTCTTCAGTAGCGGTGTGATGCAGGCCTCTTTGAAAGCAGTGGGAAATGTCCCAGTGGTGAGCAAAGAGTTGATGATGCGGGTCAGACCAGGCACAACTGCTGGAGAGATGGCATGGAGGAGATGGGTGGGGATGGGATCCAGTGGGCAGGTGGTAGGGTGGTTGGAACCAATGACCTTGGAAACATCATCTTCAGACATAGGAGAAAAGGCGGGTGATGGTGGCGTAGAAAATTGGCTGTTGATGGCGGTAGTTTTCTTTACGAAGAACGATGCAAAATCATCAGCCGTTAACTCCGATGAAGGTGTGGGAGCAGGCGGACAGAGGAGAGCAGAGAAGGTTTTTAAGAGTGTGCGAGAGTCAGGAGAGTTGCTGATCTTCGAGTGGTTATAATCAGTTTTTGCAGAGGTGACGTCAACGGAGAAAGTAGAGAGAGAGAGGTCAGTATGGTCTTTTGACTTGTGCCATTTTCTCTCAGCTGACCGGAGGCTGGTGCGATGCTCACGTGGTACATCCGATAACCAGGGGGCAGACAGGGATGCAAGGGCTGGTCCAGATGCAAGAGGGCATATGTTGTCCAAGCAGGATGTAAGCGTGGAACACAGAGTGTCTGTGGCACTGTTGGTATTCAAAAGTGAGAGCTCCTCAGAGGGGGGGAGTGCAGACAAGACAGCAGAGGAAAAGCAGGAGGGAGGGACCGTAGGTAGCGCCGGAAAGTGACCAGCGGTAAGACATCTGCGTTGTCTGGAGCGGTGAGGTCGGGGGTGACAAAGAAGTGATCAGACGTGTGCAGCGGAGTGACCTGAGAGTGATGAGTGGAGCATTTCTCGAATCATCCTTGTCATTTGCAAAACAGTGAGTGCATTTCTGGTTTTGATTGTTTGATTGCAAAAGACGGCACATGATTCACGTTAACGCTTTTACTGTTTTTACAATAATTTATTGACAGACAGTGTCATTGTGATGCAGACAGGAAAAGACAGCACTGCATAGCACAAACAAATGTAGAAATCTGAACATAAGACAATCTCCTTAGGGAAAACTGTACATGCAGTGCAGTGGAATTACAGTGCAGTCTTCCTACACCTCCTGACGTTCCAGTCTTTTGGGCAACGGATTCTCATCCACATCACAACAAATATCTTCTCTTGCGATACAGCGTGAAAATCATCTTTCAGAGTGTCTAATCCAGCCTCTGCAGGCATCAGCTGTGATGTCATCACACGTTACATCCA
Source organism: Barbatula barbatula (assembly GCF_947034865.1). Lineage (NCBI taxonomy): Eukaryota > Metazoa > Chordata > Actinopteri > Cypriniformes > Nemacheilidae > Barbatula > Barbatula barbatula. Next base: position 127,282 of record NW_027636890.1, on the reverse strand, counting down.
AGGCAGCCAGAAGGGTCATCTGTGTATGCGGCTGGCCATCATATACTTTTAATCTTCATGCTGAGAAAAATTCCTCAACGGGGTTGAGTAGGGTGAGAGGAACTCCACCAGCATCCTGTTGTGGGCCGCAAACCATTGCCTGATGATGTTGGAGCGATGGAAACTGACATTGTCCCAAACTATTAGTACTTTGGCAGGTCATCTCCAATCTGCCCCCTCTCTTGTTCAGGGATGAGATCCCTGTAGAGAGTGTCAAAAGACTGTTTAGGTGTGAAAAGGGGCCGTCTGCAACACAGTGAAGTTGTCTTGGAGTCCTATGTGGAAAGAATATAGCAATGCAAAACACTAAATTGAGTAAAATAAAATGCCACCGTTAACTTAAAGTATACTTACTGTATATTGTAAAACTAGTGCTTAAATGTCGTGGGGATTATACTATTCTACAGAGACCCATTATAATGCATTTTGATCAACATGACATAAGCAATTGATAATGTAGGAATCTGCACAGAATTTTGTCATAATCATTTGCATGGATGTACCAAAGCATTTGCAACTTGTTCAAAGAAATTAGAAAATGCTTGTTTGATGTGCACACGTGACACAAGGATGTAAGGATTGAACAAGAAGTTTTGAGAATTTCAAATCGGATCAGAGAAATGTACCAAATTGACTTAGAAAAAGCTGTATTTAAAGTGGGGGGGGGGGTACTTTTGGGGCAGTTTTGTTTCACCCAAGTGTCCCATTTCCACCCCTCTCAAACTAATGCATGGATGCATATAGCCAGAAACAATTCATTTGATGCATGCAAAGAAGCAACACTGTGTGTCTCAAGAAGCATTTATTCATGATTACGTAGACATGCTAAAATTTCAAGGCCACACACTACACATTACACATTACACATGACATTACACATTTCATAAAATTTACATTTAGTCATTTAGCAGACGTTTTTATCCAAAGCGACTTACAGACGAGGAAACATTGGAAGCAATTATAACAATATAGGCAACAAAATGCATAAGTTAATTAAATCCAGTCCATTAAAGCCTAGCACAGTATACAAAGCTAAGAATAGTGAGGTAAGTAAAAAAATACTTTTTTAAGAAGACAGAAAATAATAAGAGGTTAAAATCAGTCATCTACATTTTGACGGAAGATATGCATTTTCACACACTACACCGGCCTGTAGTGTTCTAGCAGTGTAAGGTTGAGAGTGAGTTTCTTCAGTAGCGGTGTGATGCAGGCCTCTTTGAAAGCAGTGGGAAATGTCCCAGTGGTGAGCAAAGAGTTGATGATGCGGGTCAGACCAGGCACAACTGCTGGAGAGATGGCATGTAGGAGATGGGTGGGGATGGGATCCAGTGGGCAGGTGGTAGGGTGGTTGGAACCAATGACCTTGGAAACATCATCTTCAGACATAGGAGAAAAGGCGGGTGATGGTGGCGTAGAAAATTGGCTGTTGATGGCGGTAGTTTTCTTTACGAAGAACGATGCAAAAATCATCAGCCGTTAACTCCGACGAAGGTGTGGGAGCAGGCGGACAGAGGAGAGCAGAGAAGGTTTTTAAGAGTGTGCGAGAGTCAGGAGAGTTGCTGATCTTCGAGTGGTTATAATCAGTTTTTGCAGAGGTGACGTCAACGGAGAAAGTAGAGAGAGAGAGGTCAGTATGGTCTTTTGACTTGTGCCATTTTCTCTCAGCTGACCGGAGGCTGGTGCGATGCTCACGTGGTACATCCGATAACCAGGGGGCAGACAGGGATGCACGGGCTGGTCCAGATGTAAGAGGGCATATGTTGTCCAAGCAGGATGTAAGCGTGGAACACAGAGTGTCTGTGGCACTGTTGGTATTCAAAAGAGAGAGCTCCTCAGAGGGGGGGAGTGCAGACAAGACAGCAGAGGAAAAGCAGGAGGGAGGGACCGTAGGTAGCGCCGGAAAGTGACCAGCGGTAAGACATCTGCGTTGTCTGGAGCGGTGAGGTCGGGAGTGACAAAGAAGTGATCAGACGTGTGCAGCGGAGTGACCTGAGAGTGATGAGTGGAGCATTTCTCGAATCATCCTTGTCATTTGCAAAACAGTAAGTGCATTTCTGGTTTTGATTGTTTGATTGCAAGAGACGGCACATGATTCACGTTAACGCTTTTACTGTTTGTACAATAATTTATTGACAGACAGTGTCATTGTGATGCAGACAGGAAAAGACAGCACTGCATAGCACAAACAAATGTAGAAATCTGAACATAAGACAATCTCCTTAGGGAAAACTGTACATGCAGTGCAGTGGAATTACAGTGCAGTCTTCCTACACCTCCTGACGTTCCTGTCTTTTGGGCAACGGATTCTCATCCACATCACAACAAATATCTTCTCTTGCGATACAGCGTGAAAATCATCTTTCAGAGTGTCTAATCCAGCCTCTGCAGGCATCAGCTGTGATGTCATCACACGTTACATCCATGGCAGCCAGAAGGGTCATCTGTGTATGCGGCTGGCGATCATATACTTTTAATCTTCATGCTGAGAAAAATTCCTCAACGTGGTTGAGTAGGGTGAGAGGAACTCCACCAGCATCCTGTTGTGGGCCGCAAACCATTGCCTGATGATGTTGGAGCGATGGAAACTGACATTGTCCCAAACTAACACGTTCTTTGTAGAGAGTGTCAAAAGACTGTTTAGGTGTGAAAAGGGGCCGTCTGCAACACAGTGAAGTTGTCTTGCAGTCCTATGTGGAAAGAATATAGCAATGCAAAACACTAAATTGAGTAAAATAAAATGCCACTGTTTACTTAAAGTATACTTACTTTATATTGTAAAACTAGTGCTTAAATGTCGTGGGGATTATACTATTCTACAGCGACCCATTATAATGCATTTTGATCAACATGACATAAGCAATTGATAATGTAGGAATCTGCACAGAATTTTGTCATAATCATTTGCATGGATGTACCAAAGCATTTGCAACTTGTTCAAAGAAATTAGAAAATGCTTGTTTGATGTGCACACGTGACACAAGGATGTAAGGATTGAACAAGAAGTTTTGAGAATTTCAAATCGGATCAGAGAAATGTACCAAATTGACTTAGAAAAAACTGTATTTAAAGTGGGGGGGGTACTTTTGGGGCAGTTTTGTTTCACCCAAGTGTCCCATTTCCACCCCTCTCAAACTAATGCATGGATGCATATAGCCAGAAACAATTCATTTGATGCATGCAAAGAAGCAACACTGTGTGTCTCAAGAAGCATTTATTCATGATTACGTAGACATGCTAAAATTTCAAGGCCACACACTACACATTACACATTACACATGACATTACACATTTCATAAAATTTACATTTAGTCATTGTAATGGAAATTTTCTAGTCTAGCTTCTTGATGTGTCTGTCTATATGTTTACGAAGTGTTTATCTATGTTTTCTTTTCTAATGTTATCATGTTTTTCTCTAAATACGTCATACCACTCTGCCTTTGCCCTCGAGCAGAGGCCAAGATGTTCTGTTTGGAATAACGGAACTTCCCGTAAACCAGCTCGGGATTCTTGTTAGGGGGCAAAGGGAGGGGGTGTCACGTTTTTAATCATATATATACTCTGGGTGCAGGAGGAAAGAGCGCCTTTGCTCTGCACCATGCTCATTGCTCATGATGCAGATTAAACGACAATAAAATACTTTGCAAAGTACTTGATGTCTCTGTATATTGCGTTTGTCAAAATTGACTCACCTTGATTAAGGAATAAGAAAATTCCACAACAATTTGGCGACGAAGTATGGGATCACAAGGCTGACGGAGAACGGACTAGAGTTGACTGATCATCCTGGACATAGCAAATCCAGCTCTAACCCCATACAGGGACGAGAGAACTCTACTCCGGACCCCAAGCTGACGTGATCCCAAAAGAACTCAGTGCAAGGCACAAAAAGGAAAAGTGGTGAGTCAGATAGATTTCTGAACAGTCTGGAACAAAAGGGGAGACTACTTAGCGCTAAACAGTCTGGGGGACTGCTTAAAACAGTCTGGTTAAAGAGGGGAGACTACTTAGAATCGAGAGATTCTAAACAGTCTGGGGGACTGCTTAAAACAGTCTGGTTAAAGAGGGGAGACTACTCAGAATCGAGAGAGATTCTAAACAGTCTGGGGGACTACTAAGAAATGATATGGATAAACCAACATACAGAGAAATTAGGAAAAATTGGGGAACGGGAAGTTTACAAGGTGTACCCTATTTAATAGAAAAAGCTAACTTTCCAGAAAACGGTACATTTAGTACCACAAAATTAGAGAAAATAAGAGAACATATGGGGAAAAAAGACATATTTAAAATGTCCAAAAAAGAAAGGGAAAAATATGATGAAGCGTGTAAATGTTTAGAGTTATGGGAGAGGGAAGCAAATAGACGTGACTATGTTTTTAAAGAAAAGGCATTGGAAGAACTGCCACCACCGAAAACTCCATTGTACCCTGTTTTGCTTGAATATAATGATTTAACCCCTCTGTCTTCTGATGAACATTAAAACAATGTTCTGCGCGTTCAAAAATTGGAGAGAGGCCAGTTCAGAAAACGTTGAAATTTATTGATCAGAAGTCTCAAACAAACAGCTGTTTCGGTGGATCCTCAGACACAAAAACGTCTCACAAAGGATCGACCACCAGAAAACACATACACATGGTTTTATATTTCACGCCGAATCTCTTCTTCAGCCTGGGTCCAATCCGCTTTCCCTTCTTTGTCCTGTCTCAGCCAACCAGCTCACTGCCTTGTTTTTCAAACCCGACATCTGTAACAAATTTGCACACAAGACCCTCACCCATTCCATGGGGCTCCCCGTGTAATCTAATCTTTACACACACACATAGCAATTTCCTGTGGAAAAAACCCCACAGTATCCCACAGAATCAGCGCTGAATTCTAGGTTAACACCAACTAACACACTTGGTTATATTTTCAACATTTTATGCATAGTTTTAATCAACAATGGAATCATAAGCATATTAAATGTAAAGGCACGTTTAATACCACAATAAGATCCTTAAGTGTACCCATTTCTTCCCCAAAAAGAAAATGTAGTTCTTATTACACACACACATAAGCAGAACATGCAACCCCCCACTTACTGACCAAATTCCGATCTCAGGCAACATCTAGCAACTGTAGGACTCTCAACTTCAAGCTTTTGTTCACAATCATGTCATGTACGAAAATACATCTGATTTAAACAAAATTAATCATCCAATTTTATATCGATCTATATATTGATCTTAATTCCCACACTTCTTTACCCCCATCTATGACTTGTTACAAACACCAACCGGAGGATGATTGTGTCCCTCCTCACCGACATCTGAACCCGATTGAGGCAGCTCCAGTGCCCCCACCAGTGTCTCCACCAGCACCAGTGCCACACATGCCACAGCCCGTGGTGTGTCAAAAGCAGGAAAGAGCGCAACCAGCACCGACGTATAAAGAACTTTTGACATTTTGCAAAGAATTCTCACCCTCAATGAAAGAATTAGAGAGACTGTTGAAAGTCAAACTGAAACCATCTGACCTAAGAAAGTTACAGGGTAAATGGCCTGTGGAGGAAGTATTTAAAGAACATTCTGGACTTCAACCTGATTCAGACGGACCGGACATTGGTCCGTTCATAGGACATCTCAGATCCACTTTTCTGCGAATCTCAGAGAAGAGCTGAGACGAGAAGTGGAAAAATCGTGCATCGAGCCAGATCGTGCGAGAATGAGCGAGATCGTCCGTCATGCTGTACACGCCGAAAGACAAACAGGCAAGAAAGAGCTTCAGAAGAAAAACACACAAGATGAAGAACTCCACATGGCTCTAATGAATATCGGAGTAGAGCATGGAGGAAGAGGAAACGGGAGGAGAGGAGGTCAGTGGCGTGGACGTGGAAGAGGAGGTTTTAAACCCTCTAGCACCTATGATCCAGAGAAATGTTTCAATTGCGGAAAGACGGGGCACTGGCGAAATGATTGTCCTGAGCCTCTGAGATCGCGGAGGTCAAGAGAAAAGGTAGATGGAAGTGAGGAGGTGAGGCATCATTCCGAGGGTGGTGAGTATGATTTCCCTTAGCATATGCAATGAAGAAATGCTTTTTCCTACTGTATGCAATGAAGATCTGCGTAGCTCACATTCCATGATGAATGAAAACGCTTTCTGAACTTTCTGGACTTGAAGTGTTTTCACACACAAAAAGATTAATGAAGAAATTTTGGGAAGGTGCCCGTACAACTTTGGGGAACAGGAAAATATTATGTTGGGTTGATTAGGAACTGTGAACCTGTTGTGATAACGCCCAAGGGTAATTTCCATCCACGCAAACAGCAATTCCCCCTCAAAACAGAAGCCTCAAATCAGAAGACCTCAATGGCATAAGGCCAATATTTAATGAGTTTAAAAAGATAAAAAAAGAAAAAAGAGGCATAGTTGTGCCATGTCCAAATTTACCGGTGCGCAGGCCTTTGTTTCCAGTTTAAAAGATAAGAGAAAAAAAAAAACACAAAGTAAATGTCTCCAAAGTCCAGCTGGCAAAACAAGTTGTTCGTTTTTTGGGTCACGAAAATACTGACCGCGGCAGACAGCTGTCCGCAAAGCGTGTCTGCAATTACAATGGCAATGGCAATGGCAATGGCATTTTATTTATATAGCACTATTAATTTCAACCAAAGGTTGACCAATGTGCTTTAACAAAAAAGAGGCATTATTATACAGTGTGATAAGAAAGAAATAATAATAAAGATACACAAATCAACTATCAAAAGCCTTATCAAAGAGATAGGTCTTTAGCCTAGTCTTAAAAGAAGACACAGATGGAGCATTTTTTATTGTCATTGGCAGTGAGTTACAAAGTTGAGGAGCAACATATGAGAAGGCTCGGAAGCCCCTGCGCTTTCGTTTCATCTTGGGAACAGACAGAGTCTGATCGTTGGAAGACCGAAGAGATCTACAAGTCTTTCTCTCAACCAGTAGATCATCAATGTAGGAGGGACCCAGACCATTTAAAGATTTAAAAACAATAAGCAAGAGTTTAAAAACTACTCTATGGCACACGGGCAACCAATGCAGAGATCTTAAAACAGGAGTAATATGAGCACGTTTATGGGTTCCAGTTAAAAATCTAGCTGCTGCATTTTGGACCAATTGTAGCCGGGACATAGAAGATTGACTGATCCCAAAATATAGTGAGTTACAATAGTCCAGTCTTGACGTAATAAAAGCATGAATGACTTTCTCAAGGTTTTTAAACGAGAGAAAAGTCTTTACCTTTGACAGGAGTCTCAGCTGGAAAAATGATGATTTTACCACTACATTTATCTGCCTATCAAACTTCAAGTGTTCATCAAAGATAACACCCAGATTTTTTACATGGTGCTTGACACAAGTGGACAGCCCACCGAGATGTATATTGGGGGCAGCCACAGAGTCAGACGGTCCAAATATAGTGATTTCGGTCTTATCTTCATTAAAATTCAGAAAGTTCATCGATAGCCATACCCTTACATCACACAGACAGGCAAGAAGGGCATCGACACCATTAGAGTTTCGTTTAATAGGCAGATAAATTTGCGTGTCATCCGCATAACAGTGAAAATCCAGTCCATATTTTCCAAAAATTGAACCCAATGGGAGCATATATAAAGAAAATAAAATGGGAGCCAAAATCGATCCTTGGGGAACCCCACATGTTAAGACAGCACTTTTAGATGAATGATCACCTATATTGATAGAAAAAGTTCTGTTTGTAAGGTACGATTTAAACCAGTTCAGAGCTTTGCCTGTAATGCCTGCACCAGACGACCGACAAGAATAGCATGATCAACCGTATCAAAGGCGGCGGTAAGATCTAACAACACCAGCGCAGCATGGTCACCTGAGTCACATATGACAAGCAAATCATTTAATACCTTCAAAAGAGCAGTCTCAGTGGAATGATGTTTTCTGAACCCAGATTGAAAAACTTCAAAGATCATATTATCAGCTAAATAAGTTTGCAATTGTTCAAGAACAGTTTTCTCCATAATTTTTGTAATAAAGGACAGATTTGAAATAGGTCTAAAATTTGCTAAAATCGTGGGATCTAGACTTGTTTTTTTCAGTAGTGGCCGCACAGTTGCATGTTTTAGCAGATCTGGAATAATACCAGTTTCTAGACTGCAGTTTATTATAGACAAAAGGTAAGGAGCTACCACATCCAGAACTTGTTTTAAAAGCTTAGGGAATTAGGAATTACATCAATAGCCGAGCCAGAAGGCTTGAGCTGAGTCACTAATGTAGTAAAATGGACATCGGAGACCGGGGTAAAATCACTCAGAACAGTAGGACATCTTTGGTACTCCGTGGGATTAGGCTGTAGATGATTTATCCCTGTTCTAAGATCATTTATTTTACTCATAAAAAATGATAGAAAGTCCTCGCAAAGTTGTGAGGATCCTTCTAACAATGAGCCAGAGGAGGGGTTAAGAGTAGCATTAATAATATTAAAAAGAGTTTTGGGTTTATGACTGTTCTTGTTTATAATTTCAGTGAAATATATAGATTTTGCTGATTTAACGGCTTTCTGGTATTGTGATAGGGATTCTCTTAGTATTTGAAGAGAGACATTAAGTTTGTCCTTTTTCCACTTTCGCTCTGCTCGCCTACACATCTGCCTAAGAGCACGTGTAGAGTCAGTTAACCATGGCTCCGGTCCAGATTTATGAAAAAATGTTTTAAAAGGTGCCACCAAATCCATAACACCAACACAAATGGTATTAAAACTGAGAAGTAATTCCTCCACACTTAAATTTTCATTCCACTCATCCATATGTAGGCTTTCTTTAGTAAAAGTGGACATAAAGTCCTCTCTAGTAGCTGAGGTGATAAGCCGAGCCTGACGAGCAGCAGATGCCTGTCTGACAACATTTAACTGAGATGAAAAGGAAAACAAAACAGTCTTATGATCAGAGAAGCCATTTTCACATACATCAAGATCGCCGAAAGAAACCCCATGAGTTAAAACCAGATCAAGTGTATGACCATGCTGGTGAGTGGGTATATTAACCTGAGAGGTTAAGTCGAAGGCATTTAAAAGGTTTTTAAATTCTTTTGCCAAAGAATCATCAGCACAGCAGACATGAATGTTAAAATCTCCCAAAATTAATAGTTGTTCATACTTGGGTAACAGATCTCCCAAAAGGGTTGAGAAGTCATTTAAAAAGTCCTTGTTATATTTCGGAGGTCGATATATTAGTGCAACCAACAAGGGCTTGTCCAGTTTAATAGTAAATAACTGCAGTTCAAAGCTGTTTTGTTTGTTTGACGCCACAAGATGACAAAGAAACGAGTCTTTGTAGATGGATGCCAGGCCTCCCCCTCGCCCCGAGATCCGGGGAGAATTTAAAAATAAGCAATTTTTTGGCAGCATTTCGGAAAAGGAGCTAAGATCCCCAGTGGTGACCCATGTTTCAGTCAGAAAAAGAAAATCCAGTTCACAAGCAGAGAAAAGATCGTTTAAAATAAATGTTTTGTTTACTACCGATCTGGCGTTGACCAAGGCCATCCGAACCCGCGGTAGATAGTCCGAAGAAGCTGCCTGTTTTTCCCGAGGAAGGGAGCGGAGATGGTTCTTGCACACTCCCCCACACAAAAACCGAGGAGAGCGAAAGCCAGGGGGCGGCGTCAACGACGAAGGCAGAACCGCAACCATCCATCCGCACACTGGCTCCAGCGAGCGCCGGCGGACACGGAAAGCTCCAGCCATACCATCCTCAAGAGACGCCAGATGCACTCCGGGCATCCGATGTAAGCGTATGAAGTTTTTTAGCTTCATCGCTAGGCCGCCCCGCTTTCCACGGCACCTCCTGCGCTTTCTCACCGGTAACAGGTACAGACAGCGGCGAAGGTGGGCAGGTATCGACTTCAGTAGTGGGGGGGGGGTGCAGGGTTCAACACAAACTGCTTGGTTTGATAGCGCAATTGAAGCATCTTTCAAGTTTAAAAGAGTAAGTCGGTCGTAGGTTAAAACTGAGGATGCGCATCGTATAAAAAATAGCATAAAACAAATTAAAACACACACAACAATATTAAGTGATTGACGGCAAGCCTGCACCGGCGCCATCTTTTTACAGACATCGCAAGTCCAAAAGCAAAGAAGCAATTGATATCATTTTTAGGGACCATTTCTCTGCTCAGACAGCAGAGCTCATTGCACTCACACGCGCATGGGGATTAGCAAAGAATAAAAATGTAGACATTCACACAGATAGTAGATATGCATTTGGTGTAACTCATGATTTTGGCACACTGTGGAAACACAGAAACTTTGTAAAAGATGATGGTAAAAATATTCTTAATCACACATAGGTTGCTGATATGCTATCTGCCATTCTTCTCCCATCAGCCATTGTTGTGTGTAACTGTGACGCACACACTTTTGTATCTGAAACAATTTTTTTGCAGGAAGCCGACGGCTGACCTTGCAGCAAAGCAAGCAACATCAGAGACAGACAGATTTTCTCCAGAAATCACTAACAAAACTCTTTCTCTTGCAGAGATGCAAACATTTTGCAGAACCAGCTGAGCGTGCACTCTGGAAGGAGTGCTCATGTAAATACACTGACAATGTTTGGGGAGGCCCAAATGGCCTCACCTGTTTGCCAAAACATTCTTTCCCTGCTTTTGCGATTTTGACGCATGGCCTAGACCACGCTTCAAAAGGGGGGATGTTACAAGCAATGTGTTTTTGTGTTTTTGCTCTCAAAATATTTGTGCAGGTCAAAGGAGCAGTAGCAAACGGAGCTGACAAATCATTCCACAGCTTCCAGCCAGGAGACTTCCAAGTAGTCAAAGATTTCAGGAGGAAGTCGTGGGAAAGACACACCTCCCACAGCAAAAAGGTGTCCAAGGAGGGGCAACTCCAACCGTATGGCTCTTCGCAATGGTCGTGCTGACTGAAGCGACAGGAGGGGCACTATTGGTGCTCGCAAAGGGAATCAACTGTTCGAGTCGGGGACACATCGAACCCTGAGAAATTAGAGATTATAGAATTTTGTTTCTGTCTAACACTATATTCCAAGTTTAATAAAATGGTATGGGGAGGGACAGTGTTACCCTAATTCTGCTAGGTACTGGGGAACAAATATGTATTTTTGTAGAGGTACGTGTACCTCAGTTGATGTTCTGGATAAGGCAACAAAATTTGAAAATGTGGGCAATTATGTCCCCTGGAACGGCCAAATAAAAAGGAAAAAGACTAGCTCTAACTCAGAAAAAATGTAATTATCAGGGAACCGGATGATATGACTAACAGTCTGTTGAAATGGTGGAATAGCTAAAGTTGGGGAGTAGGGCTGAAGCAGGTGGTGTTACCAATTCTAGTGGGATTTTAAGAACTGTTTAGATAGAAGAATGAAACCTGTAAGAGAAAGGGCGTTGCTCATCTTACATGGTCAAAGTATAAAGATTTTGGTTATCATATATGATAAAAGGGGGGAATGTAATGAAAATTTTCTAGTCTAGCTTCTTGATGTGTCTGTCTATATGTTTACGAAGTGTTTATCTATGATTTCTTTTCTAATGTTATCATGTTTTTCTCTAAACACGTCATACCACTCTGCCTTTGCCCTCGAGCAGAGGCCAAGATGTTCTGTTTGGAATAACGGAACTTCCCGTAAACCAGCTCGGGATTCTTGTTAGAGGCAAAGGGAGGGGGTGTCACGTTTTTAATCATATATATACTCTGGGTGCAGGAGGAAAGAGCGCCTTTGCTCTGCACCATGCTCATTGCTCATGATGCAGATTAAACGACAATAAAATACTTTGCAAAGAACTTGATGTCTCTGTATATTGCGTTTGTCAAAATTGACTCACCTTGATTAAGGAATAAGAAAATTCCACAACATCATTTAGCAGACGTTTTTATCCAAAGCGACTTACAGACGAGGAAACATTGGAAGCAATTATAACAATATAGGCAACAAACTTTTGGGCAGTTTTGTTTCACCCAAGTGTCCCATTTCCACCCCTCTCAAACTAATGCATGGATGCATATAGCCAGAAACAATTCATTTGATGCATGCAAAGAAGCAACACTGTGTGTCTCAAGAAGCATTTATTCATGATTACGTAGACATGCTAAAATTTCAAGGCCACACACTACACATTACACATTACACATGACATTACACATTTCATAAAATTTACATTTAGTCATTTAGCAGACGTTTTTATCCAAAGCGACTTACAGACGAGGAAACATTGGAAGCAATTATAACAATATAGGCAACAAAATGCATAAGTTAATTAAATCCAGTCCATTAAAGCCTAGCACAGTATACAAAGCTAAGAATAGTGAGGTAAGTAAAAAAATAATTTTTTAAGAAGACAGAAAATAATAAGAGGTTAAAATCAGTCATCTACATTTTGACGGAAGATGTGCATTTTCACACACTACACCGGCCTGTAGTGTTCTAGCAGTATAAGGTTGAGAGTGAGTTTCTTCAGTAGCGGTGTGATGCAGGCCTCTTTGAAAGCAGTGGGAAATGTCTCAGTGGTGAGCAAAGAGTTGATGATGCGGGTCAGACCAGGCACAACTGCTGGAGAGATGGCATGGAGGAGATGGGTGGGGATGGGATCCAGTGGGCAGGTGGTAGGGTGGTTGGAACCAATGACCTTGGAAACATCATCTTCAGACATAGGAGAAAAGGCGGGTGATGGTGGTGTAGAAAATTGGCTGTTGATGGCGGTAGTTTTCTTTACGAAGAACAATGCAAAATCATCAGCCGTTAACTGCGATGAAGGTGTGGGAGCAGGCGGACAGAGGAGAGCAGAGAAGGTTTTTAAGAGTGTGCGAGAGTCAGGAGAGTTGCTGATCTTCGAGTGGTTATAATCAGTTTTTGCAGAGGTGACGTCAACGGAGAAAGTAGAGAGAGAGAGGTCAGTATGGTCTTTTGACTTGTGCTATTTTCTCTCAGCTGACCGGAGGCTGGTGCGATGCTCACGTGGTACATCCGATAACCAGGGGGCAGACAGGGATGCACGGGCTGGTCCAGATGCAAGAGGGCATATGTTGTCCAAGCAGGATGTAAGCGTGGAACACAGAGTGTCTGTGGCACTGTTGGTATTCAAAAGAGAGAGCTCCTCAGAGGGGGGGAGTGCAGACAAGACAGCAGAGGAAAAGCAGGAGGGAGGGACCGTAGGTAGCGCCGGAAAGTGACCAGCGGTAAGACATCTGCGTTGTCTGGAGCGGTGAGGTCGGGGGTGTAAAAGAAGTGATCAGACGTGTGCAGCGGAGTGACCTGAGAGTGATGAGTGGAGCATTTCTCGAATCATCCTTGTCATTTGCAAAACAGTAAGTGCATTTCTGGTTTTGATTGTTTGATTGCAAGAGACGGCACATGATTCACGTTAACGCTTTTACTGTTTGTACAATAATTTATTGACAGACAGTGTCATTGTGATGCAGACAGGAAAAGACAGCACTGCATAGCACAAACAAATGTAGAAATCTGAACATAAGACAATCTCCTTAGGGAAAACTGTACATGCAGTGCAGTGGAATTACAGTGCAGTCTTCCTACACCTCCTGACGTTCCAGTCTTTTGGGCAACGGATTATCATCCACATCACAACAAATATCTTCTCTTGCGATACAGCGTGAAAATCATCTTTCAGAGTGTCTAATCCAGCCTCTGCAGGCATCAGCTGTGATGTCATCACACGTTACATCCAAGGCAGCCAGAAGGGTCATCTGTGTATGCGGCTGGCCATCATATACTTTTAATCTTCATGCTGAGAAAAATTCCTCAACGGGGTTGAGTAGGGTGAGAGGAACTCCACCAGCATCCTGTTGTGGGCCGCAAACCATTGCCTGATGATGTTGGAGCGATGGAAACTGACATTGTCCCAAACTAACACGTACTTTGGCAGGTCATCTCCAATCTGCCCCCTCTCTTGTTCAGGGATGAGATCCCTGTAGAGAGTGTCAAAAGACTGTTTAGGTGTGAAAAGGGGCCGTCTGCAACACAGTGAAGTTGTCTTGCAGTCCTATGTGGAAGGAATATAGCAATGCAAAACACTAAATTGAGTAAAATAAAATGCCACCGTTTACTTAAAGTATACTTACTGTATATTGTAAAACTAGTGCTTAAATGTCGTGGGGATTATACTATTCTACAGAGACCCATTATAATGCATTTTGATCAACATGACATAAGCAATTGATAATGTAGGAATCTGCACAGAATTTTGTCATAATCATTTGCATGGATGTACCAAAGCATTTGCAACTTGTTCAAAGAAATGAGAAAATGCTTGTTTGATGTGCACACGTGACACAAGGATGTAAGGATTGAACAAGAAGTTTTGAGAATTTCAAATCGGATCTGAGAAATGTACCAAATTGACTTAGAAAAAACTGTATTTAAAGTGGGGGGGTACTTTTGGGGCAGTTTTGTTTCACCCAAGTGTCCCATTTCCACCCCTCTCAAACTAATGCATGGATGCATATAGCCAGAAACAATTCATTTGATGCATGCAAAGAAGCAACACTGTGTGTCTCAAGAAGCATTTATTCATGATTACGTAGATATGCTAAAATTTCAAGGCCACACACTACACATTACACATTACACATGACATTACACATTTCATAAAATTTACATTTAGTCATTTAGCAGACGTTTTTATCCAAAGCGACTTACAGACGAGGAAACATTGGAAGCAATTATAACAATATAGGCAACAAAATGCATAAGTTAATTAAATCCAGTCCATTAAAGCCTAGCACAGTATACAAAGCTAAGAATAGTGAGGTAAGTAAAAAAATATTTTTTTAAGAAGACAGAAAATAATAAGAGGTTAAAATCAGTCATCTACATTTTGACGGAAGATATGCATTTTCACACACTACACCGGCCTGTAGTGTTCTAGCAGTGTAAGGTTGAGAGTGAGTTTCTTCAGTAGCGGTGTGATGCAGGCCTCTTTGAAAGCAGTGGGAAATGTCCCAGTGGTGTGCAAAGAGTTGATGATGCGGGTCAGACCAGGCACAACTGCTGGAGAGATGGGTGGGGATGGGATCCAGCGGGCAGGTGGTAGGGTGGTTGGAACCAATGACCTTGGAAACATCATCTTCAGACATAGGAGAAAAGGCAGGTGATGGTGGCGTAGAAAATTGGCTGTTGATGGCGGTAGTTTTCTTTACGAAGAACGATGCAAAATCATCAGCCGTTAACTCCGATGAAGGTGTGGGAGCAGGCGGACAGAGGAGAGCAGAGAAGGTTTTTAAGAGTGTGCGAGAGTCAGGAGAGTTGCTGATCTTCGAGTGGTTATAATCAGTTTTTGCAGAGGTGACGTCAACGGAGAAAGTAGAGAGAGAGAGGTCAGTATGGTCTTTTGACTTGTGCCATTTGCTCTCAGCTGACCGGAGGCTGGTGCGATGCTCACGTGGTACATCCGATAACCAGGGGGCAGACAGGAATGCACGGGCTGGTCCAGATGTAAGAGGGCATATGTTGTCCAAGCAGGATGTAAGCGTGGAACACAGAGTGTCTGTGGCACTGTTGGTATTCAAAAGAGAGAGCTCCTCAGAGGGGGGGGTGCAGACAAGACAGCAGAGGAAAAGCAGGAGGGAGGGACCGTAGGTAGCGCCGGAAAGTGACCAGCGGTAAGACATCTGCGTTGTCTGGAGCGGTGAGGTCGGGGGTGACAAAGAAGTGATCAGACGTGTGCAGCGGAGTGACCTGAGAGTGATGAGTGGAGCATTTCTCGAATCATCCTTGTCATTTGCAAAACAGTAAGTGCATTTCTGGTTTTGATTGTTTGATTGCAAGAGACGGCACATGATTCACGTTAACGCTTTTACTGTTTGTACAATAATTTCTTGACAGACAGTGTCATTGTGATGCAGACACGAAAAGACAGCACTGCATAGCACAAACAAATGTAGAAATCTGAACATAAGACAATCTCCTTAGGGAAAACTGTACATGCAGTGCAGTGGAATTACAGTGCAGTCTTCCTACACCTCCTGACGTTCCTGTCTTTTGGGCAACGGATTCTCATCCACATCACAACAAATATCTTCTCTTGCGATACAGCGTGAAAATCATCTTTCAGAGTGTCTAATCCAGCCTCTGCAGGCATCAGCTGTGATGTCATCACACGTTACATCCATGGCAGCCAGAAGGGTCATCTGTGTATGCGGCTGGCGATCATATACTTTTAATCTTCATGCTGAGAAACATTCCTCAACGTGGTTGAGTAGGGTGAGAGGAACTCCACCAGCATCCTGTTGTGGGCCGCAAACCATTGCCTGATGATGTTGGAGCGATGGAAACTGACATTGTCCCAAACTAACACGTACTTTGGCAGGTCATCTCCAATCTGCCCCCTCTCTTGTTCAGGGATGAGATCCCTGTAGAGAGTGTCAAAAGACTGTTTAGGTGTGAAAAGGGGCCGTCTGCAACACAGTGAAGTTGTCTTGCAGTCCTATGTGGAAAGAATATAGCAATGCAAAACACTAAATTGAGTAAAATAAAATGCCACTGTTTACTTAAAGTATACTTACTGTATATTATAAAACTAGTGCTTAAATGTCGTGGGGATTATACTATTCTACAGAGACCCATTATAATGCATTTATGCATTTTGATCAACATGACATAAGCAATTGATAATGTAGGAATCTGCACAGAATTTTGTCATAATCATTTGCATGGATGTACCAAAGCATTTGCAACTTGTTCAAAGAAATGAGAAAATGCTTGTTTGATGTGCACACGTGACACAAGGATGTAAGGATTGAACAAGAAGTTTTGAGAATTTCAAATCGGATCAGAGAAATGTACCAAATTGACTTAGAAAAAACTGTATTTAAAGTGGGGGGGGGTACTTTTGGGGCAGTTTTGTTTCACCCAAGTGTCCCATTTCCACCCCTCTCAAACTAATGCATGAATGCATATAGCCAGAAACAATTCATTTGATGCATGCAAAGAAGCAACACTGTGTGTCTCAAGAAGCATTTATTCATGATTACGTAGACATGCTAAAATTTCAAGGCCACATACTACACATTACACATTACACATGACATTACACATTTCATAAAATTTACATTTAGTCATTTAGCAGACGTTTTTATCCAAAGCGACTTACAGACGAGGAAACATTGGAAGCAATTATAACAATATAGGCAACAAAATGCATAAGTTAATTAAATCCAGTCCATTAAAGCCTAGCACAGTATACAAAGCTAAGAATAGTGAGGTAAGTAAAAAAATATTTTTTTAAGAAGACAGAAAATAATAAGAGGTTAAAATCAGTCATCTACATTTTGATGGAAGATATGCATTTTCACACACTACACCGGCCTGTAGTCTTCTAGCAGTGTAAGGTTGAGAGTGAGTTTCTTCAGTAGCGGTGTGATGCAGGCCTCTTTGAAAGCAGTGGGAAATGTCCCAGTGGTGAGCAAAGAGTTGATGATGCGGGTCAGACCAGGCACAACTGCTGGAGAGATGGCATGGAGGAGATGGGTGGGGATGGGATCCAGTGGGCAGGTGGTAGGGTGGTTGGAACCAATGACCTTGGAAACATCATCTTCAGACATAGGAGAAAAGGCGGGTGATGGTGGCGTAGAAAATTGGCTGTTGATGGCGGTAGTTTTCTTTACGAAGAACGATGCAAAATCATCAGCCGTTAACTCCGATGAAGGTGTGGGAGCAGGCGGACAGAGGAGAGCAGAGAAGGTTTTTAAGAGTGTGCGAGAGTCAGGAGAGTTGCTGATCTTCGAGTGGTTATAATCAGTTTTTGCAGAGGTGACGTCAACGGAGAAAGTAGAGAGAGAGAGGTCAGTATGGTCTTTTGACTTGTGCCATTTTCTCTCAGCTGACCGGAGGCTGGTGCGATGCTCACGTGGTACATCCGATAACCAGGGGGCAGACAGGGATGCACGGGCTGGTCCAGATGTAAGAGGGCATATGTTGTCCAAGCAGGATGTAAGCGTGGAACACAGAGTGTCTGTGGCACTGTTGGTATTCAAAAGAGAGAGCTCCTCAGAGGGGGGGAGTGCAGACAAGACAGCAGAGGAAAAGCAGGAGGGAGGGACCGTAGGTAGCGCCGGAAAGTGACCAGCGGTAAGACATCTGCGTTGTTTGGAGCGGTGAGGTCGGGGGTGACAAAGAAGTGATCAGACGTGTGCAGCGGAGTGACCTGAGAGTGATGAGTGGAGCATTTCTCGGATCATCCTTGTCATTTGCAAAACAGTAAGTGCATTTCTGGTTTTGATTGTTTGATTGCAAGAGACGGCACATGATTCACGTTAACGCTTTTACTGTTTGTACAATAATTTATTGACAGACAGTGTCATTGTGATGCAGACAGGAAAAGACAGCACTGCATAGCACAAACAAATGTAGAAATCTGAACATAAGACAATCTCCTTAGGGAAAACTGTACATGCAGTGCAGTGGAATTACAGTGCAGTCTTCCTACACCTCCTGACGTTCCTGTCTTTTGGGCAACGGATTCTCATCCACATCACAACAAATATCTTCTCTTGCGATACAGCGTGAAAATCATCTTTCAGAGTGTCTAATCCAGCCTCTGCAGGCATCAGCTGTGATGTCATCACACGTTACATCCATGGCAGCCAGAAGGGTCATCTGTGTATGCGGCTGGCCATCATATACTTTTAATCTTCATGCTGAGAAAAATTCCTCAACGGGGTTGAGTAGGGTGAGAGGAACTCCACCAGCATCCTGTTGTGGGCCGCAAACCATTGCCTGATGATGTTGGAGCGATGGAAACTGACACTGTCCCAAACTAACACGTACTTTGGCAGGTCATCTCCAATCTGCCCCCTCTCTTGTTCAGGGATGAGATCCCTGTAGAGAGTGTCAAAAGACTGTTTAGGTGTGAAAAGGGGCCGTCTGCAACACAGTGAAGTTGTCTTGCAGTCCTATGTGGAAAGAATATAGCAATGCAAAACACTAAATTGAGTAAAATAAAATGCCACTGTTTACTTAAAGTATACTTACTGTATATTGTAAAACTAGTGCTTAAATGTCGTGGGGATTATACTATTCTACAGAGACCCATTATAATGCATTTTGATCAACATGACATAAGCAATTGATAATGTAGGAATCTGCACAGAATTTTGTCATAATCATTTGCATGGATGTACCAAAGCATTTGCAACTTGTTCAAAGAAATGAGAAAATGCTTGTTTGATGTGCACACGTGACACAAGGATGTAAGGATTGAACAAGAAGTTTTGAGATTTTCAAATCGGATCAGAGAAATGTACCAAATTGACTTAGAAAAAACTGTATTTAAAGTGGGGGGGGTACTTTTGGGGCAGTTTTGTTTCACCCAAGTGTCCCATTTCCACCCCTCTCAAACTAATGCATGGATGCATATAGCCAGAAACAATTAATTTGATGCATGCAAAGAAGCAACACTGTGTGTCTCAAGAAGCATTTATTCATGATTACGTAGACATGCTAAAATTTCAAGGCCACACACTACACATTACACATTACACATGACATTACACATTTCATAAAATTTACATTTAGTCATTTAGCAGACGTTTTTATCCAAAGCGACTTACAGACGAGGAAACATTGGAAGCAATTATAACAATATAGGCAACAAAAGGCATAAGTTAATTAAATCCAGTCCATTAAAGCCTAGCACAGTATACAAAGCTAAGAATAGTGAGGTAAGTAAAAAAATAATTTTTAAGAAGACAGAAAATAATAAGAGGTTAAAATCAGTCATCTACATTTTGACGGAAGATATGCATTTTTACACACTACACCGGCCTGTAGTGTTCTAGCAGTATAAGGTTGAGAGTGAGTTTCTTCAGTAGCGGTGTGATGCAGGCCTCTTTGAAAGCAGTGGGAAATGTCCCAGTGGTGAGCAAAGAGTTGATGATGCGGGTCAGACCAGGCACAACTGCTGGAGAGATGGCATGGAGGAGATGGGTGGGGATGGGATCCAGTGGGCAGGTGGTAGGGTGGTTGGAACCAATGACCTTGGAAACATCATCTTCAGACATAGGAGAAAAGGCGGGTGATGGTGGTGTAGAAAATTGGCTGTTGATGGCGGTAGTTTTCTTTACGAAGAACGATGCAAAATCATCAGCCGTTAACTCCGATGAAGGTGTGGGAGCAGGCGGACAGAGGAGAGCAGAGAAGGTTTTTAAGAGTGTGCGAGAGTCAGGAGAGTTGCTGATCTTCGAGTGGTTATAATCAGTTTTTGCAGAGGTGACGTCAACGGAGAAAGTAGAGAGAGAGAGGTCAGTATGGTCTTTTGACTTGTGCCATTTTCTCTCAGCTGACCGGAGGCTGGTGCGATGCTCACGTGGTACATCCGATAACCAGGGGGCAGACAGGGATGCACGTGCTGGTCCAGATGCAAGAGGGCATATGTTGTCCAAGCAGGATGTAAGCGTGGAACACAGAGTGTCTGTGGCACTGTTGGTATTCAAAAGAGAGAGCTCCTCAGAGGGGGGGAGTGCAGACAAGACAGCAGAGGAAAAGCAGGAGGGAGGGACCGTAGGTAGCGCCGGAAAGTGACCAGCGGTAAGACATCTGCGTTGTCTGGAGCGGTGAGGTCGGGAGTGTAAAAGAAGTGATCAGACGTGTGCAGCGGAGTGACCTGAGAGTGATGAGTGGAGCATTTCTCGAATCATCCTTGTCATTTGCAAAACAGTAAGTGCATTTCTGGTTTTGATTGTTTGATTGCAAGAGACGGCACATGATTCACGTTAACGCTTTTACTGTTTGTACAATAATTTATTGACAGACAGTGTCATTGTGATGCAGACAGGAAAAGACAGCACTGCATAGCACAAACAAATGTAGAAATCTGAACATAAGACAATCTCCTTAGGGAAAACTGTACATGCAGTGCAGTGGAATTACAGTGCAGCCTTCCTACACCTCCTGACGTTCCAGTCTTTTGGGCAACGGATTCTCATCCACATCACAACAAATATCTTCTCTTGCGATACAGCGTGAAAATCATCTTTCAGAGTGTCTAATCCAGCCTCTGCAGGCATCAGCTGTGATGTCATCACACGTTACATCCAAGGCAGCCAGAAGGGTCATCTGTGTATGCGGCTGGCCATCATATACTTTTAATCTTCATGCTGAGAAAAATTCCTCAACGGGGTTGAGTAGGGTGAGAGGAACTCCACCAGCATCCTGTTGTGGGCCGCAAACCATTGCCTGATGATGTTGGAGCGATGGAAACTGACATTGTCCCAAACTAACACGTACTTTGGCAGGTCATCTCCAATCTGCCCCCTCTCTTGTTCAGGGATGAGATCCCTGTAGAGAGTGTCAAAAGACTGTTTAGGTGTGAAAAGGGGCCGTCTGCAACACAGTGAAGTTGTCTTGCAGTCCTATGTGGAAAGAATATAGCAATGCAAAACACTAAATTGAGTAAAATAAAATGCCACCGTTTACTTAAAGTATACTTACTGTATATTGTAAAACTAGTGCTTAAATGTCGTGGGGATTATACTATTCTACAGAGACCCATTATAATGCATTTTGATCAACATGACATAAGCAATTGATAATGTAGGAATCTGCACAGAATTTTGTCATAATCATTTGCATGGATGTTCCAAAGCATTTGCAACTTGTTCAAAGAAATGAGAAAATGCTTGTTTGATGTGCACACGTGACACAAGGATGTAAGGATTGAACAAGAAGTTTTGAGAATTTCAAATCGGATCAGAGAAATGTACCAAATTGACTTAGAAAAAACTGTATTTAAAGTGGGGGGGGTACTTTTGGGGCAGTTTTGTTTCACCCAAGTGTCCCATTTCCACCCCTCTCAAACTAATGCATGGATGCATATAGCCAGAAACAATTCATTTGATGCATGCAAAGAAGCAACACTGTGTGTCTCAAGAAGCATTTATTCATGATTACGTAGACATGCTAAAATTTCAAGGCCACACACTACACATTACACATTACACATGACATTACACATTTCATAAAATTTACATTTAGTCATTTAGCAGACGTTTTTATCCAAAGCGACTTACAGACGAGGAAACATTGGAAGCAATTATAACAATATAGGCAACAAAATGCATAAGTTAATTAAATCCAGTCCATTAAAGCCTAGCACAGTATACAAAGCTAAGAATAGTGAGGTAAGTAAAAAAAATATTTTTTTAAGAAGACAGAAAATAATAAGAGGTTAAAATCAGTCATCTACATTTTGACGGAAGATATGCATTTTCACACACTACACCGGCCTGTAGTGTTCTAGCAGTGTAAGGTTGAGAGTGAGTTTCTTCAGTAGCGGTGTGATGCAGGCCTCTTTGAAAGCAGTGGGAAATGTCCCAGTGGTGAGCAAAGAGTTGATGATGCGGGTCAGACCAGGCACAACTGCCGGAGAGATGGCATGGAGGAGATGGGTGGGGATGGGATCCAGTGGGCAGGTGGTAGGGTGGTTGGAACCAATGACCTTGGAAACATCATCTTCAGACATAGGAGAAAAGGCGGGTGATGGTGGCGTAGAAAATTGGCTGTTGATGGCGGTAGTTTTCTTTACGAAGAACGATGCAAAATCATCAGCCGTTAACTCCGATGAAGGTGTGGGAGCAGGCGGACAGAGGAGAGCAGAGAAGGTTTTTAAGAGTGTGCGAGAGTCAGGAGAGTTGCTGATCTTCGATTGGTTATAATCAGTTTTTGCAGAGGTGACGTCAACGGAGAAAGTAGAGAGAGAGAGGTCAGTATGGTCTTTTGACTTGTGCCATTTTCTCTCAGCTGACCGGAGGCTGGTGCAATGCTCACGTGGTACATCCGATAACCAGGGGCAGACAGGGATGCACGGGCTGGTCCAGATGCAAGAGGGCATATGTTGTCCAAGCAGGATGTAAGCGTGGAACACAGAGTGTCTGTGGCACTGTTGGTATTCAAAAGAGAGAGCTCCTCAGAGGGGGGGAGTGCAGACAAGACAGCAGAGGAAAAGCAGGAGGGAGGGACCGTAGGTAGCGCCGGAAAGTGACCAGCGGTAAGACATCTGCGTTGTGGAGCGGTGAGGTCGGGAGTGTAAAAGAAGTGATCAGACGTGTGCAGCGGAGTGACCTGAGAGTGATGAGTGGAGCATTTCTCGAATCATCCTTGTCATTTGCAAAACAGTAAGTGCATTTCTGGTTTTGATTGTTTGATTGCAAGAGACGGCACATGATTCACGTTAACGCTTTTACTGTTTGTACAATAATTTATTGACAGACAGTGTCATTGTGATGCAGACAGGAAAAGACAGCACTGCATAGCACAAACAAATGTAGAAATCTGAACATAAGACAATCTCCTTAGGGAAAACTGTACATGCAGTGCAGTGGAATTACAGTGCAGTCTTCCTACACCTCCTGACGTTCCAGTCTTTTGGGCAACGGATTCTCATCCACATCACAACAAATATCTTCTCTTGCGATACAGCGTGAAAATCATCTTTCAGAGTGTCTAATCCAGCCTCTGCAGGCATCAGCTGTGATGTCATCACACGTTACATCCAAGGCAGCCAGAAGGGTCATCTGTGTATGCGGCTGGCCATCATATACTTTTAATCTTCATGCTGAGAAAAATTCCTCAACGGGGTTGAGTAGGGTGAGAGGAACTCCACCAGCATCCTGTTGTGGGCCGCAAACCATTGCCTGATGATGTTGGAGCGATGGAAACTGACATTGTCCCAAACTAACACGTTCTTTGTAGAGAGTGTCAAAAGACTGTTTAGGTGTGAAAAGGGGCCGTCTGCAACACAGTGAAGTTGTCTTGCAGTCCTATGTGGAAAGAATATAGCAATGCAAAACACTAAATTGAGTAAAATAAAATGCCACTGTTTACTTAAAGTATACTTACTGTATAATGTAAAACTAGTGCTTAAATGTCGTGGGGATTATACTATTCTACAGAGACCCATTATAATGCATTTTGATCAACATGACATAAGCAATTGATAATGTAGGAATCTGCACAGAATTTTGTCATAATCATTTGCATGGATGTACCAAAGCATTTGCAACTTGTTCAAAGAAATGAGAAAATGCTTGTTTGATGTGCACACGTGACACAATGATGTAAGGATTGAACAAGAAGTTTTGAGAATTTCAAATCGGATCAGAGAAATGTACCAAATTGACTTAGAAAAAACTCTATTTAAAGTGGGGGGGTTACTTTTGGGGCAGTTTTGTTTCACCCAAGTGTCCCATTTCCACCCCTCTCAAACTAATGCATGGATGCATATAGCCAGAAACAATTCATTTGATGCATGCAAAGAAGCAACACTGTGTGTCTCAAGAAGCATTTATTCATGATTACGTAGACATGCTAAAATTTCAAGGCCACACACTACACATTACACATTACACATGACATTACACATTTCATAAAATTTACATTTAGTCATTTAGCAGACGTTTTTATCCAAAGCGACTTACAGACGAGGAAACATTGGAAGCAATTATAACAATATTGGCAACAAAATGCATAAGTTAATTAAATCCAGTCCATTAAAGCCTAGCACATTATACAAAGCTAAGAATAGTGAGGTAAGTAAAAAAATAATTTTTTAAGAAGACAGAAAATAATAAGAGGTTAAAATCAGTCATCTACATTTTGACGGAAGATATGCATTTTCACACACTACACCGGCCTGTAGTGTTCTAGCAGTGTAAGGTTGAGAGTGAGTTTCTTCAGTAGCGGTGTGATGCAGGCCTCTTTTAAAGCAGTGGGAAATGTCCCAGTGGTGAGCAAAGAGTTGATGATGCGGGTCAGACCAGGCACAACTGCTGGAGAGATGGCATGGAGGAGATGGGTGGGGATGGGATCCAGTGGGCAGGTGGTAGGGTGGTTGGAACCAATGACCTTGGAAACATCATCTTCAGACATAGGAGAAAAGGCGGGTGATGGTGGCGTAGAAAATTGGCTGTTGATGGCGGTTGTTTTCTTTACGAAGAACGATGCAAAATCATCAGCCGTTAACTCCGATGAAGGTGTGGGAGCAGGCGGACAGAGGAGAGCAGAGAAGGTTTTTAAGAGTGTGCGAGAGTCAGGAGAGTTGCTGATCTTCGAGTGGTTATAATCAGTTTTTGCAGAGGTGACGTCAACGGAGAAAGTAGAGAGAGAGAGGTCAGTATGGCCTTTTGACTTGTGCCATTTTCTCTCAGCTGACCGGAGGCTGGTGCGATGCTCACGTGGTACATCCGATAACCAGGGGGCAGACAGGGATACACGGGCTGGTCCAGATGTAAGAGGGCATATGTTGTCCAAGCAGGATGTAAGCGTGGAACACAGAGTGTCTGTGGCACTGTTGGTATTCAAAAGAGAGAGCTCCTCAGAGTAGGGGAGTGCAGACAAGACAGCAGACGAAAAGCAGGAGGGAGGGACCGTAGGTAGAGCCGGAAAGTGACCAGCGGTAAGACATCTGCGTTGTCTGGAGCGGTGAGGTCGGGGGTGACAAAGATGTGATCAGACTTGTGCAGCGGAGTGACCTGAGAGTGATGAGTGGAGCATTTCTCGAATCATCCTTGTCATTTGCAGAACAGTAAGTGCATTTCTGGTTTTGATTGTTTGATTGCAAGAGACGGCACATGATTCACGTTAACACTTTTACTGTTTGTACAATAATTTATTGACAGACAGTGTCATTGTGATGCAGACAGGAAAAGACAGCACTGCATAGCACAAACAAATGTAGAAATCTGAACATAAGACAATCTCCTTAGGGAAAACTGTACATGCAGTGCAGTGGAATTACAGTGCAGTCTTCCTACACCTCCTGACGTTCCTGTCTTTTGGGCAACGGATTCTCATCCACATCACAACAAATATCTTCTCTTGCGATACAGCGTGAAAATCATCTTTCAGAGTGTCTAATCCAGCCTCTGCAGGCATCAGCTGTGATGTCATCACACGTTACATCCATGGCAGCCAGAAGGGTCATCTGTGTATGCGGCTGGCGATCATATACTTTTAATCTTCATGCTGAGAAAAATTCCTCAACGTGGTTGAGTTGGGTGAGAGGAACTCCACCAACATCCTGTTGTGGGCCGTAAACCATTGCCTGATGATGTTGGAGCGATGGAAACTGACATTGTCCCAAACTAACACGTACTTTGGCAGGTCATCTCCAATCTGCCCCCTCTCTTGTTCAGGGATGAGATCCCTGTAGAGAGTGTCAAAAGACTGTTTAGGTGTGAAAAGGGGCCGTCTGCAACACAGTGAAGTTGTCTTGCAGTCCTATGTGGAAAGAATATAGCAATGCAAAACACTAAATTGAGTAAAATAAAATGCCACCGTTTACTTAAAGTATACTTACTGTATATTGTAAAACTAGTGCTTAAATGTCGTGGGGATTATACTATTCTACAGAGACCCATTATAATGCATTTTGATCAACATGACATAAGCAATTGATAATGTAGGAATCTGCACAGAATTTTGTCATAATCATTTGCATGGATGTACCAAAGCATTTGCAACTTGTTCAAAGAAATGAGAAAATGCTTGTTTGATGTGCACACGTGACACAAGGATGTAAGGATTGAACAAGAAGTTTTGAGAATTTCAAATCGGGTCAGAGAAAGTTACCAAATTCACTTAGAAAAAACTGTATTTAAAGTGGGGGGGGGTACTTTTGGGGCAGTTTTGTTTCACCCAAGTGTCCCATTTCCACCCCTCTCAAACTAATGCATGGATGCATATAGCCAGAAACAATTCATTTGATGCATGCAAAGAAGCAACACTGTGTGTCTCAAGAAGCATTTATTCATGATTACGTAGACATGCTAAAATTTCAAGGCCACACACTACACATTACACATTACACATGACATTACACATTTCATAAAAATTAAATTTAGTCATTTAGCAGACGTTTTTATCCAAAGCGACTTACAGACGAGGAATCATTGGAAGCAATTATAACAATATAGGCAACAAAATGCATAAGTTAATTAAATCCAGTCCATTAAAGCCTAGCACAGTATACAAAGCTAAGAATAGTGAGGTAAGTAAAAAAAATTTTTTTAAGAAGACAGAAAATAATAAGAGGTTAAAATCAGTCATCTACATTTTGACGGAAGATATGCATTTTCACACACTACACCGGCCTGTAGTGTTCTAGCAGTGTAAGGTTGAGAGTGAGTTTCTTCAGTAGCGGTGTGATGCAGGCCTCTTTGAAAGCAGTGGGAAATGTCCCAGTGGTGAGCAAAGAGTTGATGATGCGGGTCAGACCAGGCACAACTGCTGGAGAGATGGCATGGAGGAGATGGGTGGGGATGGGATCCAGTGGGCAGGTGGTAGGGTGGTTGGAACCAATGACCTTGGAAACATCATCTTCAGACATAGGAGAAAAGGCGGGTGATGGTGGCATGGAAAATTGGCTGTTGATGGCGGTAGTTTTCTTTACGAAGAACGATGCAAAATCATCAGCCGTTAACTCCGATGAAGGTGTGGGAGCAGGCGGACAGAGGAGAGCAGAGAAGGTTTTTAAGAGTGTGCGAGAGTCAGGAGAGTTGCTGATCTTCGAGTGGTTATAATCAGTTTTTGCAGAGGTGACGTCAACGGAGAAAGTAGAGAGAGAGAGGTCAGTATGGTCTTTTGACTTGTGCCATTTTCTCTCAGCTGACCGGAGGCTGGTGCGATGCTCACGTGGTACATCCGATAACCAGGGGGCAGACAGGGATGCACGGGCTGGTCCAGATGCAAGAGGGCATATGTTGTCCAAGCAGGATGTAAGCGTGGAACACAGAGTGTCTGTGGCACTGTTGGTATTCAAAAGAGAGAGCTCCTCAGAGGGGGGGAGTGCAGACAAGACAGCAGAGGAAAAGCAGGAGGGAGGGACCGTAGGTAGCGCCGGAAAGTGACCAGCGGTAAGACATCTGTGTTGTCTGGAGCGGTGAGGTCGGGGGTGTAAAAGAAGTGATCAGACGTGTGCAGCGGAGTGACCTGAGAGTGATGAGTGGAGCATTTCTCGAATCATCCTTGTCATTTGCAAAACAGTAAGTGCATTTCTGGTTTTGATTGTTTGATTGCAAGAGACGGCACATGATTCACGTTAACGCTTTTATTGTTTGTACAATAATTTATTGACAGACAGTGTCATTGTGATGCAGACAGGAAAAGACAGCACTGCATAGCACAAACAAATGTAGAAATCTGAACATAAGACAATCTCCTTAGGGAAAACTGTACATGCAGTGCAGTGGAATTACAGTGCAGTCTTCCTACACCTCCTGACGTTCCAGTCTTTTGGGCAACGGATTCTCATCCACATCACAACAAATATCTTCTCTTGCGATACAGCGTGAAAATCATCTTTCAGAGTGTCTAATCCAGCCTCTGCAGGCATCAGCTGTGATGTCATCACACGTTACATCCAAGGCAGCCAGAAGGGTCATCTGTGTATGCGCCTGGCCATCATATACTTTTAATCTTCATGCTGAGAAAAATTCCTCAACGGGGTTGAGTAGGGTGAGAGGAACTCCACCAGCATCCTGTTGTGGGCCGCAAACCATTGCCTGATGATGTTGGAGCGATGGAAACTGACATTGTCCCAAACTAACACGTACTTTGGCAGGTCATCTCCAATCTGCCCCCTCTCTTGTTCAGGGATGAGATCCCTGTAGAGAGTGTCAAAAGACTGTTTAGGTGTGAAAAGGGGCCGTCTGCAACACAGTGAAGTTGTCTTGCAGTCCTATGTGGAAAGAATATAGCAATGCAAAACACTAAATTGAGTAAAATAAAATGCCACTGTTTACTTAAAGTATACTTAGTGTATATTGTAAAACTAGTGCTTAAATGTCGTGGGGATTATACTATTCTACAGAGACCCATTATAATGCATTTTGATCAACATGACATAAGCAATTGATAATGTAGGAATCTGCACAGAATTTTGTCATAATCATTTGCATGGATGTACCAAAGCATTTGCAACTTGTTCAAAGAAATTAGAAAATGCTTGTTTGATGTGCACACGTGACACAAGGATGTAAGGATTGAACAAGAAGTTTTGAGAATTTCAAATCGGATCAGAGAAATGTACCAAATTGACTTAGAAAAAAATGTATTTAAAGTGGGGGGGGGGTACTTTTGGGGCAGTTTTGTTTCACCCAAGTGTCCCATTTCCACCCCTCTCAAACTAATGCATGGATGCATATAGCCAGAAACAATTCATTTGATGCATGCAAAGAAGCAACACTGTGTGTCTCAAGAAGCATTTATTCATGATTACGTAGACATGCTAAAATTTCAAGGCCACACACTACACATTACACATTACACATGACATTACACATTTCATAAAATTTACATTTAGTCTTTTAGCAGACGTTTTTATCCAAAGCGACTTACAGACGAGGAAACATTGGAAGCAATTATAACAATATAGGCAACAAAATGCATAAGTTAATTAAATCCAGTCCATTAAAGCCTAGCACAGTATACAAAGCTAAGAATAGTGAGGTAAGTAAAAAAATAATTTTTTAAGAAGACAGAAAATAATAAGAGGTTAAAATCAGTCATCTACATTTTGACGGAAGATATGCATTTTCACACACTACACCGGCCTGTAGTGTTCTAGCAGTGTAAGGTTGAGAGTGAGTTTCTTCAGTAGCGGTGTGATGCAGGCCTCTTTGAAAGCAGTGGGAAATGTCCCAGTGGTGAGCAAAGAGTTGATGATGCGGGTCAGACCAGGCACAACTGCTGGAGAGATGGCATGGAGGAGATGGGTGGGGATGGGATCCAGTGGGCAGGTGGTAGGGTGGTTGGAACCAATGACCTTGGAAACATCATCTTCAGACATAGGAGAAAAGGCGGGTGATGGTGGCGTAGAAAATTGGCTGTTGATGGCGGTAGTTTTCTTTACGAAGAACGATGCAAAATCATCAGCCGTTAACTCAGATGAAGGTGTGGGAGCAGGCGGACAGAGGAGAGCAGAGAAGGTTTTTAAGAGTGTGCGAGAGTCAGGAGAGTTGCTGATCTTCGAGTGGTTATAATCAGTTTTTGCAGAGGTGACGTCAACGGAGAAAGTAGAGAGAGAGAGGTCAGTATGGTCTTTTGACTTATGCCATTTTCTCTCAGCTGACCGGAGGCTGATGCGATGCTCACGTGGTACATCCGATAACCAGGGGGCAGACAGGGATGCAAGGACTGGTCCAGATGCAAGAGGGCATATGTTGTCCAAGCAGGATGTAAGCGTGGAACACAGAGTGTCTGTGGCACTGTTGGTATTCAAAAGTGAGAGCTCCTCAGAGGGGGGGAGTGCAGACAAGACAGTAGAGGAAAAGCAGGAGGGAGGGACCGTAGGTAGCGCCGGAAAGTGACCAGCGGTAAGACATCTGCGTTGTCTGGAGCGGTGAGGTCGGGGGTGACAAAGAAGTGATCAGACGTGTGCAGCGGAGTGACCTGAGAGTGATGAGTGGAGCATTTCTCGAATCATCCTTGTCATTTGCAAAACAGTAAGTGCATTTCTGGTTTTGATTGTTTGATTGCAAGAGACGGCACATGATTCACGTTAACGCTTTTACTGTTTGTACAATAATTTATTGACAGACAGTGTCATTGTGATGCAGACAGGAAAAGACAGCACTGCATAGCGAAAACAAATGTAGAAATCTGAACATAAGACAATCTCCTTAGGGAAAACTGTACATGCAGTGCAGTGGAATTACAGTGCAGTCTTCCTACACCTCCTGACGTTCCTGTCTTTTGGGCAACGGATTCTCATCCACATCACAACAAATATCTTCTCTTGCGATACAGCGTGAAAATCATCTTTCAGAGTGTCTAATCCAGCCTCTGCAGGCATCAGCTGTGATGTCATCACACGTTACATCCAAGGCAGCCAGAAGGGTCATCTGTGTATGCGGCTGGCCAGCATATACTTTTAATCTTCATGCTGAGAAAAATTCCTCAACGAGGTTGAGTAGGGTGAGAGGAACTCCACCAGCATCCTGTTGTGGGCCGCAAACCATTGCCTGATGATGTTGGAGTGATGGAAACTGACATTGTCCCAAACTAACACGTACTTTGGCAGGTCATCTCCAATCTGCCCCCTCTCTTGTTCAGGGATGAGATCCCTGTAGAGAGTGTCAAAAGACTGTTTAGGTGTGAAAAGGGGCCGTCTGCAACACAGTGAAGTTGTCTTGCAGTCCTATGTGGAAAGAATATAGCAATGCAAAACACTAAATTGAGTAAAATAAAATGCCACCGTTTACTTAAAGTATACTTACTGTATATTGTAAAACTAGTGCTTAAATGTCGTGGGGATTATACTATTCTACAGAGACCCATTATAATGCATTTTGATCAACATGACATAAGCAATTGATAATGTAGGAATCTGCACAGAATTTTGTCATAATCATTTGCATGGATGTACCAAAGCATTTGCAACTTGTTCAAAGAAATGAGAAAATGCTTGTTTGATGTGCACACGTGACACAAGGATGTAAGGATTGAACAAGAAGTTTTGAGAATTTCAAATCGGGTCAGAGAAAGTTACCAAATTCACTTAGAAAAAACTGTATTTAAAGTGGGGGGGGTACTTTTGGGGCAGTTTTGTTTCACCCAAGTGTCCCATTTCCACCCCTCTCAAACTAATGCATGGATGCATATAGCCAGAAACAATTCATTTGATGCATGCAAAGAAGCAACACTGTGTGTCTCAAGAAGCATTTATTCATGATTACGTAGACATGCTAAAATTTCAAGGCCACACACTACACATTACACATTACACATGCCATTACACATTTCATAAAAATTAAATTTAGTCATTTAGCAGACGTTTTTATCCAAAGCGACTTACAGACGAGGAATCATTGGAAGCAATTATAACAATATAGGCAACAAAATGCATAAGTTAATTAAATCCAGTCCATTAAAGCCTAGCACAGTATACAAAGCTAAGAATAGTGAGGTAAGTAAAAAAATATTTTTTTAAGAAGACAGAAAATAATAAGAGGTTAAAATCAGTCATCTACATTTTGACGGAAGATATGCATTTTCACACACTACACCGGCCTGTAGTGTTCTAGCAGTGTAAGGTTGAGAGTGAGTTTCTTCAGTAGCGGTGTGATGCAGGCCTCTTTGAAAGCAGTGGGAAATGTCCCAGTGGTGAGCAAAGAGTTGATGATGCGGGTCAGACCAGGCACAACTGCTGGAGAGATGGCATGGAGGAGATGGGTGGGGATGGGATCCAGTGGGCAGGTGGTAGGGTGGTTGGAACCAATGACCTTGGAAACATCATCTTCAGACATAGGAGAAAAGGCGGGTGATGGTGGCATGGAAAATTGGCTGTTGATGGCGGTAGTTTTCTTTACGAAGAACGATGCAAAATCATCAGCCGTTAACTCCGATGAAGGTGTGGGAGCAGGCGGACAGAGGAGAGCAGAGAAGGTTTTTAAGAGTGTGCGAGAGTCAGGAGAGTTGCTGATCTTCGAGTGGTTATAATCAGTTTTTGCAGAGGTGACGTCAACGGAGAAAGTAGAGAGAGAGAGGTCAGTATGGTCTTTTGACTTGTGCCATTTTCTCTCAGCTGACCGGAGGCTGGTGCGATGCTCACGTGGTACATCCGATAACCAGGGGGCAGACAGGGATGCACGGGCTGGTCCAGATGCAAGAGGGCATATGTTGTCCAAGCAGGATGTAAGCGTGGAACACAGAGTGTCTGTGGCACTGTTGGTATTCAAAAGAGAGAGCTCCTCAGAGGGGGGGAGTGCAGACAAGACAGCAGAGGAAAAGCAGGAGGGAGGGACCGTAGGTAGCGCCGGAAAGTGACCAGCGGTAAGACATCTGCGTTGTCTGGAGCGGTGAGGTCGGGGGTGTAAAAGAAGTGATCAGACGTGTGCAGCGGAGTGACCTGAGAGTGATGAGTGGAGCATTTCTCGAATCATCCTTGTCATTTGCAAAACAGTAAGTGCATTTCTGGTTTTGATTGTTTGATTGCAAGAGACGGCACATGATTCACGTTAACGCTTTTATTGTTTGTACAATAATTTATTGACAGACAGTGTCATTGTGATGCAGACAGGAAAAGACAGCACTGCATAGCACAAACAAATGTAGAAATCTGAACATAAGACAATCTCCTTAGGGAAAACTGTACATGCAGTGCAGTGGAATTACAGTGCAGTCTTCCTACACCTCCTGACGTTCCAGTCTTTTGGGCAACGGATTCTCATCCACATCACAACAAATATCTTCTCTTGCGATACAGCGTGAAAATCATCTTTCAGAGTGTCTAATCCAGCCTCTGCAGGCATCAGCTGTGATGTCATCACACGTTACATCCAAGGCAGCCAGAAGGGTCATCTGTGTATGCGCCTGGCCATCATATACTTTTAATCTTCATGCTGAGAAAAATTCCTCAACGGGGTTGAGTAGGGTGAGAGGAACTCCACCAGCATCCTGTTGTGGGCCGCAAACCATTGCCTGATGATGTTGGAGCGATGGAAACTGACATTGTCCCAAACTAACACGTACTTTGGCAGGTCATCTCCAATCTGCCCCCTCTCTTGTTCAGGGATGAGATCCCTGTAGAGAGTGTCAAAAGACTGTTTAGGTGTGAAAAGGGGCCGTCTGCAACACAGTGAAGTTGTCTTGCAGTCCTATGTGGAAAGAATATAGCAATGCAAAACACTAAATTGAGTAAAATAAAATGCCACTGTTTACTTAAAGTATACTTACTGTATATTGTAAAACTAGTGCTTAAATGTCGTGGGGATTATACTATTCTACAGAGACCCATTATAATGCATTTTGATCAACATGACATAAGCAATTGATAATGTAGGAATCTGCACAGAATTTTGTCATAATCATTTGCATGGATGTACCAAAGCATTTGCAACTTGTTCAAAGAAATTAGAAAATGCTTGTTTGATGTGCACACGTGACACAAGGATGTAAGGATTGAACAAGAAGTTTTGAGAATTTCAAATCGGATCAGAGAAATGTACCAAATTGACTTAGAAAAAACTGTATTTAAAGTGGGGGGGGTACTTTTGGGGCAGTTTTGTTTCACCCAAGTGTCCCATTTCCACCCCTCTCAAACTAATGCATGGATGCATATAGCCAGAAACAATTCATTTGATGCATGCAAAGAAGCAACACTGTGTGTCTCAAGAAGCATTTATTCAAGATTACGTAGACATGCTAAAATTTCAAGGCCACACACTACACATTACACATGACATTACACATTTCATAAAATTTACATTTAGTCATTTAGCAGACATTTTTATCCAAAGCGACTTACAGACGAGGAAACATTGGAAGCAATTATAACAATATAGGCAACAAAATGCATAAGTTAATTAAATCCAGTCCATTAAAGCCTAGCACAGTATACAAAGCTAAGAATAGTGAGGTAAGTAAAAAAATAATTTTTTAAGAAGACAGAAAATAATAAGAGGTTAAAATCAGTCATCTACATTTTGACGGAAGATATGCATTTTCACACACTACACCGGCCTGTAGTGTTCTAGCAGTGTAAGGTTGAGAGTGAGTTTCTTCAGTAGCGGTGTGATGCAGGCCTCTTTGAAAGCAGTGGGAAATGTCCCAGTGGTGAGCAAAGAGTTGATGATGCGGGTCAGACCAGGCACAACTGCTGGAGAGATGGCATGGAGGAGATGGGTGGGGATGGGATCCAGTGGGCAGGTGGTAGGGTGGTTGGAACCAATGACCTTGGAAACATCATCTTCAGACATAGGAGAAAAGGCGGGTGATGGTGGCATGGAAAATTGGCTGTTGATGGCGGTAGTTTTCTTTACGAAGAACGATGCAAAATCATCAGCCGTTAACTCAGATGAAGGTGTGGGAGCAGGCGGACAGAGGAGAGCAGAGAAGGTTTTTA
This sequence comes from Barbatula barbatula, assembly GCF_947034865.1. NCBI lineage: Eukaryota > Metazoa > Chordata > Actinopteri > Cypriniformes > Nemacheilidae > Barbatula > Barbatula barbatula. The sequence goes on along the minus strand of NW_027636890.1, from coordinate 92,386 downwards.
AGAGTGTGCGAGAGTCAGGAGAGTTGCTGATCTTCGAGTGGTTATAATCAGTTTTTGCAGAGGTGACGTCAACGGAGAAAGTAGAGAGAGAGAGGTCAGTATGGTCTTTTGACTTGTGCCATTTTCTCTCAGCTGACCGGAGGCTGGTGCGATGCTCACGTGGTACATCCGATAACCAGGGGGCAGACAGGGATGCACGGGCTGGTCCAGATGCAAGAGGGCATATGTTGTCCAAGCAGGATGTAAGCGTGGAACACAGAGTGTCTGTGGCACTGTTGGTATTCAAAAGTGAGAGCTCCTCAGAGGGGGGAGTGCAGACAAGACAGCAGAGGAAAAGCAGGAGGGAGGGACCGTAGGTAGCGCCGGAAAGTGACCAGCGGTAAGACATCTGCGTTGTCTGGAGCGGTGAGGTCGGGGGTGACAAAGAAGTGATCAGACGTGTGCAGCGGAGTGACCTGAGAGTGATGAGTGGAGCATTTCTCGAATCATCCTTGTCATTTGCAAAACAGTAAGTGCATTTCTGGTTTTGATTGTTTGATTGCAAGAGACGGCACATGATTCACGTTAACGCTTTTACTGTTTGTACAATAATTTATTGACAGACAGTGTCATTGTGATGCAGACAGGAAAAGACAGCACTGCATAGCGAAAACAAATGTAGAAATCTGAACATAAGACAATCTCCTTAGGGAAAACTGTACATGCAGTGCAGTGGAATTACAGTGCAGTCTTCCTACACCTCCTGACGTTCCTGTCTTTTGGGCAACGGATTCTCATCCACATCACAACAAATATCTTCTCTTGCGATACAGCGTGAAAATCATCTTTCAGAGTGTCTAATCCAGCCTCTGCAGGCATCAGCTGTGATGTCATCACACGTTACATCCAAGGCAGCCAGAAGGGTCATCTGTGTATGCGGCTGGCCATCATATACTTTTAATCTTCATGCTGAGAAAAATTCCTCAACGAGGTTGAGTAGGGTGAGAGGAACTCCACCAGCATCCTGTTGTGGGCCGCAAACCATTGCCTGATGATGTTGGAGCGATGGAAACTGACATTGTCCCAAACTAACACGTACTTTGGCAGGTCATCTCCAATCTGCCCCCTCTCTTGTTCAGGGATGAGATCCTTGTAGAGAGTGTCAAAAGACTGTTTAGGTGTGAAAAGGGGCCGTCTGCAACACAGTGAAGTTGTCTTGCAGTCCTATGTGGAAAGAATATAGCAATGCAAAACACTAAATTGAGTAAAATAAAATGCCACCGTTTACTTAAAGTATACTTACTGTATATTGTAAAACTAGTGCTTAAATGTCGTGGGGATTATACTATTCTACAGAGACCCATTATAATGCATTTTGATCAACATGACATAAGCAATTGATAATGTAGGAATCTGCACAGAATTTTGTCATAATCATTTGCATGGATGTACCAAAGCATTTGCAACTTGTTCAAAGAAATTAGAAAATGCTTTTTTGATGTGCACACGTGACACAAGGATGTAAGGATTGAACAAGAAGTTTTGAGAATTTCAAATCGGATCAGAGAAATGTACCAAATTGACTTAGAAAAAACTCTATTTAAAGTGGGGGGGGTACTTTTGGGGCAGTTTTGTTTCACCCAAATGTCCCATTTCCACCCCTCTCAAACTAATGCATGGATGCATATAGCCAGAAACAATTCATTTGATGCATGCAAAGAAGCAACACTGTGTGTCTCAAGAAGCATTTATTCATGATTACGTAGACATGCTAAAATTTCAAGGCCACACACTACACATTACACATTACACATGACATTACACATTTCATAAAATTTACATTTAGTCTTTTAGCAGACGTTTTTATCCAAAGCGACTTACAGACGAGGAAACATTGGAAGCAATTATAACAATATAGGCAACAAAATGCATAAGTTAATTAAATCCAGTCCATTAAAGCCTAGCACAGTATACAAAGCTAAGAATAGTGAGGTAAGTAAAAAAATAATTTTTTAAGAAGACAGAAAATAATAAGAGGTTAAAATCAGTCATCTACATTTTGACGGAAGATATGCATTTTCACACACTACACCGGCCTGTAGTGTTCTAGCAGTGTAAGGTTGAGAGTGAGTTTCTTCAGTAGCGGTGTGATGCAGGCCTCTTTGAAAGCAGTGGGAAATGTCCCAGTGGTGAGCAAAGAGTTGATGATGCGGGTCAGACCAGGCACAACTGCTGGAGAGATGGCATGGAGGAGATGGGTGGGGATGGGATCCAGTGGGCAGGTGGTAGGGTGGTTGGAACCAATGACCTTGGAAACATCATCTTCAGACATAGGAGAAAAGGCGGGTGATGGTGGCGTAGAAAATTGGCTGTTGATGGCGGTAGTTTTCTTTACGAAGAACGATGCAAAATCATCAGCCGTTAACTCCGATGAAGGTGTGGGAGCAGGCGGACAGAGGAGAGCAGAGAAGGTTTTTAAGAGTGTGCGAGAGTCAGGAGAGTTGCTGATCTTCGAGTGGTTATAATCAGTTTTTGCAGAGGTGACGTCAACGGAGAAAGTAGAGAGAGAGAGGTCAGTATGCTCTTTTGAATTGTGCCATTTTCTCTCAGCTGACCGGAGGCTGGTGCGATGCTCACGTGGTACATCCGATAACCAGGGGGCAGACAGGGATGCACGGGCTGGTCCAGATGCAAGAGGGCATATGTTGTCCAAGCAGGATGTAAGCGTGGAACACAGAGTGTCTGTGGCACTGTTGGTATTCAAAAGAGAGAGCTCCTCAGAGGGGGGGAGTGCAGACAAGACAGCAGAGGAAAAGCAGGAGGGAGGGACCGTAGGTAGCGCCGGAAAGTGACCAGCGGTAAGACATCTGCGTTGTCTGGAGCGGTGAGGTCGGGGGTGTAAAAGAAGTGATCAGACGTGTGCAGCGGAGTGACCTGAGAGTGATGAGTGGAGCATTTCTCGAATCATCCTTGTCATTTGCAAAACAGTAAGTGCATTTCTGGTTTTGATTGTTTGATTGCAAGAGACGGCACATGATTCACGTTAACGCTTTTATTGTTTGTACAATAATTTATTGACAGACAGTGTCATTGTGATGCAGACAGGAAAAGACAGCACTGCATAGCACAAACAAATGTAGAAATCTGAACATAAGACAATCTCCTTAGGGAAAACTGTACATGCAGTGCAGTGGAATTACAGTGCAGTCTTCCTACACCTCCTGACGTTCCAGTCTTTTGGGCAACGGATTCTCATCCACATCACAACAAATATCTTCTCTTGCGATACAGCGTGAAAATCATCTTTCAGAGTGTCTAATCCAGCCTCTGCAGGCATCAGCTGTGATGTCATCACACGTTACATCCAAGGCAGCCAGAAGGGTCATCTGTGTATGCGCCTGGCCATCATATACTTTTAATCTTCATGCTGAGAAAAATTCCTCAACGGGGTTGAGTAGGGTGAGAGGAACTCCACCAGCATCCTGTTGTGGGCCGCAAACCATTGCCTGATGATGTTGGAGCGATGGAAACTGACATTGTCCCAAACTAACACGTACTTTGGCAGGTCATCTCCAATCTGCCCCCTCTCTTGTTCAGGGATGAGATCCCTGTAGAGAGTGTCAAAAGACTGTTTAGGTGTGAAAAGGGGCCGTCTGCAACACAGTGAAGTTGTCTTGCAGTCCTATGTGGAAAGAATATAGCAATGCAAAACACTAAATTGAGTAAAATAAAATGCCACTGTTTACTTAAAGTATACTTACTGTATATTGTAAAACTAGTGCTTAAATGTCGTGGGGATTATACTATTCTACAGAGACCCATTATAATGCATTTTGATCAACATGACATAAGCAATTGATAATGTAGGAATCTGCACAGAATTTTGTCATAATCATTTGCATGGATGTACCAAAGCATTTGCAACTTGTTCAAAGAAATTAGAAAATGCTTGTTTGATGTGCACACGTGACACAAGGATGTAAGGATTGAACAAGAAGTTTTGAGAATTTCAAATCGGATCAGAGAAATGTACCAAATTGACTTAGAAAAAACTGTATTTAAAGTGGGGGGGGTACTTTTGGGGCAGTTTTGTTTCACCCAAGTGTCCCATTTCCACCCCTCTCAAACTAATGCATGGATGCATATAGCCAGAAACAATTCATTTGATGCATGCAAAGAAGCAACACTGTGTGTCTCAAGAAGCATTTATTCAAGATTACGTAGACATGCTAAAATTTCAAGGCCACACACTACACATTACACATGACATTACACATTTCATAAAATTTACATTTAGTCATTTAGCAGACGTTTTTATCCAAAGCGACTTACAGACGAGGAAACATTGGAAGCAATTATAACAATATAGGCAACAAAATGCATAAGTTAATTAAATCCAGTCCATTAAAGCCTAGCACAGTATACAAAGCTAAGAATAGTGAGGTAAGTAAAAAAATAATTTTTTAAGAAGACAGAAAATAATAAGAGGTTAAAATCAGTCATCTACATTTTGACGGAAGATATGCATTTTCACACACTACACCGGCCTGTAGTGTTCTAGCAGTGTAAGGTTGAGAGTGAGTTTCTTCAGTAGCGGTGAGATGCAGGCCTCTTTGAAAGCAGTGGGAAATGTCCCAGTGGTGAGCAAAGAGTTGATGATGCGGGTCAGACCAGGCACAACTGCTGGAGAGATGGCATGGAGGAGATGGGTGGGGATGGGATCCAGTGGGCAGGTGGTAGGGTGGTTGGAACCAATGACCTTGGAAACATCATCTTCAGACATAGGAGAAAAGGCGGGTGATGGTGGCATGGAAAATTGGCTGTTGATGGCGGTAGTTTTCTTTACGAAGAACGATGCAAAATCATCAGCCGTTAACTCAGATGAAGGTGTGGGAGCAGGCGGACAGAGGAGAGCAGAGAAGGTTTTTAAGAGTGTGCGAGAGTCAGGAGAGTTGCTGATCTTCGAGTGGTTATAATCAGTTTTTGCAGAGGTGACGTCAACGGAGAAAGTAGAGAGAGAGAGGTCAGTATGGTCTTTTGACTTGTGCCATTTTCTCTCAGCTGACCGGAGGCTGGTGCGATGCTCACGTGGTACATCCGATAACCAGGGGGCAGACAGGGATGCACGGGCTGGTCCAGATGCAAGAGGGCATATGTTGTCCAAGCAGGATGTAAGCGTGGAACACAGAGTGTCTGTGGCACTGTTGGTATTCAAAAGTGAGAGCTCCTCAGAGGGGGGGAGTGCAGACAAGACAGCAGAGGAAAAGCAGGAGGGAGGGACCGTAGGTAGCGCCGGAAAGTGACCAGCGGTAAGACATCTGCGTTGTCTGGAGCGGTGAGGTCGGGGGTGACAAAGAAGTGATCAGACGTGTGCAGCGGAGTGACCTGAGAGTGATGAGTGGAGCATTTCTCGAATCATCCTTGTCATTTGCAAAACAGTAAGTGCATTTCTGGTTTTGATTGTTTGATTGCAAGAGACGGCACATGATTCACGTTAACGCTTTTACTGTTTGTACAATAATTTATTGACAGACAGTGTCATTGTGATGCAGACAGGAAAAGACAGCACTGCATAGCGAAAACAAATGTAGAAATCTGAACATAAGACAATCTCCTTAGGGAAAACTGTACATGCAGTGCAGTGGAATTACAGTGCAGTCTTCCTACACCTCCTGACGTTCCTGTCTTTTGGGCAACGGATTCTCATCCACATCACAACAAATATCTTCTCTTGCGATACAGCGTGAAAATCATCTTTCAGAGTGTCTAATCCAGCCTCTGCAGGCATCAGCTGTGATGTCATCACACGTTACATCCAAGGCAGCCAGAAGGGTCATCTGTGTATGCGGCTGGCCATCATATACTTTTAATCTTCATGCTGAGAAAAATTCCTCAACGAGGTTGAGTAGGGTGAGAGGAACTCCACCAGCATCCTGTTGTGGGCCGCAAACCATTGCCTGATGATGTTGGAGCGATGGAAACTGACATTGTCCCAAACTAACACGTACTTTGGCAGGTCATCTCCAATCTGCCCCCTCTCTTGTTCAGGGATGAGATCCTTGTAGAGAGTGTCAAAAGACTGTTTAGGTGTGAAAAGGGGCCGTCTGCAACACAGTGAAGTTGTCTTGCAGTCCTATGTGGAAAGAATATAGCAATGCAAAACACTAAATTGAGTAAAATAAAATGCCACCGTTTACTTAAAGTATACTTACTGTATATTGTAAAACTAGTGCTTAAATGTCGTGGGGATTATACTATTCTACAGAGACCCATTATAATGCATTTTGATCAACATGACATAAGCAATTGATAATGTAGGAATCTGCACAGAATTTTGTCATAATCATTTGCATGGATGTACCAAAGCATTTGCAACTTGTTCAAAGAAATTAGAAAATGCTTGTTTGATGTGCACACGTGACACAAGGATGTAAGGATTGAACAAGAAGTTTTGAGAATTTCAAATCGGATCAGAGAAATGTACCAAATTGACTTAGAAAAAACTCTATTTAAAGTGGGGGGGGTACTTTTGGGGCAGTTTTGTTTCACCCAAGTGTCCCATTTCCACCCCTCTCAAACTAATGCATGGATGCATATAGCCAGAAACAATTCATTTGATGCATGCAAAGAAGCAACACTGTGTGTCTCAAGAAGCATTTATTCATGATTACGTAGACATGCTAAAATTTCAAGGCCACACACTACACATTACACATTACACATGACATTACACATTTCATAAAATTTACATTTAGTCTTTTAGCAGACGTTTTTATCCAAAGCGACTTACAGACGAGGAAACATTGGAAGCAATTATAACAATATAGGCAACAAAATGCATAAGTTAATTAAATCCAGTCCATTAAAGCCTAGCACAGTATACAAAGCTAAGAATAGTGAGGTAAGTAAAAAAATAATTTTTTAAGAAGACAGAAAATAATAAGAGGTTAAAATCAGTCATCTACATTTTGACGGAAGATATGCATTTTCACACACTACACCGGCCTGTAGTGTTCTAGCAGTGTAAGGTTGAGAGTGAGTTTCTTCAGTAGCGGTGTGATGCAGGCCTCTTTGAAAGCAGTGGGAAATGTCCCAGTGGTGAGCAAAGAGTTGATGATGCGGGTCAGACCAGGCACAACTGCTGGAGAGATGGCATGGAGGAGATGGGTGGGGATGGGATCCAGTGGGCAGGTGGTAGGGTGGTTGGAACCAATGACCTTGGAAACATCATCTTCAGACATAGGAGAAAAGGCGGGTGATGGTGGCGTAGAAAATTGGCTGTTGATGGCGGTAGTTTTCTTTACGAAGAACGATGCAAAATCATCAGCCGTTAACTCCGATGAAGGTGTGGGAGCAGGCGGACAGAGGAGAGCAGAGAAGGTTTTTAAGAGTGTGCGAGAGTCAGGAGAGTTGCTGATCTTCGAGTGGTTATAATCAGTTTTTGCAGAGGTGACGTCAACGGAGAAAGTAGAGAGAGAGAGGTCAGTATGCTCTTTTGAATTGTGCCATTTTCTCTCAGCTGACCGGAGGCTGGTGCGATGCTCACGTGGTACATCCGATAACCAGGGGGCAGACAGGGATGCACGGGCTGGTCCAGATGTAAGAGGGCATATGTTGTCCAAGCAGGATGTAAGCGTGGAACACAGAGTGTCTGTGGCACTGTTGGTATTCAAAAGAGAGAGCTCCTCAGTGGGGGGGAGTGCAGACAAGACAGCAGAGGAAAAGCAGGAGGGAGGGACCGTAGGTAGCGCCGGAAAGTGACCAGCGGTAAGACATCTGCGTTGTCTGGAGTGGTGAGGTCGTGGGTGACAAAGAAGTGATCAGACGTGTGCAGCGGAGTGACCTGAGAGTGATGAGTGGAGCATTTCTCGAATCATCCTTGTCATTTGCAAAACAGTAAGTGCATTTCTGGTTTTGATTGTTTGATTGCAAGAGACGGCACATGATTCACGTTAACACTTTTACTGTTTGTACAATAATTTATTGACAGACAGTGTCATTGTGATGCAGACAGGAAAAGACAGCACTGCATAGCACAAACAAATGTAGAAATCTGAACATAAGACAATCTCCTTTGGGAAAACTGTACATGCAGTGCAGTGGAATTACAGTGCAGTCTTCCTACACCTCCTGACGTTCCTGTCTTTTGGGCAACGGATTGTCATCCACATCACAACAAATATCTTCTCTTGTGATACAGCGTGAAAATCATCTTTCAGAGTGTCTAATCCAGCCTCTGCAGGCATCAGCTGTGATGTCATCACACGTTACATCCATGGCAGCCAGAAGGGTCATCTGTGTATGCGGCTGGCGATCATATACTTTTGATCTTCATGCTGAGAAAAATTCCTCAACGTGGTTGAGTAGGGTGAGAGGAACTCCACCAGCATCCTGTTGTGGGCCGCAAACCATTGCCTGATGATGTTGGAGCGATGGAAACTGACATTGTCCCAAACTAACACGTACTTTGGCAGGTCATCTCCAATCTGCCCCCTCTCTTGTTCAGGGATGAGATCCCTGTAGAGAGTGTCAAAAGACTGTTTAGGTGTGAAAAGGGGCCGTCTGCAACACAGTGAAGTTGTCTTGCAGTCCTATGTGGAAAGAATATAGCAATGCAAAACACTAAATTGAGTAAAATAAAATGCCACTGTTTACTTAAAGTATACTTACTGTATATTGTAAAACTAGTGCTTAAATGTCGTGGGGATTATACTATTCTACAGAGACCCTTTATAATGCATTTTGATCAACATGACATAAGCAATTGATAATGTAGGAATCTGCACAGAATTTTGTCATAATCATTTGCATGGATGTACCAAAGCATTTGCAACTTGTTCAAAGAAATGAGAAAATGCTTGTTTGATGTGCACACGTGACACAAGGATGTAAGGATTGAACAAGAAGTTTTGAGAATTTCAAATCGGATCAGAGAAATGTACCAAATTGACTTAGAAAAAACTGTATTTAAAGTGGGGGGGGTACTTTTGGGGCAGTTTTGTTTCACCCAAGTGTCCCATTTCCACCCCTCTCAAACTAATGCATGGATGCATATAGCCAGAAACAATTCATTTGATGCATGCAAAGAAGCAACACTGTGTGTCTCAAGAAGCATTTATTCATGATTACGTAGACATGCTAAAATGTCAAGGCCACACACTACACATTACACATGACATTACACATTTCATAAAATTTACATTTAGTCATTTAGCAGACGTTTTTATCCAAAGCGACTTACAGACGAGGAAACATTGGAAGCAATTATAACAATATAGGCAACAAAATGCATAAGTTAATTAAATCCAGTCCATTAAAGCCTAGCACAGTATACAAAGCTAAGAATAGTGAGGTAAGTAAAAAAATAATTTTTTAAGAAGACAGAAAATAATAAGAGGTTAAAATCAGTCATCTACATTTTGACGGAAGATATGCATTTTCACACACTACACCGGCCTGTAGTGTTCTAGCAGTGTAAGGTTGAGAGTGAGTTTCTTCAGTAGCGATGTGATGCAGGCCTCTTTGAAAGCAGTGGGAAATGTCCCAGTGGTGAGCAAAGAGTTGATGATGCGGGTCAGACCAGGCACAACTGCTGGAGAGATGGCATGGAGGAGATGGGTGGGGATGGGATCCAGTGGGCAGGTGGTAGGGTGGTTGGAACCAATGACCTTGGAAACATCATCTTCAGACATAGGAGAAAAGGCGGGTGATGGTGGTGTAGAAAATTGGCTGTTGATGGCGGTAGTTTTCTTTACGAAGAACGATGCAAAATCATCAGCCGTTAACTCCGATGAAGGTGTGGGAGCAGGCGGACAGAGGAGAGCAGAGAAGGTTTTTAAGAGTGTGAGAGAGTCAGGAGAGTTGCTGATCTTCGAGTGGTTATAATCAGTTTTTGCAGAGGTGACGTCAACGGAGAAAGTAGAGAGAGAGAGGTCAGTATGGTCTTTTGACTTGTGCCATTTTCTCTCAGCTGACCGGAGGCTGGTGCGATGCTCACGTGGTACATCCGATAACCAGGGGGCAGACAGGGATGCACGGGCTGGTCCAGATGCAAGAGGGCATATGTTGTCCAAGCAGGATGTAAGCGTGGAACACAGAGTGTCTGTGGCACTGTTGGTATTCAAAAGAGAGAGCTCCTCAGAGGGGGGAGTGCAGACAAGACAGCAGAGGAAAAGCAGGAGGGAGGGACCGTAGGTAGCGCCGGAAAGTGACCAGCGGTAAGACATCTGCGTTGTCTGGAGCGGTGAGGTCGGGGGTGTAAAAGAAGTGATCAGACGTGTGCAGCGGAGTGACCTGAGAGTGATGAGTGGAGCATTTCTCGAATCATCCTTGTCATTTGCAAAACAGTAAGTGCATTTCTGGTTTTGATTGTTTGATTGCAAGAGACGGCACATGATTCACGTTAACGCTTTTATTGTTTGTACAATAATTTATTGACAGACAGTGTCATTGTGATGCAGACAGGAAAAGACAGCACTGCATAGCACAAACAAATGTAGAAATCTGAACATAAGACAATCTCCTTAGGGAAAACTGTACATGCAGTGCAGTGGAATTACAGTGCAGTCTTCCTACACCTCCTGACGTTCCAGTCTTTTGGGCAACGGATTCTCATCCACATCACAACAAATATCTTCTCTTGCGATACAGCGTGAAAATCATCTTTCAGAGTGTCTAATCCAGCCTCTGCAGGCATCAGCTGTGATGTCATCACACGTTACATCCAAGGCAGCCAGAAGGGTCATCTGTGTATGCGGCTGGCCATCATATACTTTTAATCTTCATGCTGAGAAAAATTCCTCAACGAGGTTGAGTAGGGTGAGAGGAACTCCACCAGCATCCTGTTGTGGGCCGCAAACCATTGCCTGATGATGTTGGAGCGATGGAAACTGACATTGTCCCAAACTAACACGTACTTTGGCAGGTCATCTCCAATCTGCCCCCTCTCTTGTTCAGGGATGAGATCCTTGTAGAGAGTGTCAAAAGACTGTTTAGGTGTGAAAAGGGGCCGTCTGCAACACAGTGAAGTTGTCTTGCAGTCCTATGTGGAAAGAATATAGCAATGCAAAACACTAAATTGAGTAAAATAAAATGCCACCGTTTACTTAAAGTATACTTACTGTATATTGTAAAACTAGTGCTTAAATGTCGTGGGGATTATACTATTCTACAGAGACCCATTATAATGCATTTTGATCAACATGACATAAGCAATTGATAATGTAGGAATCTGCACAGAATTTTGTCATAATCAATTGCATGGATGTACCAAAGCATTTGCAACTTGTTCAAAGAAATGAGAAAATGCTTGTTTGATGTGCACACGTGACACAAGGATGTAAGGATTGAACAAGAAGTTTTGAGAATTTCAAATCGGATCAGAGAAATGTACCAAATTGACTTAGAAAAAACTGTATTTAAAGTGGGGGGGGGGTACTTTTGGGGCAGTTTTGTTTCACCCAAGTGTCCCATTTCCACCCCTCTCAAACTAATGCATGGATGCATATAGCCAGAAACAATTCATTTGATGCATGCAAAGAAGCAACACTGTGTGTCTCAAGAAGCATTTATTCATGATTACGTAGACATGCTAAAATTTCAAGGCCACACACTACAAATTACACATGACATTACACATTTCATAAAATTTACATTTAGTCATTTAGCAGACGTTTTTATCCAAAGCGACTTACAGACGAGGAAACATTGGAAGCAATTATAACAATATTGGCAACAAAATGCATAAGTTAATTAAATCCAGTCCATTAAAGCCTAGCACAGTATACAAAGCTAAGAATAGTGAGGTAAGTAAAAAAATAATTTTTTAAGAAGACAGAAAATAATAAGAGGTTAAAATCAGTCATCTACATTTTGACGGAAGATATGCATTTTCACACACTACACCGGCCTGTAGTGTTCTAGCAGTGTAAGGTTGAGAGTGAGTTTCTTCAGTAGCGGTGTGATGCAGGCCTCTTTGAAAGCAGTGGGAAATGTCCCAGTGGTGAGCAAAGAGTTGATGATGCGGGTCAGACCAGGCACAACTGCTGGAGAGATGGCATGGAGGAGATGGGTGGGGATGGGATCCAGTGGGCAGGTGGTAGGGTGGTTGGAACCAATGACCTTGGAAACATCATCTTCAGACATAGGAGAAAAGGCGGGTGATGGTGGCGTAGAAAATTGGCTGTTGATGGCGGTAGTTTTCTTTACGAAGAACGATGCAAAATCATCAGCCGTTAACTCCGATGAAGGTGTGGGAGCAGGCGGACAGAGGAGAGCAGAGAATTTTTTTAAGAGTGTGCGAGAGTCAGGAGAGTTGCTGATCTTCGAGTGGTTATAATCATTTTTTGCAGAGGTGACGTCAACGGAGAAAGTAGAGAGAGAGAGGTCAGTATGGTCTTTTGACTTGTGCCATTTGCTCTCAGCTGACCGGAGGCTGGTGCGATGCTCACGTGGTACATCCGATAACCAGGGGGCAGACAGGGATGCACGGGCTGGTCCAGATGTAAGAGGGCATATGTTGTCCAAGCAGGATGTAAGCGTGGAACACAGAGTGTCTGTGGCACTGTTGGTATTCAAAAGAGAGAGCTCCTCAGAGGGGGGAGTGCAGACAAGACAGCAGAGGAAAAGCAGGAGGGAGGGACCGTAGGTAGCGCCGGAAAGTGACCAGCGGTAAGACATCTGCGTTGTCTGGAACGGTGAGGTCGGGGGTGACAAAGAAGTGATCAGACGTGTGCAGCGGAGTGACCTGAGAGTGATGAGTGGAGCATTTCTCGAATCATCCTTGTCATTTGCAAAACAGTAAGTGCATTTCTGGTTTTGATTGTTTGATTGCAAGAGACGGCACATGATTCACGTTAACGCTTTTACTGTTTGTACAATAATTTATTGACAGACAGTGTCATTGTGATGCAGACAGGAAAAGACAGCACTGCATAGCACAAACAAATGTAGAAATCTGAACATAAGACAATCTCCTTAGGGAAAACTGTACATGCAGTGCAGTGGAATTACAGTGCAGTCTTCCTACACCTCCTGACGTTCCAGTCTTTTGGGCAACGGATTCTCATCCACATCACAACAAATATCTTCTCTTGCGATACAGCGTGAAAATCATCTTTCAGAGTGTCTAATCCAGCCTCTGCAGGCATCAGCTGTGATGTCATCACACGTTACATCCAAGGCAGCCAGAAGGGTCATCTGTGTATGCGCCTGGCCATCATATACTTTTAATCTTCATGCTGAGAAAAATTCCTCAACGGGGTTGAGTAGGGTGAGAGGAACTCCACCAGCATCCTGTTGTGGGCCGCAAACCATTGCCTGATGATGTTGGAGCGATGGAAACTGACATTGTCCCAAACTAACACGTACTTTGGCAGGTCATCTCCAATCTGCCCCCTCTCTTGTTCAGGGATGAGATCCCTGTAGAGAGTGTCAAAAGACTTTTTAGGTGTGAAAAGGGGCCGTCTGCAACACAGTGAAGTTGTCTTGCAGTCCTATGTGGAAAGAATATAGCAATGCAAAACACTAAATTGAGTAAAATAAAATGCCACTGTTTACTTAAAGTATACTTACTGTATATTGTAAAACTAGTGCTTAAATGTCGTGGGGATTATACTATTCTACAGAGACCCATTATAATGCATTTTGATCAACATGACATAAGCAATTGATAATGTAGGAATCTGCACAGAATTTTGTCATAATCATTTGCATGGATGTACCAAAGCATTTGCAACTTGTTCAAAGAAATTAGAAAATGCTTGTTTGATGTGCACACGTGACACAAGGATGTAAGGATTGAACAAGAAGTTTTGAGAATTTCAAATCGGATCAGAGAAATGTACCAAATTGACTTAGAAAAAACTGTATTTAAAGTGGGGGGGGTACTTTTGGGGCAGTTTTGTTTCACCCAAGTGTCCCATTTCCACCCCTCTCAAACTAATGCATGGATGCATATAGCCAGAAACAATTAATTTGATGCATGCAAAGAAGCAACACTGTGTGTCTCAAGAAGCATTTATTCATGATTACGTAGACATGCTAAAATTTCAAGGCCACACACTACACATTACACATGACATTACACATTTCATAAAATTTACATTTAGTCATTTAGCAGACGTTTTTATCCAAAGCGACTTACAGACGAGGAAACATTGGAAGCAATTATAACAATATTGGCAACAAAATGCATAAGTTAATTAAATCCAGTCCATTAAAGCCTAGCACAGTATACAAAGCTAAGAATAGTGAGGTAAGTAAAAAAATAATTTTTTAAGAAGACAGAAAATAATAAGAGGTTAAAATCAGTCATCTACATTTTGACGGAAGATATGCATTTTCACACACTACACCGGCCTGTAGTGTTCTAGCAGTGTAAGGTTGAGAGTGAGTTTCTTCAGTAGCGGTGTGATGCAGGCCTCTTTGAAAGCAGTGGGAAATGTCCCAGTGGTGAGCAAAGAGTTGATGATGCGGGTCAGACCAGGCACAACTGCTGGAGAGATGGCATGGAGGAGATGGGTGGGGATGGGATCCAGTGGGCAGGTGGTAGGGTGGTTGGAACCAATGACCTTGGAAACATCATCTTCAGACATAGGAGAAAAGGCGGGTGATGGTGGCGTAGAAAATTGGCTGTTGATGGCGGTAGTTTTCTTTACGAAGAACGATGCAAAATCATCAGCCGTTAACTCCGATGAAGGTGTGGGAGCAGGCGGACAGAGGAGAGCAGAGAAGGTTTTTAAGAGTGTGCGAGAGTCAGGAGAGTTGCTGATCTTCGAGTGGTTATAATCAGTTTTTGCAGAGGTGACGTCAACGGAGAAAGTAGAGAGAGAGAGGTCAGTATGGTCTTTTGACTTGTGCCATTTGCTCTCAGCTGACCGGAGGCTGGTGCGATGCTCACGTGGTACATCCGATAACCAGGGGGCAGACAGGGATGCACGGGCTGGTCCAGATGTAAGAGGGCATATGTTGTCCAAGCAGGATGTAAGCGTGGAACACAGAGTGTCTGTGGCACTGTTGGTATTCAAAAGAGAGAGCTCCTCAGAGGGGGGAGTGCAGACAAGACAGCAGAGGAAAAGCAGGAGGGAGGGACCGTAGGTAGCGCCGGAAAGTGACCAGCGGTAAGACATCTGCGTTGTCTGGAACGGTGAGGTCGGGGGTGACAAAGAAGTGATCAGACGTGTGCAGCGGAGTGACCTGAGAGTGATGAGTGGAGCATTTCTCGAATCATCCTTGTCATTTGCAAAACAGTAAGTGCATTTCTGGTTTTGATTGTTTGATTGCAAGAGACGGCACATGATTCACGTTAACGCTTTTACTGTTTGTACAATAATTTATTGACAGACAGTGTCATTGTGATGCAGACAGGAAAAGACAGCACTTCATAGCACAAACAAATGTAGAAATCTAAACATAAGACAATCTCCTTAGGGAAAACTGTACATGCAGTGCAGTGGAATTACAGTGCAGTCTTCCTACACCTCCTGACGTTCCTGTCTTTTGGGCAACGGATTCTCATCCACATCACAACAAATATCTTCTCTTGCGATACAGCGTGAAAATCATCTTTCAGAGTGTCTAATCCAGCCTCTGCAGACATCAGCTGTGATGTCATCACACGTTACATCCATGGCAGCCAGAAGGGTCATCTGTGTATAAGGCTGGCGATCATATACTTTTAATCTTCATGCTGAGAAAAATTCCTCAACGTGGTTGAGTAGGGTGAGAGGAACTCCACCAGCATCCTGTTGTGGGCCGCAAACCATTGCCTGATGATGTTGGAGCGATGGAAACTGACATTGTCCCAAACTAACACGTACTTTGGCAGGTCATCTCCAATCTGCCCCCTCTCTTGTTCAGGGATGAGATCCCTGTAGAGAGTGTCAAAAGACTGTTTAGGTGTGAAAAGGGGCCGTCTGCAACACAGTGAAGTTGTCTTGCAGTCCTATGTGGAAAGAATATAGCAATGCAAAACACTAAATTGAGTAAAATAAAATGCCACCGTTTACTTAAAGTATACTTACTGTATATTGTAAAACTAGTGCTTAAATGTCGTGGGGATTATACTATTCTACAGAGACCCATTATAATGCATTTTGATCAACATGACATAAGCAATTGATAATGTAGGAATCTGCACAGAATTTTGTCATAATCATTTGCATGGATGTACCAAAGCATTTGCAACTTGTTCAAAGAAATGAGAAAATGCTTGTTTGATGTGCACACGTGACACAAGGATGTAAGGATTGAACAAGAAGTTTTGAGAATTTCAAATCGGATCAGAGAAATGTACCAAATTGACTTAGAAAAAACTGTATTTAAAGTGGGGGGGGGTACTTTTGGGGCAGTTTTGTTTCACCCAAGTGTCCCATTTCCACCCCTCTCAAACTAATGCATGGATGCATATAGCCAGAAACAATTCATTTGATGCATGCAAAGAAGCAACACTGTGTGTCTCAAGAAGCATTTATTCATGATTACGTAGACATGCTAAAATTTCAAGGCCACACACTACACATTACACATTACACATGACATTACACATTTCATAAAATGTACATTTAGTCATTTAGCAGACGTTTTTATCCAAAGCGACTTACAGACGAGGAAACATTGGAAGCAATTATAACAATATAGGCAACAAAATGCATAAGTTAATTAAATCCAGTCCATTAAAGCCTAGCACAGTATACAAAGCTAAGAATAGTGAGGTAAGTAAAAAAATACTTTTTTAAGAAGACAGAAAATAATAAGAGGTTAAAATCAGTCATCTACATTTTGACGGAAGATATGCATTTTCACACACTACACCGGCCTGTAGTGTTCTAGCAGTGTAAGGTTGAGAGTGAGTTTCTTCAGTAGCGGTGTGATGCAGGCCTCTTTGAAAGCAGTGGGAAATGTCCCAGTGGTGAGCAAAGAGTTGATGATGCGGGTCAGACCAGGCACAACTGCTGGAGAGATGGCATGGAGGAGATGGGTGGGGATGGGATCCAGTGGGCAGGTGGTAGGGTGGTTGGAACCAATGACCTTGGAAACATCATCTTCAGACATAGGAGAAAAGGCGGGTGATGGTGGCGTAGAAAATTGGCTGTTGATGGCGGTAGTTTTCTTTACGAAGAACGATGCAAAATCATCAGCCGTTAACTCCGATGAAGGTGTGGGAGCAGGCGGACAGAGGAGAGCAGAGAATGTTTTTAAGAGTGTGCGAGAGTCAGGAGAGTTGCTGATCTTCGAGTGGTTATAATAAGTTTTTGCAGAGGTGACGTCAACGGAGAAAGTAGAGAGAGAGAGGTCAGTATGGTCTTTTGACTTGTGCCATTTGCTCTCAGCTGACCGGAGGCTGGTGCGATGCTCACGTGGTACATCCGATAACCAGGGGGCAGACAGGGATGCACGGGCTGGTCCAGATGTAAGAGGGCCTATGTTGTCCAAGCAGGATGTAAGCGTGGAACACAGAGTGTCTGTGGCACTGTTGGTATTCAAAAGAGAGATCTCCTCAGAGGGGGGGAGTGCAGAGAAGACAGCAGAGGAAAAGCAGGAGGGAGGGACCGTAGGTAGCGCCGGAAAGTGACCAGCGGTAAGACATCTGCGTTGTCTGGAGCGGTGAGGTCGGGGGTGACAAAGAAGTGATCAGACGTGTGCAGCGGAGTGACCTGAGAGTGATGAGTGGAGCATTTCTCGAATCATCCTTGTCATTTGCAAAACAGTAAGTGCATTTCTGGTTTTGATTGTTTGATTGCAAGAGACGGCACATGATTCACGTTAACGCTTTTACTGTTTGTACAATAATTTATTGACAGACAGTGTCATTGTGATGCAGACAGGAAAAGACAGCACTGCATAGCACAAACAAATGTAGAAATCTAAACATAAGACAATCTCCTTAGGGAAAACTGTACATGCAGTGCAGTGGAATTACAGTGCAGTCTTCCTACACCTCCTGACGTTCCTGTCTTTTGGGCAACGGATTCTCATCCACATCACAACAAATATCTTCTCTTGCGATACAGCGTGAAAATCATCTTTCAGAGTGTCTAATCCAGCCTCTGCAGACATCAGCTGTGATGTCATCACACGTTACATCCATGGCAGCCAGAAGGGTCATCTGTGTATAAGGCTGGCGATCATATACTTTTAATCTTCATGCTGAGAAAAATTCCTCAACGTGGTTGAGTAGGGTGAGAGGAACTCCACCAGCATCCTGTTGTGGGCCGCAAACCATTGCCTGATGATGTTGGAGCGATGGAAACTGACATTGTCCCAAACTAACACGTACTTTGGCAGGTCATCTCCAATCTGCCCCCTCTCTTGTTCAGGGATGAGATCCCTGTAGAGAGTGTCAAAAGACTGTTTAGGTGTGAAAAGGGGCCGTCTGCAACACAGTGAAGTTGTCTTGCAGTCCTATGTGGAAAGAATATAGCAATGCAAAACACTAAATTGAGTAAAATAAAATGCCACCGTTTACTTAAAGTATACTTACTGTATATTGTAAAACTAGTGCTTAAATGTCGTGGGGATTATACTATTCTACAGAGACCCATTATAATGCATTTTGATCAACATGACATAAGCAATTGATAATGTAGGAATCTGCACAGAATTTTGTCATAATCATTTGCATGGATGTACCAAAGCATTTGCAACTTGTTCAAAGAAATGAGAAAATGCTTGTTTGATGTGCACACCTGACACAAGGATGTAAGGATTGAACAAAGAAGTTTTGAGAATTTCAAATCGGATCAGAGAAATGTACCAAATTGACTTAGAAAAAACTGTATTTAAAGTGGGGGGGGTACTTTTGGGGCAGTTTTGTTTCACCCAAGTGTCCCATTTCCACCCCTCTCAAACTAATGCATGGATGCATATAGCCAGAAACAATTCATTTGATGCATGCAAAGAAGCAACACTGTGTGTCTCAAGAAGCATTTATTCATGATTACGTAGACATGCTAAAATTTCAAGGCCACACACTACACATTACACATTACACATGACATTACACATTTCATAAAATTTTACATTTAGTCATTTAGCAGACGTTTTTATCCAAAGCGACTTACAGACGAGGAAACATTGGAAGCAATTATAACAATATAGGCAACAAAATGCATAAGTTAATTAAATCCAGTCTATTAAAGCCTAGCACAGTATACAAAGCTAAGAATAGTGAGGTAAGTAAAAAAATACTTTTTTAAGAAGACAGAAAATAATAAGAGGTTAAAATCAGTCATCTACATTTTGACGGAAGATATGCATTTTCACACACTACACCGGCCTGTAGTGTTCTAGCAGTGTAAGGTTGAGAGTGAGTTTCTTCAGTAGCGGTGTGATGCAGGCCTCTTTGAAAGCAGTGGGAAATGTCACAGTGGTGAGCAAAGAGTTGATGATGCGGGTCAGACCAGGCACAACTGCTGGAGAGATGGCATGGAGGAGATGGGTGGGGATGGGATCCAGTGGGCAGGTGGTAGGGTGGTTGGAACCAATGACCTTGGAAACATCATCTTCAGACATAGGAGAAAAGGCGGGTGATGGTGGCGTAGAAAATTGGCTGTTGATGGCGGTAGTTTTCTTTACGAAGAACGATGCAAAATCATCAGCCGTTAACTCCGATGAAGGTGTGGGAGCAGGCGGACAGAGGAGAGCAGAGAATGTTTTTAAGAGTGTGCGAGAGTCAGGAGAGTTGCTGATCTTCGAGTGGTTATAATCAGTTTTTGCAGAGGTGACGTCAACGGAGAAAGTAGAGAGAGAGAGGTCAGTATGGTCTTTTGACTTGTGCCATTTGCTCTCAGCTGACCGGAGGCTGGTGCGATGCTCACGTGGTACATCCGATAACCAGGGGGCAGACAGGGATGCACGGGCTGGTCCAGGTGTAAGAGGGCCTATGTTGTCCAAGCAGGATGTAAGCGTGGAACACAGAGTGTCTGTGGCACTGTTGGTATTCAAAAGAGAGAGCTCCTCAGAGGGGGGGAGTGCAGACAAGACAGCAGAGGAAAAGCAGGAGGGAGGGACCGTAGGTAGCGCCGGAAAGTGACCAGCGGTAAGACATCTGCGTTGTCTGGAGCGGTGAGGTCGGGGGTGTAAAAGAAGTGATCAGACGTGTGCAGCGGAGTGACCTGAGAGTGATGAGTGGAGCATTTCTCGAATCATCCTTGTCATTTGCAAAACAGTAAGTGCATTTCTGGTTTTGATTGTTTGATTGCAAGAGACGGCACATGATTCACGTTAACGCTTTTACTGTTTGTACAATAATTTATTGACAGACAGTGTCATTGTGATGCAGACAGGAAAAGACAGCACTGTATAGCACAAACAAATGTAGAAATCTGAACATAAGACAATCTCCTTAGGGAAAAGTACCAAAGCATTTGCAACTTGTTCAAAGAAATGAGAAAATGCTTGTTTGATGTGCACACGTGACACAAGGATGTAAGGATTGAACAAGAAGTTTTGAGAATTTCAAATCGGATCTGAGAAATGTACCAAATTGACTTAGAAAAAACTGTATTTAAAGTGGGGGGGGTACTTTTGGGGCAGTTTTGTTTCACCCAAGTGTCCCATTTCCACCCCTCTCAAACTAATGCATGGATGCATATAGCCAGAAACAATTCATTTGATGCATGCAAAGAAGCAACACTGTGTGTCTCAAGAAGCATTTATTCATGATTACGTAGATATGCTAAAATTTCAAGGCCACACACTACACATTACACATTACACATGACATTACACATTTCATAAAATTTACATTTAGTCATTTAGCAGACGTTTTTATCCAAAGCGACTTACAGACGAGGAAACATTGGAAGCAATTATAACAATATAGGCAACAAAATGCATAAGTTAATTAAATCCAGTCCATTAAAGCCTAGCACAGTATACAAAGCTAAGAATAGTGAGGTAAGTAAAAAAATAATTTTTTAAGAAGACAGAAAATTAGAAGAGGTTAAAATCAGTCATCTACATTTTGACGGAAGATATGCATTTTCACACACTACACCGGCCTGTAGTGTTCTAGCAGTGTAAGGTTGAGAGTGAGTTTCTTCAGTTGCGGTGTGATGCAGGCCTCTTTGAAAGCAGTGGGCCGGAAAGTGACCAGCGGTAAGACATCTGCGTTGTCTGGAGCGGTGAGGTCGGGGGTGACAAAGAAGTGATCAGACGTGTGCAGCGGAGTGACCTGAGAGTGATGAGTGGAGCATTTCTCGAATCATCCTTGTCATTTGCAAAACAGTAAGTGCATTTCTGGTTTTGATTGTTTGATTGCAAGAGACGGCACATGATTCACGTTAACGCTTTTACTGTTTGTACAATAATTTATTGACAGACAGTGTCATTGTGATGCAGACAGGAAAAGACAGCACTGCATAGCACAAACAAATGTAGAAATCTAAACATAAGACAATCTCCTTAGGGAAAACTGTACATGCAGTGCAGTGGAATTACAGTGCAGTCTTCCTACACCTCCTGACGTTCCTGTCTTTTGGGCAACGGATTCTCATCCACATCACAACAAATATCTTCTCTTGCGATACAGCGTGAAAATCATCTTTCAGAGTGTCTAATCCAGCCTCTGCAGACATCAGCTGTGATGTCATCACACGTTACATCCATGGCAGCCAGAAGGGTCATCTGTGTATAAGGCTGGCGATCATATACTTTTAATCTTCATGCTGAGAAAAATTCCTCAACGTGGTTGAGTAGGGTGAGAGGAACTCCACCAGCATCCTGTTGTGGGCCGCAAACCATTGCCTGATGATGTTGGAGCGATGGAAACTGACATTGTCCCAAACTAACACGTACTTTGGCAGGTCATCTCCAATCTGCCCCCTCTCTTGTTCAGGGATGAGATCCCTGTAGAGAGTGTCAAAAGACTGTTTAGGTGTGAAAAGGGGCCGTCTGCAACACAGTGAAGTTGTCTTGCAGTCCTATGTGGAAAGAATATAGCAATGCAAAACACTAAATTGAGTAAAATAAAATGCCACCGTTTACTTAAAGTATACTTACTGTATATTGTAAAACTAGTGCTTAAATGTCGTGGGGATTATACTATTCTACAGAGACCCATTATAATGCATTTTGATCAACATGACATAAGCAATTGATAATGTAGGAATCTGCACAGAATTTTGTCATAATCATTTGCATGGATGTACCAAAGCATTTGCAACTTGTTCAAAGAAATGAGAAAATGCTTGTTTGATGTGCACACCTGACAAAAGGATGTAAGGATTGAACAAGAAGTTTTGAGAATTTCAAATCGGATCAGAGAAATGTACCAAATTGACTTAGAAAAAACTGTATTTAAAGTGGGGGGGGGTACTTTTGGGGCAGTTTTGTTTCACCCAAGTGTCCCATTTCCACCCCTCTCAAACTAATGCATGGATGCATATAGCCAGAAACAATTCATTTGATGCATGCAAAGAAGCAACACTGTGTGTCTCAAGAAGCATTTATTCATGATTACGTAGACATGCTAAAATTTCAAGGCCACACACTACACATTACACATTACACATGACATTACACATTTCATAAAATTTACATTTAGTCATTTAGCAGACGTTTTTATCCAAAGCGACTTACAGACGAGGAAACATTGGAAGCAATTATAACAATATAGGCAACAAAATGCATAAGTTAATTAAATCCAGTCTATTAAAGCCTAGCACAGTATACAAAGCTAAGAATAGTGAGGTAAGTAAAAAAATACTTTTTTAAGAAGACAGAAAGTAATAAGAGGTTAAAATCAGTCATCTACATTTTGACGGAAGATATGCATTTTCACACACTACACCGGCCTGTAGTGTTCTAGCAGTGTAAGGTTGAGAGTGAGTTTCTTCAGTAGCGGTGTGATGCAGGCCTCTTTGAAAGCAGTGGGAAATGTCACAGTGGTGAGCAAAGAGTTGATGATGCGGGTCAGACCAGGCACAACTGCTGGAGAGATGGCATGGAGGAGATGGGTGGGGATGGGATCCAGTGGGCAGGTGGTAGGGTGGTTGGAACCAATGACCTTGGAAACATCATCTTCAGACATAGGAGAAAAGGCGGGTGATGGTGGCGTAGAAAATTGGCTGTTGATGGCGGTAGTTTTCTTTACGAAGAACGATGCAAAATCATCAGCCGTTAACTCCGATGAAGGTGTGGGAGCAGGCGGACAGAGGAGAGCAGAGAATGTTTTTAAGAGTGTGCGAGAGTCAGGAGAGTTGCTGATCTTCGAGTGGTTATAATCAGTTTTTGCAGAGGTGACGTCAACGGAGAAAGTAGAGAGAAGAGACTGGTAGAGAGAGAGAGGTCAGTATGGTCTTTTGACTTGTGCCATTTTCTCTCAGCTGACCGGAGGCTGTTGCGATGCTCACGTGGTACATCCGATAACCAGGGGGCAGACAGGGATGCACGGGCTGGTCCAGATGTAAGAGGGCATATGTTGTCCGAGCAGGATGTAAGCGTGGAACACAGAGTGTCTGTGGCACTGTTGGTATTCAAAAGAGAGAGCTCCTCAGAGGGGGGGAGTGCAGACAAGACATCAGAGGAAAAGCAGGAGGGAGGGACCGTAGGTAGCGCAGGAAAGTGACCAGCGGTAAGACATCTGCGTTGTCTGGAGCGGTGAGGTCGGGGGTGACAAAGAAGTGATCAGACGTGTGCAGTGGAGTGACCTGAGAGTGATGAGTGGAGCATTTCTCGAATCATCCTTGTCATTTGCAAAACAGTAAGTGCATTTCTGGTTTTGATTGTTTGATTGCAAGAGACGGCACATGATTCACGTTAACGCTTTTACTGTTTGTACAATAATTTATTGACAGACAGTGTCATTGTGAAGCAGACAGGAAAAGACAGCACTGCATAGCACAAACAAATGTAGAAATCTGAACATAAGACAATCTCCTTAGGGAAAACTGTACATGCAGTGCAGTGGAATTACAGTGCAGTCTTCCTACACCTCCTGACGTTCCTGTCTTTTGGGCAACGGATTCTCATCCACATCACAACAAATATCTTCTCTTGCGATACAGCGTGAAAATCATCTTTCAGAGTGTCTAATCCAGCCTCTGCAGGCATCAGCTGTGATGTCATCACACGTTACATCCATGGCAGCCAGAAGGGTCATCTGTGTATGCGGCTGGCAATCATATACTTTTAATCTTCATGCTGAGAAAAATTCCTCAACGTGGTTGAGTAGGGTGAGAGGAACTCCCCCAGCATCCTGTTGTGGGCCGCAAACCATTGCCTGATGATGTTGGAGCGATGGAAACTGACATTGTCCCAAACTAACACGTACTTTGGCAGGTCATCTCCAATCTGCCCCCTCTCTTGTTCAGGGATGAGATCCCTGTAGAGAGTGTCAAAAGACTGTTTAGGTGTGAAAAGGGGCCGTCTGCAACACAGTGAAGTTGTCTTGCAGTCCTATGTGGAAAGAATATAGCAATGCAAAACACTAAATTGAGTAAAATAAAATGCCACCGTTTACTTAAAGTATACTTACTGTATATTGTAAAACTAGTGCTTAAATGTCGTGGGGATTATACTATTCTACAGAGACCCATTATAATGCATTTCGATCAACATGACATAAGCAATTGATAATGTAGGAATCTGCACAGAATTTTGTCATAATCATTTGCATGGATGTAC
Organism: Barbatula barbatula; assembly: GCF_947034865.1. Classification (NCBI taxonomy): domain Eukaryota; kingdom Metazoa; phylum Chordata; class Actinopteri; order Cypriniformes; family Nemacheilidae; genus Barbatula; species Barbatula barbatula. The sequence continues at coordinate 67,780 of NW_027636890.1, read as the reverse complement.
CAAAGCATTTGCAACTTGTTCAAAGAAATGAGAAAATGCTTGTTTGATGTGCACACCTGACACAAGGATGTAAGGATTGAACAAGAAGTTTTGAGAATTTCAAATCGGATCAGAGAAATGTACCAAATTGACTTAGAAAAAACTGTATTTAAAGTGGGGGGGGTACTTTTGGGGCAGTTTTGTTTCACCCAAGTGTCCCATTTCCACCCCTCTCAAACTAATGCATGGATGCATATAGCCAGAAACAATTCATTTGATGCATGCAAAGAAGCAACACTGTGTGTCTCAAGAAGCATTTATTCATGATTACGTAGACATGCTAAAATTTCAAGGCCACACACTACACATTACACATTACACATGACATTACACATTTCATAAAATTTACATTTAGTCATTTAGCAGACGTTTTTATCCAAAGCGACTTACAGACGAGGAAACATTGGAAGCAATTATAACAATATAGGCAACAAAATGCATAAGTTAATTAAATCCAGTCTATTAAAGCCTAGCACAGTATACAAAGCTAAGAATAGTGAGGTAAGTAAAAAAATACTTTTTTAAGAAGACAGAAAATAATAAGAGGTTAAAATCAGTCATCTACATTTTGACGGAAGATATGCATTTTCACACACTACACCGGCCTGTAGTGTTCTAGCAGTGTAAGGTTGAGAGTGAGTTTCTTCAGTAGCGGTGTGATGCAGGCCTCTTTGAAAGCAGTGGGAAATGTCACAGTGGTGAGCAAAGAGTTGATGATGCGGGTCAGACCAGGCACAACTGCTGGAGAGATGGCATGGAGGAGATGGGTGGGGATGGGATCCAGTGGGCAGGTGGTAGGGTGGTTGGAACCAATGACCTTGGAAACATCATCTTCAGACATAGGAGAAAAGGCGGGTGATGGTGGCGTAGAAAATTGGCTGTTGATGGCGGTAGTTTTCTTTACGAAGAACGATGCAAAATCATCAGCCGTTAACTCCGATGAAGGTGTGGGAGCAGGCGGACAGAGGAGAGCAGAGAATGTTTTTAAGAGTGTGCGAGAGTCAGGAGAGTTGCTGATCTTCGAGTGGTTATAATCAGTTTTTGCAGAGGTGACGTCAACGGAGAAAGTAGAGAGAGAGAGGTCAGTATGGTCTTTTGACTTGTGCCATTTGCTCTCAGCTGACCGGAGGCTGGTGCGATGCTCACGTGGTACATCCGATAACCAGGGGGCAGACAGGGATGCACGGGCTGGTCCAGATGTAAGAGGGCCTATGTTGTCCAAGCAGGATGTAAGCGTGGAACACAGAGTGTCTGTGGCACTGTTGGTATTCAAAAGAGAGAGCTCCTCAGAGGGGGGGAGTGCAGACAAGACAGCAGAGGAAAAGCAGGAGGGAGGGACCGTAGGTAGCGCCGGAAAGTGACCAGCGGTAAGACATCTGCGTTGTCTGGAGCGGTGAGGTCGGGGGTGACAAAGAAGTGATCAGACGTGTGCAGCGGAGTGACCTGAGAGTGATGAGTGGAGCATTTCTCGAATCATCCTTGTCATTTGCAAAACAGTAAGTGCATTTCTGGTTTTGATTGTTTGATTGCAAGAGACGGCACATGATTCACGTTAACGCTTTTACTGTTTGTACAATAATTTATTGACAGACAGTGTCATTGTGATGCAGACAGGAAAAGACAGCACTGCATAGCACAAACAAATGTAGAAATCTAAACATAAGACAATCTCCTTAGGGAAAACTGTACATGCAGTGCAGTGGAATTACAGTGCAGTCTTCCTACACCTCCTGACGTTCCTGTCTTTTGGGCAACGGATTCTCATCCACATCACAACAAATATCTTCTCTTGCGATACAGCGTGAAAATCATCTTTCAGAGTGTCTAATCCAGCCTCTGCAGACATCAGCTGTGATGTCATCACACGTTACATCCATGGCAGCCAGAAGGGTCATCTGTGTATAAGGCTGGCGATCATATACTTTTAATCTTCATGCTGAGAAAAATTCCTCAACGTGGTTGAGTAGGGTGAGAGGAACTCCACCAGCATCCTGTTGTGGGCCGCAAACCATTGCCTGATGATGTTGGAGCGATGGAAACTGACATTGTCCCAAACTAACACGTACTTTGGCAGGTCATCTCCAATCTGCCCCCTCTCTTGTTCAGGGATGAGATCCCTGTAGAGAGTGTCAAAAGACTGTTTAGGTGTGAAAAGGGGCCGTCTGCAACACAGTGAAGTTGTCTTGCAGTCCTATGTGGAAAGAATATAGCAATGCAAAACACTAAATTGAGTAAAATAAAATGCCACCGTTTACTTAAAGTATACTTACTGTATATTGTAAAACTAGTGCTTAAATGTCGTGGGGATTATACTATTCTAGAGAGACCCATTATAATATATTTTGATCAACATGACATAAGCAATTGATAATGTAGGAATCTGCACAGAATTTTGTCATAATCATTTGCATGGATGTACCAAAGCATTTGCAACTTGTTCAAAGAAATGAGAAAATGCTTGTTTGATGTGCACACGTGACACAAGGATGTAAGGATTGAACAAGAAGTTTTGAGATTTTCAAATCGGATCAGAGAAATGTACCAAATTGACTTAGAAAAAACTGTATTTAAAGTGGGGGGGGGTACTTTTGGGGCAGTTTTGTTTCACCCAAGTGTCCCATTTCCACCCCTCTCAAACTAATGCATGGATGCATATAGCCAGAAACAATTCATTTGATGCATGCAAAGAAGCAACACTGTGTGTCTCAAGAAGCATTTATTCATGATTACGTAGACATGCTAAAATTTCAAGGCCACACACTACACATTACACATGACATTACACATTTCATAAAATTTACATTTAGTAATTTAGCAGACGTTTTTATCCAAAGCGACTTACTTACGAGGAAACATTGGAAGCAATTATAACAATATAGGCAACAAAATGCATAAGTTAATTAAATCCAGTCCATTAAAGCCTAGCACAGTATACAAAGCTAAGAATAGTGAGGTAAGTAAAAAAATAATTTTTTAAGAAGACAGAAAATAATAAGAGGTTAAAATCAGTCATCTACATTTTGACGGAAGATATGCATTTTCACACACTACACCGGCCTGTAGTGTTCTAGCAGTGTAAGGTTGAGAGTGAGTTTCTTCAGTAGCGGTGTGATGCAGGCCTCTTTGAAAGCAGTGGGAAATGTCCCAGTGGTGAGCAAAGAGTTGATGATGCGGGTCAGACCAGGCACAACTGCTGGAGAGATGGGTGGGGATGGGATCCAGTGGGCAGGTGGTAGGGTGGTTGGAACCAATGACCTAGGAAACATCATCTTCAGACATAGGAGAAAAGGCAGGTGATGGTGGCGTAGAAAATTGGCTGTTGATGGCGGTAGTTTTCTTTACGAAGAACGATGCAAAATCATCAGCCGTTAACTCCGATGAAGGTGTGGGAGCAGGCGGACAGAGGAGAGCAGAGAAGGTTTTTAAGAGTGTGCGAGAGTTGCTGATCTTCGAGTGGTTATAATCAGTTTTTGCAGAGGTGACGTCAACGGAGAAAGTAGAGAGAGAGAGGTCAGTATGGTCTTTTGACTTGTGCCATTTTCTCTCAGCTGACCGGAGGCTGGTGCGATGCTCACGTGGTACATCCGATAACCAGAGGGCAGACAGGGATGCACGGGCTGGTCCAGATGTAAGAGGGCATATGTTGTCCAAGCAGGATGTAAGCGTGGAACACAGAGTGTCTGTGGCACTGTTGGTATTCAAAAGAGAGAGCTCCTCAGAGGGGGGGAGTGCAGACAAGACAGCAGAGGAAAAGCAGGAGGGAGGGACCGTAGGTAGCGCCGGAAAGTGACCAGCGGTAAGACATCTGCGTTGTCTGGAGCGGTGAGTTCGGGGGTGACAAAGAAGTGATCAGACGTGTGCAGCGGAGTGAACTGAGAGTGATGAGTGGAGCATTTCTCGAATCATCCTTGTCATTTGCAAAACAGTAAGTGCATTTCTGGTTTTGATTGTTTGATTGCAAGAGACGGCACATGAGTCACGTTAACGCTTTTACTGTTTTTACAATAATTTATTGACAGACAGTGTCATTGTGATGCAGACAGGAAAAGACAGCACTGCATAGCACAAACAAATGTAGAAATCTGAACATAAGACAATCTCCTTAGGGAAAACTGTACATGCAGTGCAGTGGAATTACAGTGCAGTCTTCCTACACCTCCTGACGTTCCTGTCTTTTGGGCAACGGATTCTCATCCACATCACAACAAATATCTTCTCTTGCGATACAGCGTGAAAATCATCTTTCAGAGTGTCTAATCCAGCCTCTGCAGGCATCAGCTGTGATGTCATCACACGTTACATCCATGGCAGCCAGAAGGGTCATCTGTGTATGCAGCTGGCGATCATATACTTTTAATCTTCATGCTGAGAAAAATTCCTCAACGTGGTTGAGTAGGGTGAGAGGAACTCCACCAGCATCCTGTTGTGGGCCGCAAACCATTGCCTGATGATGTTGGAGCGATGGAAACTGACAATGTCCCAAACTAACACGTACTTTGGCAGGTCATCTCCAATCTGCCCCCTCTCTTGTTCAGGGATGAGATCCCTGTAGAGAGTGTCAAAAGACTGTTTAGGTGTGAAAAGGGGCCGTCTGCAACACAGTGAAGTTGTCTTGCAGTCCTATGTGGAAAGAATATAGCAATGCAAAACACTAAATTGAGTAAAATAAAATGCCACTGTTTACTTAAAGTATACTTACTGTATATTGTAAAACTAGTGCTTAAATGTCGTGGGGATTATACTATTCTACAGAGACCCATTATAATGCATTTTGATCAACATGACATAAGCAATTGATAATGTAGGAATCTGCACAGAATTTTGTCATAATCATTTGCATGGATGTACCAAAGCATTTGCAACTTGTTCAAAGAAATGAGAAAATGCTTGTTTGATGTGCACACGTGACACAAGGATGTAGGGATTGAACAAGAAGTTTTGAGAATTTCAAATCGGATCAGAGAAATGTACCAAATTGACTTAGAAAAAACTGTATTTAAAGTGGGGGGGGGGTACTTTTGGGGCAGTTTTGTTTCACCCAAGTGTCCCATTTCCACCCCTCTCAAACTAATGCATGGATGCATATAGCCAGAAACAATTCATTTGATGCATGCAAAGAAGCAACACTGTGTGTCTCAAGAAGCATTTATTCATGATTACGTAGACATGCTAAAATTTCAAGGGCACACACTACACATTACACATTACACATGACATTACAAATTTCATAAAATTTACATTTAGTCATTTAGCAGACGTTTTTATCCAAAGCGACTTACAGACGAGGAAACATTGGAAGCAATTATAACAATATAGGCAACAAAATGCATAAGTTAATTAAATCCAGTCCATTAAAGCCTAGCACAGTATACAAAGCTAAGAATAGTGAGGTAAGTAAAAAAATAATTTTTTAAGAAGACAGAAAATAATAAGAGGTTAAAATCAGTCATCTACATTTTGACGGAAGATATGCATTTTCACACACTACACCGGCCTGTAGTGTTCTAGCAGTGTAAGTTGAGAGTGAGTTTCTTCAGTAGTGGTGTGATGCAGGCCTCTTTGAAAGCAGTGGGAAATGTCCCAGTGGTGAGCAAAGAGTTGATGATGCGGGTCAGACCAGGCACAACTGCTGGAGAGATGGCATGGAGGAGATGGGTGGGGATGGGATCCAGTGGGCAGGTGGTAGGGTGGTTGGAACCAATGACCTTGGAAACATCATCTTCAGACATAGGAGAAAAGGCGGGTGATGGTGGCGTAGAAAATTGGCTGTTGATGGCGGTAGTTTTCTTTACGAAGAACGATGCAAAATCATCAGCCGTTAACTCCGATGAAGGTGTGGGAGCAGGCGGACAGAGGAGAGCAGAGAAGGTTTTTAAGAGTGTGCGAGAGTCAGGAGAGTTGCTGATCTTCGAGTGGTTATAATCAGTTTTTGCAGAGGTGACGTCAACGGAGAAAGTAGAGAGAGAGAGGTCAGTATGGTCTTTTGACTTGTGCCATTTTCTCTCAGCTGACCGGAGGCTGGTGCGATGCTCACGTGGTACATCCGATAACCAGGGGGCAGACAGGGATGCACGGGCTGGTCCAGATGCAAGAGGGCATATGTTGTCCAAGCAGGATGTAAGCATGGAACACAGAGTGTCTGTGGCACTGTTGGTATTCAAAAGAGAGAGCTCCTCAGAGGGGGGGAGTGCAGACAAGACAGCAGAGGAAAAGCAGGAGGGAGGGACCGTAGGTAGCGCCGGAAAGTGACCAGCGGTAAGACATCTGCGTTGTCTGGAGCGGTGAGGTCGGGGGTGTAAAAGAAGTGATCAGACGTGTGCAGCGGAGTGACCTGAGAGTGATGAGTGGAGCATTTCTCGAATCATCCTTGTCATTTGCAAAACAGTAAGTGCATTTCTGGTTTTGATTGTTTGATTGCAAGAGACGGCACATGATTCACGTTAACGCTTTTACTGTTTGTACAATAATTTATTGACAGACAGTGTCATTGTGATGCAGACAGGAAAAGACAGCACTGCATAGCACAAACAAATGTAGAAATCTGAACATAAGACAATCTCCTTAGGGAAAACTGTACATGCAGTGCAGTGGAATTACAGTGCAGTCTTCCTACACCTCCTGACGTTCCAGTCTTTTCGGCAACGGATTCTCATCCACATCACAACAAATATCTTCTCTTGCGATACAGCGTGAAAATCATCTTTCAGAGTGTCTAATCCAGCCTCTGCAGGCATCAGCTGTGATGTCATCACACGTTACATCCAAGGCAGCCAGAAGGGTCATCTGTGTATGCGGCTGGCCATCATATACTTTTAATCTTCATGCTGAGAAAAATTCCTCAACGGGGTTGAGTAGGGTGAGAGGAACTCCACCAGCATCCTGTTGTGGGCCGCAAACCATTGCCTGATGATGTTGGAGCGATGGAAACTGACATTGTCCCAAACTAACACGTACTTTGGCAGGTCATCTCCAATCTGCCCCCTCTCTTGTTCAGGGATGAGATCCCTGTAGAGAGTGTCAAAAGACTGTTTAGGTGTGAAAAGGGGCTGTCTGCAACACAGTGAAGTTGTCTTGCAGTCCTATGTGGAAAGAATATAGCAATGCAAAACACTAAATTGAGTAAAATAAAATGCCACCGTTTACTTAAAGTATACTTACTGTATATTGTAAAACTAGTGCTTAAATGTCGTGGGGATTATACTATTCTACAGAGACCCATTATAATGCATTTTGATCAACATGACATAAGCAATTGATAATGTAGGAATCTGCACAGAATTTTGTCATAATCATTTGCATGGATGTACCAAAGCATTTGCAACTTGTTCAAAGAAATGAGAAAATGCTTGTTTGATGTGCACACGTGACACAAGGATGTAAGGATTGAACAAGAAGTTTTGAGAATTTCAAATCGGATCAGAGAAATGTACCAAATTGACTTAGAAAAAACTGTATTTAAAGTGGGGGGGGTACTTTTGGGGCAGTTTTGTTTCACCCAAGTGTCCCATTTCCACCCCTCTCAAACTAATGCATGGATGCATATAGCCAGAAACAATTCATTTGATGCATGCAAAGAAGCAACACTGTGTGTCTCAAGAAGCATGTATTCATGATTACGTAGACATGCTAAAATTTCAAGGCCACACACTACACATTACACATGACATTACACATTTCATAAAATTTACATTTAGTCATTTAGCAGACGTTTTTATCCAAAGCGACTTACAGACGAGGAAACATTGGAAGCAATTATAACAATATAGGCAACAAAATGCATAAGTTAATTAAATCCAGTCTATTAAAGCCTAGCACAGTATACAAAGCTAAGAATAGTGAGGTAAGTAAAAAAATACTTTTTTAAGAAGACAGAAAATAATAAGAGGTTAAAATCAGTCATCTACATTTTGACGGAAGATATGCATTTTCACACACTACACCGGCCTGTAGTGTTCTAGCAGTGTAAGGTTGAGAGTGAGTTTCTTCAGTAGCGGTGTGATGCAGGCCTCTTTGAAAGCAGTGGGAAATGTCACAGTGGTGAGCAAAGAGTTGATGATGCGGGTCAGACCAGGCACAACTGCTGGAGAGATGGCATGGAGGAGATGGGTGGGGATGGGATCCAGTGGGCAGGTGGTAGGGTGGTTGGAACCAATGACCTTGGAAACATCATCTTCAGACATAGGAGAAAAGGCGGGTGATGGTGGCGTAGAAAATTGGCTGTTGATGGCGGTAGTTTTCTTTACGAAGAACGATGCAAAATCATCAGCCGTTAACTCCGATGAAGGTGTGGGAGCAGGCGGACAGAGGAGAGCAGAGAATGTTTTTAAGAGTGTGCGAGAGTCAGGAGAGTTGCTGATCTTCGAGTGGTTATAATCAGTTTTTGCAGAGGTGACGTCAACGGAGAAAGTAGAGAGAGAGAGGTCAGTATGGTCTTTTGACTTGTGCCATTTGCTCTCAGCTGACCGGAGGCTGGTGCGATGCTCACGTGGTACATCCGATAACCAGGGGGCAGACAGGGATGCACGGGCTGGTCCAGATGTAAGAGGGCCTATGTTGTCCAAGCAGGATGTAAGCGTGGAACACAGAGTGTCTGTGGCACTGTTGGTATTCAAAAGAGAGAGCTCCTCAGAGGGGGGGAGTGCAGACAAGACAGCAGAGGAAAAGCAGGAGGGAGGGACCGTAGGTAGCGCCGGAAAGTGACCAGCGGTAAGACATCTGTGTTGTCTGGAGCGGTGAGGTCGGGGGTGACAAAGAAGTGATCAGACGTGTGCAGCGGAGTGACCTGAGAGTGATGAGTGGAGCATTTCTCGAATCATCCTTGTCATTTGCAAAACAGTAAGTGCATTTCTGGTTTTGATTGTTTGATTGCAAGAGACGGCACATGATTCACGTTAACGCTTTTACTGTTTGTACAATAATTTATTGACAGACAGTGTCATTGTGATGCAGACAGGAAAAGACAGCACTGCATAGCACAAACAAATGTAGAAATCTAAACATAAGACAATCTCCTTAGGGAAAACTGTACATGCAGTGCAGTGGAATTACAGTGCAGTCTTCCTACACCTCCTGACGTTCCTGTCTTTTGGGCAACGGATTCTCATCCACATCACAACAAATATCTTCTCTTGCGATACAGCGTGAAAATCATCTTTCAGAGTGTCTAATCCAGCCTCTGCAGACATCAGCTGTGATGTCATCACACGTTACATCCATGGCAGCCAGAAGGGTCATCTGTGTATAAGGCTGGCGATCATATACTTTTAATCTTCATGCTGAGAAAAATTCCTCAACGTGGTTGAGTAGGGTGAGAGGAACTCCACCAGCATCCTGTTGTGGGCCGCAAACCATTGCCTGATGATGTTGGAGCGATGGAAACTGACATTGTCCCAAACTAACACGTACTTTGGCAGGTCATCTCCAATCTGCCCCCTCTCTTGTTCAGGGATGAGATCCCTGTAGAGAGTGTCAAAAGACTGTTTAGGTGTGAAAAGGGGCCGTCTGCAACACAGTGAAGTTGTCTTGCAGTCCTATGTGGAAAGAATATAGCAATGCAAAACACTAAATTGAGTAAAATAAAATGCCACCGTTTACTTAAAGTATACTTACTGTATATTGTAAAACTAGTGCTTAAATGTCGTGGGGATTATACTATTCTAGAGAGACCCATTATAATATATTTTGATCAACATGACATAAGCAATTGATAATGTAGGAATCTGCACAGAATTTTGTCATAATCATTTGCATGGATGTACCAAAGCATTTGCAACTTGTTCAAAGAAATGAGAAAATGCTTGTTTGATGTGCACACGTGACACAAGGATGTAAGGATTGAACAAGAAGTTTTGAGATTTTCAAATCGGATCAGAGAAATGTACCAAATTGACTTAGAAAAAACTGTATTTAAAGTGGGGGGGGGTACTTTTGGGGCAGTTTTGTTTCACCCAAGTGTCCCATTTCCACCCCTCTCAAACTAATGCATGGATGCATATAGCCAGAAACAATTCATTTGATGCATGCAAAGAAGCAACACTGTGTGTCTCAAGAAGCATTTATTCATGATTACGTAGACATGCTAAAATTTCAAGGCCACACACTACACATTAAACATGACATTACACATTTCATAAAATTTACATTTAGTCATTTAGCAGACGTTTTTATCCAAAGCGACTTACTTACGAGGAAACATTGGAAGCAATTATAACAATATAGGCAACAAAATGCATAAGTTAATTAAATCCAGTCCATTAAAGCCTAGCACAGTATACAAAGCTAAGAATAGTGAGGTAAGTAAAAAAATATTTTTTTAAGAAGACAGAAAATAATAAGAGGTTAAAATCAGTCATCTACATTTTGACGGAAGATATTCATTTTCACACACTACACCGGCCTGTAGTGTTCTAGCAGTGTAAGGTTGAGAGTGAGTTTCTTCAGTAGCGGTGTGATGCAGGCCTCTTTGAAAGCAGTGGGAAATGTCCCAGTGGTGAGCAAAGAGTTGATGATGCGGGTCAGACCAGGCACAACTGCTGGAGAGATGGGTGGGGATGGGATCCAGTGGGCAGGTGGTAGGGTGGTTGGAACCAATGACCTTGGAAACATCATCTTCAGACATAGGAGAAAAGGCAGGTGATGGTGGCGTAGAAAATTGGCTGTTGATGGCGGTAGTTTTCTTTACGAAGAACGATGCAAAATCATCAGCCGTTAACTCCGATGAAGGTGTGGGAGCAGGCGGACAGAGGAGAGCAGAGAAGGTTTTTAAGAGTGTGCGAGAGTCAGGAGAGTTGCTGATCTTCGAGTGGTTATAATCAGTTTTTGCAGAGGTGACGTCAACGGAGAAAGTAGAGAGAGAGAGGTCAGTATGGTCTTTTGACTTGTGCCATTTTCTCTCAGCTGACCGGAGGCTGGTGCGATGCTCACGTGGTACATCCGATAACCAGGGGGCAGACAGGGATGCACGGGCTGGTCCAGATGTAAGAGGGCATATGTTGTCCAAGCAGGATGTAAGCGTGGAACACAGAGTGTCTGTGGCACTGTTGGTATTCAAAAGAGAGAGCTCCTCAGAGGGGGGGAGTGCAGACAAGACAGCAGAGGAAAAGCAGGAGGGAGGGACCGTAGGTAGCGCCGGAAAGTGACCAGCGGAAAGACATCTGCGTTGTCTGGAGCGGTGAGTTCGGGGGTGACAAAGAAGTGATCAGACGTGTGCAGCGGAGTGAACTGAGAGTGATGAGTGGAGCATTTCTCGAATCATCCTTGTCATTTGCAAAACAGTAAGTGCATTTCTGGTTTTGATTGTTTGATTGCAAGAGACGGCACATGAGTCACGTTAACGCTTTTACTGTTTTTACAATAATTTATTGACAGACAGTGTCATTGTGATGCAGACAGGAAAAGACAGCACTGCATAGCACAAACAAATGTAGAAATCTGAACATAAGACAATCTCCGTAGGGAAAACTGTACATGCAGTGCAGTGGAATTACAGTGCAGTCTTCCTACACCTCCTGACGTTCCTTTCTTTTGGGCAACGGATTCTCATCCACATCACAACAAATATCTTCTCTTGCGATACAGCGTGAAAATCATCTTTCAGAGTGTCTAATCCAGCCTCTGCAGGCATCAGCTGTGATGTCATCACACGTTACATCCATGGCAGCCAGAAGGGTCATCTGTGTATGCAGCTGGCGATCATATACTTTTAATCTTCATGCTGAGAAAAATTCCTCAACGTGGTTGAGTAGGGTGAGAGGAACTCCACCAGCATCCTGTTGTGGGCCGCAAACTATTGCCTGATGATGTTGGAGCGATGGAAACTGACAATGTCCCAAACTAACACGTACTTTGGCAGGTCATCTCCAATCTGCCCCCTCTCTTGTTCAGGGATGAGATCCCTGTAGAGAGTGTCAAAAGACTGTTTAGGTGTGAAAAGGGGCCGTCTGCAACACAGTGAAGTTGTCTTGCAGTCCTATGTGGAAAGAATATAGCAATGCAAAACACTAAATTGAGTAAAATAAAATGCCACTGTTTACTTAAAGTATACTTACTGTATATTGTAAAACTAGTGCTTAAATGTCGTGGGGATTATACTATTCTACAGAGACCCATTATAATGCATTTTGATCAACATGACATAAGCAATTGATAATGTAGGAATCTGCACAGAATTTTGTCATAATCATTTGCATGGATGTACCAAAGCATTTGCAACTTGTTCAAAGAAATGAGAAAATGCTTGTTTGATGTGCACACGTGACACAAGGATGTAAGGATTGAACAAGAAGTTTTGAGAATTTCAAATCGGATCTGAGAAATGTACCAAATTGACTTAGAAAAAACTGTATTTAAAGTGGGGGGGGTACTTTTGGGGCAGTTTTGTTTCACCCAAGTGTCCCATTTCCACCCCTCTCAAACTAATGCATGGATGCATATAGCCAGAAACAATTCATTTGATGCATGCAAAGAAGCAACACTGTGTGTCTCAAGAAGCATTTATTCATGATTACGTAGATATGCTAAAATTTCAAGGCCACACACTACACATTACACATTACACATGACATTAAACATTTCATAAAATTTACATTTAGTCATTTAGCAGACGTTTTTATCCAAAGCGACTTACAGACGAGGAAACATTGGAAGCAATTATAACAATATAGGCAACAAAATGCATAAGTTAATTAAATCCAGTCCATTAAAGCCTAGCACAGTATACAAAGCTAAGAATAGTGAGGTAAGTAAAAAAATTATTTTTTAAGAAGACAGAAAATAATAAGAGGTTAAAATCAGTCATCTACATTTTGACGGAAGATGTGCATTTTCACACACTACACCGGCCTGTAGTGTTCTAGCAGTATAAGGTTGAGAGTGAGTTTCTTCAGTAGCGGTGTGATGCAGGCCTCTTTGAAAGCAGTGGGAAATGTCCCAGTGGTGAGCAAAGAGTTGATGATGCGGGTCAGACCAGGCACAACTGCTGGAGAGATGGCAAGAAGGAGATGGGTGGGGATGGGATCCAGTGGGCAGGTGGTAGGGTGGTTGGAACCAATGACCTTGGAAACATCATCTTCAGACATAGGAGAAAAGGCGGGTGATGGTGGTGTAGAAAATTGGCTGTTGATGGCGGTAGTTTTCTTTACGAAGAACAATGCAAAATCATCAGCCGTTAACTGCGATGAAGGTGTGGGAGCAGGCGGACAGAGGAGAGCAGAGAAGGTTTTTAAGAGTGTGCGAGAGTCAGGAGAGTTGCTGATCTTCGAGTGGTTATAATCAGTTTTTGCAGAGGTGACGTCAACGGAGAAAGTAGAGAGAAGAGACTGGTAGAGAGAGAGAGGTCAGTATGGTCTTTTGACTTGTGCCATTTGCTCTCAGCTGACCGGAGGCTGGTGCGATGCTCACGTGGTACATCTGATAACCAGGGGGCAGACAGGGATGCACGGGCTGGTGCAGATGTAAGAGGGCCTATGTTGTCCAAGCAGGATGTAAGCGTGGAACACAGAGTGTCTGTGGCACTGTTGGTATTCAAAAGAGAGAGCTCCTCAGAGGGGGGGAGTGCAGACAAGACAGCAGAGGAAAAGCAGGAGGGAGGGACCGTAGGTAGCGCCGGAAAGTGACCAGCGGTAAGACATCTGCGTTGTCTGGAGCGGTGAGGTCGGGGGTGACAAAGAAGTGATCAGACGTGTGCAGCGGAGTGACCTGAGAGTGATGAGTGGAGCATTTCTCGAATCATCCTTGTCATTTGCAAAACAGTAAGTGCATTTCTGGTTTTGATTGTTTGATTGCAAGAGACGGCACATGATTCACGTTAACGCTTTTACTGTTTGTACAATAATTTATTGACAGACAGTGTCATTGTGATGCAGACAGGAAAAGACAGCACTGCATAGCACAAACAAATGTAGAAATCTAAACATAAGACAATCTCCTTAGGGAAAACTGTACATGCAGTGCAGTGGAATTACAGTGCAGTCTTCCTACACCTCCTGACGTTCCTGTCTTTTGGGCAACGGATTCTCATCCACATCACAACAAATATCTTCTCTTGCGATACAGCGTGAAAATCATCTTTCAGAGTGTCTAATCCAGCCTCTGCAGGCATCAGCTGTGATGTCATAAACACGTTACATCCATGGCAGCCAGAAGGGTCATCTGTGTATGCGGCTGGTGGTCATATACTTTTAATCTTCATGCTGAGAAAAATTCCTCAACGTGGTTGAGTAGGGTGAGAGGAACTCCACCAGCATCCTGTTGTGGGCCGCAAACCATTGCCTGATGATGTTGGAGCGATGGAAACTGACATTGTCCCAAACTAACACGTACTTTGGCAGGTCATCTCCAATCTGCCCCCTCTCTTGTTCAGGGATGAGATCCCTGTAGAGAGTGTCAAAAGACTGTTTAGGTGTGAAAAGGGGCCGTCTGCAACACAGTGAAGTTGTCTTGCAGTCCTATGTGGAAAGAATATAGCAATGCAAAACACTAAATTGAGTAAAATAAAATGCCACTGTTTACTTAAAGTATACTTACTGTATATTGTAAAACTAGTGCTTAAATGTCGTGGGGATTATACTATTCTACAGAGACCCATTATAATGCATTTATGCATTTTGATCAACATGACATAAGCAATTGATAATGTAGGAATCTGCACAGAATTTTGTCATAATCATTTGCATGGATGTACCAAAGCATTTGCAACTTGTTCAAAGAAATGAGAAAATGCTTGTTTGATGTGCACACGTGACACAAGGATGTAAGGATTGAACAAGAAGTTTTGAGAATTTCAAATCGGATCAGAGAAATGTACCAAATTGACTTAGAAAAAACTGTATTTAAAGTGGGGTGGGTACTTTTGGGGCAGTTTTGTTTCACCCTAGTGTCCCATTTCCACCCCTCTCAAACTAATGCATGAATGCATATAGCCAGAAACAATTCATTTGATGCATGCAAAGAAGCAACACTGTGTGTCTCAAGAAGCATTTATTCATGATTACGTAGACATGCTAAAATTTCAAGGCCACACACTACACATTACACATTACACATGACATTACACATTTCATAAAAATTAAATTTAGTCATTTAGCAGACGTTTTTATCCAAAGCGACTTACAGACGAGGAATCATTGGAAGCAATTATAACAATATAGGCAACTAAATGCATAAGTTAATTAAATCCAGTCCATTAAAGCCTAGCACAGTATACAAAGCTAAGAATAGTGAGGTAAGTAAAAAAATTATTTTTTAAGAAGACAGAAAATAATAAGAGGTTAAAATCAGTCATCTACATTTTGACGGAAGATATGCATTTTCACACACTACACCGGCCTGTAGTGTTCTAGCAGTGTAAGGTTGAGAGTGAGTTTCTTCAGTAGCGGTGTGATGCAGGCCTCTTTGAAAGCAGTCGGAAATGTCCCAGTGGTGAGCAAAGAGTTGATGATGCGGGTCAGACCAGGCACAACTGCTGGAGAGATGGCATGGAGGAGATGGGTGGGGCTGGGATCCAGTGGGCAGGTGGTAGGGTGGTTGGAACCAATGACCTTGGAAACATCATCTTCAGACATAGGAGAAAAGGCGGGTGATTGTGGCGTAGAAAATTGGCTGTTGATGGCGGAAGTTTTCTTTACGAAGAACGATGCAAAATCATCAGCCGTTAACTCCGATGAAGGTGTGGGAGCAGGCGGACAGAGGAGAGCAGAGAAGGTTTTTAAGAGTGTGCGAGAGTCAGGAGAGTTGCTGATCTTCGAGTGGTTATAATCAGTTTTTGCAGAGGTGACGTCAACGGAGAAAGTAGAGAGAAGAGACTGGTAGAGAGAGAGAGGTCAGTATGGTCTTTTGACTTGTGCCATTTTCTCTCAGCTGACCGGAGGCTGGTGCGATTCTCACGTGGTACATCCGATAACCAGGGGGCAGATAGGGATGCACGGGCTGGTCCAGATGTAAGAGGGCATATGTTGTCCAAGCAGGATGTAAGCGTGGAACACAGAGTGTCTGTGGCACTGTTGGTATTCAAAAGAGAGAGCTCCTCAGAGGGGGGGAGTGCAGACAAGACAGCAGAGGAAAAGCAGGAGGGAGGGACCGTAGGTAGCGCCGGAAAGTGACCAGCGGTAAGACATCTGCGTTGTCTGGAGCGGTGAGGTCGGGGGTGACAAAGAAATGATCAGACGTGTGCAGCGGAGTGACCTGAGAGTGATGAGTGGAGCATTTCTCGAATCATCCTTGTCATTTGCAAAACAGTAAGTGCATTTCTGGTTTTGATTGTTTGATTGCAAGAGACGGCACATGATTCACGTTAACGCTTTTACTGTTTGTACAATAATTTATTGACAGACAGTGTCATTGTGATGCAGACAGGAAAAGACAGCACTGCATAGCACAAACAAATGTAGAAATCTGAACATAAGACAATCTCCTTAGGGAAAACTGTACATGCAGTGCAGTGGAATTACAGTGCAGTCTTCCTACACCTCCTGACGTTCCTGTCTTTTGGGCAACGGATTCTCATCCACATCACAACAAATATCTTCTCTTGCGATACAGCGTGAAAATCATCTTTCAGAGTGTCTAATCCAGCCTCTGCAGGCATCAGCTGTGATGTCATCACACGTTACATCCATGGCAGCCAGAAGGGTCATCTGTGTATGCGGCTGGCGATCATATACTTTTAATCTTCATGCTGAGAAAAATTCCTCAACGTGGTTGAGTAGGGTGAAAGGAACTCCACCAGCATCCTGTTGTGGGCCGCAAACAATTGCCTGATGATGTTGGAGCGATGGAAACTGACATTGTCCCAAACTAACACGTACTTTGGCAGGTCATCTCCAATCTGCCCCCTCTCTTGTTCAGGGATAAGATCCCTGTAGAGAGTGTCAAAAGACTGTTTAGGTGTGAAAAGGGGCCGTCTGCAACACAGTGAAGTTGTCTTGCAGTCCTATGTGGAAAGAATATAGCAATGCAAAACACTAAATTGAGTAAAATAAAATGCCACCGTTTACATAAAGTATACTTACTGTATATTGTAAAACTAGTGCTTAAATGTCGTGGGGATTATACTATTCTACAGAGACCCATTATAATGCATTTTGATCAACATGACATAAGCAATTGATAATGTAGGAATCTGCACAGAATTTTGTCATAATCATTTGCATGGATGTACCAAAGCATTTGCAACTTGTTCAAAGAAATGAGAAAATGCTTGTTTGATGTGCACACGTGACACAAGGATGTAAGGATTGAACAAGAAGTTTTGAGAATTTCAAATCGGATCAGAGAAATGTACCAAATTGACTTAGAAAAAGCTGTATTTAAAGTGGGGGGGGGGTACTTTTGGGGCAGTTTTGTTTCACCCAAGTGTCCCATTTCCACCCCTCTCAAACTAATGCATGGATGCATATAGCCAGAAACAATTCATTTGATGCATGCAAAGAAGCAACACTGTGTGTCTCAAGAAGCATTTATTCATGATTACGTAGACATGCTAAAATTTCAAGGCCACACACTACACATTACAAATTACACATGACATTACACATTTCATAAAATTTACATTTAGTCATTTAGCAGACGTTTTTATCCAAAGCGACTTACAGACGAGGAAACATTGGAAGCAAATATAACAATATAGGCAACAAAATGCATAAGTTAATTAAATCCAGTCCATTAAAGCCTAGCACAGTATACAAAGCTAAGAATAGTGAGGTAAGTAAAAAAATACTTTTTTAAGAAGACAGAAAATAATAAGAGGTTAAAATCAGTCATCTACATTTTGACGGGAGATATGCATTTTCACACACTACACCGGCCTGTAGTGTTCTAGCAGTGTAAGGTTGAGAGTGAGTTTCTTCAGTAGCGGTGTGATGCAGGCCTCTTTGAAAGCAGTGGGAAATGTCCCAGTGGTGAGCAAAGAGTTGATGATGCGGGTCAGACCAGGCACAACTGCTGGAGAGATGGCATGGAGGAGATGGGTGGGGATGGGATCCAGTGGGCAGGTGGTAGGGTGGTTGGAACCAATGACCTTGGAAACATCATCTTCAGACATAGGAGAAAAGGCAGGTGATGATGGCGTAGAAAATTGGCTGTTGATGGCGGTAGTTTTCTTTACGAAGAACGATGCAAAATCATCAGCCGTTAACTCCGATGAAGGTGTGGGAGCAGGCGGACAGAGGAGAGCAGAGAAGGTTTTTAAGAGTGTGCGAGAGTTGCTGATCTTCGAGTGGTTATAATCAGTTTTTGCAGAGGTGACGTCAACGGAGAAAGTAGAGAGAGAGAGGTCAGTATGGTCTTTTGACTTGTGCCATTTTCTCTCAGCTGACCGGAGGCTGGTGCGATGCTCACGTGTTACATCCGATAACCAGGGGGCAGACAGGGATGCACGGGCTGGTCCAGATGTAAGAGGGCATATGTTGTCCAAGCAGGATGTAAGCGTGGAACACAGAGTGTCTGTGGCACTGTTGGTATTCAAAAGAGAGAGCTCCTCAGAGGGGGGGGTGCAGACAAGACAGCAGAGGAAAAGCAGGAGGGAGGGACCGTAGGTAGCGCCGGAAAGTGACCAGCGGTAAGACATCTGCGTTGTCTGGAGCGGTGAGGTCGGGGGTGACAAAGAAGTGATCAGACGTGTGCAGCGGAGTGACCTGAGAGTGATGAGTGGAGCATTTCTCGAATCATCCTTGTCATTTGCAAAACAGTAAGTGCATTTCTGGTTTTGATTGTTTGATTGCAAGAGACGGCACATGATTCACGTTAACGCTTTTACTGTTTGTACAATAATTTATTGACAGACAGTGTCATTGTGATGCGGACAGGAAAAGACAGCACTGCATAGCACAAACAAATGTAGAAATCTGAACATAAGACAATCTCCTTAGGGAAAACTGTACATGCAGTGCAGTGGAATTACAGTGCAGTCTTCCTACACCTCCTGACGTTCCTGTCTTTTGGGCAACGGATTCTCATCCACATCACAAAAAATATATTCTCTTGCGATACAGCGTGAAAATCATCTTTCAGAGTGTCTAATCCAGCCTCTGCAGGCATCAGCTGTGATGTCATCACACATTACATCCATGGCAGCCAGAAGGGTCATCTGTGTATGCAGCTGGCGATCATATACTTTTAATCTTCATGCTGAGAAAAATTCCTCAACGTGGTTGAGTAGGGTGAGAGGAACTCCACCAGCATCCTGTTGTGGGCCGCAAACCATTGCCTGATGATGTTGGAGCGATGGAAACTGACATTGTCCCAAACTAACACGTACTTTGGCAGGTCATCTCCAATCTGCCCCCTCTCTTGTTCAGGGATGAGATCCCTGTAAAGAGTGTCAAAAGACTGTTTAGGTGTGAAAAGGGGCCGTCTGCAACACAGTGAAGTTGTCTTGCAGTCCTATGTGGAAAGAATATAGCAATGCAAAACACTAAATTGAGTAAAATAAAATGCCACCGTTTACTTAAAGTATACTTACTGTATATTGTAAAACTAGTGCTTAAATGTCGTGGGGATTATACTATTCTACAGAGACCCATTATAATGCATTTTGATCAACATGACATAAGCAATTGATAATGTAGGAATCTGCACAGAATTTTGTCATAATCAATTGCATGGATGTACCAAAGCATTTGCAACTTGTTCAAAGAAATGAGAAAATGCTTGTTTGATGTGCACACGTGACACAAGGATGCAAGGATTGAACAAGAAGTTTTGAGAATTTCAAATCGGATCAGAGAAATGTACCAAATTGACTTAGAAAAAACTGTATTTAAAGTGGGGGGGGGTACTTTTGGGGCAGTTTTGTTTCACCCAAGTGTCCCATTTCCACCCCTCTCAAACTAATACATGGATGCATATAGCCAGAAACAATTCATTTGATGCATGCAAAGAAGCAACACTGTGTGTCTCAAGAAGCATTTATTCATGATTACGTAGACATGCTAAAATTTCAAGGCCACACACTACACATTACACATTACACATGACATTACACATTTCATAAAAATTAAATTTAGTCATTTAGCAGACGTTTTTATCCAAAGCGACTTACAGACGAGGAATCATTGGAAGCAATTATAACAATATAGGCAACTAAATGCATAAGTTAATTAAATCCAGTCCATTAAAGCCTAGCACAGTATACAAAGCTAAGAATAGTGAGGTAAGTAAAAAAATAATTTTTTAAGAAGACAGCAAATAATAAGAGGTTAAAATCAGTCATCTACATTTTGACGGAAGATATGCATTTTCACACACTACACCGGCCTGTAGTGTTCTAGCAGTGTAAGGTTGAGAGTGAGTTTCTTCAGTAGCGGTGTGATGCAGGCCTCTTTGAAAGCAGTCGGAAATGTCCCAGTGGTGAGCAAAGAGTTGATGATGCGGGTCAGACCAGGCACAACTGCTGGAGAGATGGCATGGAGGAGATGGGTGGGGCTGGGATCCAGTGGGCAGGTGGTAGGGTGGTTGGAACCAATGACCTTGGAAACATCATCTTCAGACATAGGAGAAAAGGCGAGTGATTGTGGCGTAGAAAATTGGCTGTTGATGGCGGTAGTTTTCTTTACGAAGAACGATGCAAAATCATCAGCCGTTAACTCCGATGAAGGTGTGGGAGCAGGCGGACAGAGGAGAGCAGAGAAGGTTTTTAAGAGTGTGCGAGAGTCAGGAGAGTTGCTGATCTTCGAGTGGTTATAATCAGTTTTTGCAGAGGTGACGTCAACGGAGAAAGTAGAGAGAGAGAGGTCAGTATGGTCTTTTGACTTGTGCCATTTTCTCTCAGCTGACCGGAGGCTGGTGCGATGCTCACGTGGTACATCCGATAACCAGGGGGCAGACAGGGATGCACGGGCTGGTCCAGATGTAAGAGGGCATATGTTGTCCAAGCAGGATGTAAGCGTGGAACACAGAGTGTCTGTGGCACTGTTGGTATTCAAAAGAGAGAGCTCCTCAGAGGGGGGGGGTGCAGACAAGACAGCAGAGGAAAAGCAGGAGGGAGGGACCGTAGGTAGCGCCGGAAAGTGACCAGCGGTAAGACAGCTGCGTTGTCTGGAGCGGTGAGGTCGGGGGTGACAAAGAAGTGATCAGACGTGTGCAGCGGAGTGACCTGAGAGTGATGAGTGGAGCATTTCTCGAATCATCCTTGTCATTTGCAAAACAGTAAGTGCATTTCTGGTTTTGATTGTTTGATTGCAAGAGACGGCACATGATTCACGTTAACGCTTTTACTGTTTGTACAATAATTTATTGACAGACAGTGTCATTGTGATGCAGACAGGAAAAGACAGCACTGCATAGCACAAACAAATGTAGAAATCTGAACATAAGACAATCTCCTTAGGGAAAACTGTACATGCAGTGCAGTGGAATTACAGTGCAGTCTTCCTACACCTCCTGACGTTCCTGTCTTTTGGGCAACGGATTCTCATCCACATCACAACAAATATCTTCTCTTGCGATACAGCGTGAAAATCATCTTTCAGAGTGTCTAATCCAGCCTCTGCAGGCATCAGCTGTGATGTCATCACACGTTACATCCATGGCAGCCAGAAGGGTCATCTGTGTATGCGGCTGGCCATCATATACTTTTAATCTTCATGCTGAGAAAAATTCCTCAACGGGGTTGAGTAGGGTGAGAGGAACTCCACCAGCATCCTGTTGTGGGCCACAAACCATTGCCTGATGATGTTGGAGCGATGGAAACTGACATTGTCCCAAACTAACACGTACTTTGGCAGGTCATCTCCAATCTGCCCCCTCTCTTGTTCAGGGATGAGATCCCTGTAGAGAGTGTCAAAAGACTGTTTAGGTGTGAAAAGGGGCCGTCTGCAACACAGTGAAGTTGTCTTGCAGTCCTATGTGGAAAGAATATAGCAATGCAAAACACTAAATTGAGTAAAATAAAATGCCACCGTTTACTTAAAGTATACTTACTGTATATTGTAAAACTAGTGCTTAAATGTCGTGGGGATTATACTATTCTACAGAGACCCATTATAATGCATTTTGATCAACTTGACATAAGCAATTGATAATGTAGGAATCT
Source organism: Barbatula barbatula (assembly GCF_947034865.1). Lineage (NCBI taxonomy): Eukaryota > Metazoa > Chordata > Actinopteri > Cypriniformes > Nemacheilidae > Barbatula > Barbatula barbatula. The sequence goes on along the minus strand of NW_027636890.1, from coordinate 45,714 downwards.
GCACAGAATTTTGTCATAATCATTTGCATGGATGTACCAAAGCATTTGCAACTTGTTCAAAGAAATGAGAAAATGCTTGTTTGATGTGCACACGTGACACAAGGATGTAAGGATTGAACAAGAAGTTTTGAGAATTTCAAATCGGATCAGAGAAATGTACCAAATTGACTTAGAAAAAACTGTATTTAAAGTGGGGGGGGGGTACTTTTGGGGCAGTTTTGTTTCACCCAAGTGTCCCATTTCCACCCCTCTCAAACTAATGCATGGATGCATATAGCCAGAAACAATTCATTTGATGCATGCAAAGAAGCAACACTGTGTGTCTCAAGAAGCATTTATTCATGATTACGTAGACATGCTAAAATTTCAAGGCCACACACTACACATTACACATTACACATGACATTACACATTTCATAAAAATTAAATTTAGTCATTTAGCAGACGTTTTTATCCAAAGCGACTTACAGACGAGGAATCATTGGAAGCAATTATAACAATATAGGCAACTAAATGCATAAGTTAATTAAATCCAGTCCATTAAAGCCTAGCACAGTATACAAAGCTAAGAATAGTGAGGTAAGTAAAAAAATAATTTTTTAAGAAGACAGAAAATAATAAGAGGTTAAAATCAGTCATCTACATTTTGACGGAAGATATGCATTTTCACACACTACACCGGCCTGTAGTGTTCTAGCAGTGTAAGGTTGAGAGTGAGTTTCTTCAGTAGCGGTGTGATGCAGGCCTCTTTGAAAGCAGTCGGAAATGTCCCAGTGGTGAGCAAAGAGTTGATGATGCGGGTCAGACCAGGCACAACTGCTGGAGAGATGGCATGGAGGAGATGGGTGGGGCTGGGATCCAGTGGGCAGGTGGTAGGGTGGTTGGAACCAATGACCTTGGAAACATCATCTTCAGACATAGAAGAAAAGGCGAGTGATTGTGGCGTAGAAAATTGGCTGTTGATGGCGGTAGTTTTCTTTACGAAGAACGATGCAAAATCATCAGCCGTTAACTCCGATGAAGGTGTGGGAGCAGGCGGACAGAGGAGAGCAGAGAAGGTTTTTAAGAGTGTGCGAGAGTCAGGAGAGTTGCTGATCTTCGAGTGGTTATAATCAGTTTTTGCAGAGGTGACGTCAACGGAGAAAGTAGAGAGAGAGAGGTCAGTATGGTCTTTTGACTTGTGCCATTTTCTCTCAGCTGACCGGAGGCTGGTGCGATGCTCACGTGGTACATCCGATAACCAGGGGGCAGACAGTGATGCACGGGCTGGTCCAGATGTAAGAGGGCATATGTTGTCCAAGCAGGATGTAAGCGTGGAACACAGAGTGTCTGTGGCACTGTTGGTATTCAAAAGAGAGAGCTCCTCAGAGGGGGGGGGGGGTGCAGACAAGACAGCAGAGGAAAAGCAGGAGGGAGGGACCGTAGGTAGCGCCGGAAAGTGACCAGCGGTAAGACAGCTGCGTTGTCTGGAGCGGTGAGGTCGGGGGTGACAAAGAAGTGATCAGACGTGTGCAGCGGAGTGACCTGAGAGTGATGAGTGGAGCATTTCTCGAATCATCCTTGTCATTTGCAAAACAGTAAGTGCATTTCTGGTTTTGATTGTTTGATTGCAAGAGACGGCACATGATTCACGTTAACGCTTTTACTGTTTGTACAATAATTTATTGACAGACAGTGTCATTGTGATGCAGACAGGAAAAGACAGCACTGCATAGCACAAACAAATGTAGAAATCTGAACATAAGACAATCTCCTTAGGGAAAACTGTACATGCAGTGCAGTGGAATTACAGTGCAGTCTTCCTACACCTCCTGACGTTCCTGTCTTTTGGGCAACGGATTCTCATCCACATCACAACAAATATCTTCTCTTGCGATACAGCGTGAAAATCATCTTTCAGAGTGTCTAATCCAGCCTCTGCAGGCATCAGCTGTGATGTCATCACACGTTACATCCATGGCAGCCAGAAGGGTCATCTGTGTATGCGGCTGGCCATCATATACTTTTAATCTTCATGCTGAGAAAAATTCTTCAACGGGGTTGAGTAGGGTGAGAGGAACTCCACCAGCATCCTGTTGTGGGCCGCAAACCATTGCCTGATGATGTTGGAGCGATGGAAACTGACATTGTCCCAAACTAACACGTACTTTGGCAGGTCATCTCCAATCTGCCCCCTCTCTTGTTCAGGGATGAGATCCCTGTAGAGAGTGTCAAAAGACTGTTTAGGTGTGAAAAGGGGCCGTCTGCAACACAGTGAAGTTGTCTTGCAGTCCTATGTGGAAAGAATATAGCAATGCAAAACACTAAATTGAGTAAAATAAAATGCCACCGTTTACTTAAAGTATACTTACTGTATATTGTAAAACTAGTGCTTAAATGTCGTGGGGATTATACTATTCTACAGAGACCCATTATAATGCATTTTGATCAACTTGACATAAGCAATTGATAATGTAGGAATCTGCACAGAATTTTGTCATAATCATTTGCATGGATGTACCAAAGCATTTGCAACTTGTTCAAAGAAATGAGAAAATGCTTGTTTGATGTGCACACGTGACACAAGGATGTAAGGATTGAACAAGAAGTTTTGAGAATTTCAAATCGGATCAGAGAAATGTCCCAAATTGACTTAGAAAAAACTGTATTTAAAGTGGGAGGGGGTACTTTTGGGGCAGTTTTGTTTCACCCAAGTGTCCCATTTCCACCCCTCTCAAACTAATGCATGGATGCATATAGCCAGAAACAATTCATTTGATGCATGCAAAGAAGCAACACTGTGTGTCTCAAGAAGCATTTATTCATGATTACGTAGACATGCTAAAATTTCAAGGCCACACACTACACATTACACATTACACATGACATTACACATTTCATAAAAATTAAATTTAGTCATTTAGCAGACGTTTTTATCCAAAGCGACTTACAGACGAGGAATCATTGGAAGCAATTATAACAATATAGGCAACAAAATGCATAAGTTAATTAAATCCAGTCCATTAAAGCCTAGCAAAGTATACAAAGCTAAGAATAGTGAGGTAAGTAAAATAATATTTTTTTAAGAAGACAGAAAATAATAAGAGGTTAAAATCAGTCATATACATTTTGACGGAAGATATGCATTTTCACACACTACACCGGCCTGTAGTGTTCTAGCAGTGTAAGGTTGAGAGTGAGTTTCTTCAGTAGCGGTGTGATGCAGGCCTCTTTGAAAGCAGTGGGAAATGTCCCAGTGGTGAGCAAAGAGTTGATGATGCGGGTCAGACCAGGCACAACTGCTGGAGAGATGGCATGTAGGAGATGGGTGGGGATGGGATCCAGTGGGCAGGTGGTAGGGTGGTTGGAACCAATGACCTTGGAAACATCATCTTCAGACATAGGAGAAAAGGCGGGTGATGGTGGCGTAGAAAATTGGCTGTTGATGGCGGTAGTTTTCTTTACGAAGAACGATGCAAAATCATCAGCCGTTAACTCCGATGAAGGTGTGGGAGCAGGCGGACAGAGGAGAGCAGAGAAGGTTTTTAAGAGTGTGCGAGAGTCAGGAGAGTTGCTGATCTTCGAGTGGTTATAATCAGTTTTTGCAGAGGTGACGTCAACGGAGAAAGTAGAGAGAGAGAGGTCAGTATGGTCTTTTGACTTGTGCCATTTTCTCTCAGCTGACCGGAGGCTGGTGCGATGCTCACGTGGTACATCCGATAACCAGGGGGCAGACAGGGATGCACGGGCTGGTCCAGATGTAAGAGGGCATATGTTGTCCAAGCAGGATGTAAGCGTGGAACACAGAGTGTCTGTGGCACTGTTGGTATTCAAAAGAGAGAGCTCCTCAGAGGGGGGGAGTGCAGACAAGACAGCAGAGGAAAAGCAGGAGGGAGGGACCGTAGGTAGCGCCGGAAAGTGACCAGCGGTAAGACATCTGCGTTGTCTGGAGCGGTGAGGTCGTAATCTTCCTACACCTCCTGACGTTCCTGTCTTTTAGGCAGCGGATTCTCATCCACATCACAACAAATATCTTCTCTTGCGATACAGCGTGAAAATCATCTTTCAGAGTGTCTAATCCAGCCTCTGCAGGCATCAGCTGTGATGTCATCACACGTTACATCCATGGCAGCCAGAAGGGTCATCTGTGTATGCGGCTGGCGATCATATACTTTTAATCTTCATGCTGAGAAAAATTCCTCAACGTGGTTGAGTAGGGTGAGAGGAACTCCACCAGCATCCTGTTGTGGGCCGCAAACCATTGCCTGATGATGTTGGAGCGATGGAAACTGACATTGTCCCAAACTAACACGTTCTTTGTAGAGAGTGTCAAAAGACTGTTTAGGTGTGAAAAGGGGCCGTCTGCAACACAGTGAAGTTGTCTTGCAGTCCTATGTGGAAAGAATATAGCAATGCAAAACACTAAATTGAGTAAAATAAAATGCCACTGTTTACTTAAAGTATACTTACTTTATATTGTACACATGACATTACACATTTCATAAAATTTACATTTAGTCATTGTAATGGAAATTTTCTAGTCTAGCTTCTTGATGTGTCTGTCTATATGTTTACGAAGTGTTTATCTATGTTTTCTTTTCTAATGTTATCATGTTTTTCTCTAAATACGTCATACCACTCTGCCTTTGCCCTCGAGCAGAGGCCAAGATGTTCTGTTTGGAATAACGGAACTTCCCGTAAACCAGCTCGGGATTCTTGTTAGGGGGCAAAGGGAGGGGGTGTCACGTTTTTAATCATATATATACTCTGGGTGCAGGAGGAAAGAGCGCCTTTGCTCTGCACCATGCTCATTGCTCATGATGCAGATTAAACGACAATAAAATACTTTGCAAAGTACTTGATGTCTCTGTATATTGCGTTTGTCAAAATTGACTCACCTTGATTAAGGAATAAGAAAATTCCACAACAATTTGGCGACGAAGTATGGGATCACAAGGCTGACGGAGAACGGACTAGAGTTGACTGATCATCCTGGACATAGCAAATCCAGCTCTAACCCCATACAGGGACGAGAGAACTCTACTCCGGACCCCAAGCTGACGTGATCCCAAAAGAACTCAGTGCAAGGCACAAAAAGGAAAAGTGGTGAGTCAGATAGATTTCTGAACAGTCTGGAACAAAAGGGGAGACTACTTAGCGCTAAACAGTCTGGGGGACTGCTTAAAACAGTCTGGTTAAAGAGGGGAGACTACTTAGAATCGAGAGATTCTAAACAGTCTGGGGGACTGCTTAAAACAGTCTGGTTAAAGAGGGGAGACTACTCAGAATCGAGAGAGATTCTAAACAGTCTGGGGGACTACTAAGAAATGATATGGATAAACCAACATACAGAGAAATGAGGAAAAATTGGGGAACGGGAAGTTTACAAGGTGTACCCTATTTAATAGAAAAAGCTAACTTTCCAGAAAACGGTACATTTAGTACCACAAAATTAGAGAAAATAAGAGAACATATGGGGAAAAAAGACATATTTAAAATGTCCAAAAAAGAAAGGGAAAAATATGATGAAGCGTGTAAATGTTTAGAGTTATGGGAGAGGGAAGCAAATAGACGTGACTATGTTTTTAAAGAAAAGGCATTGGAAGAACTGCCACCACCGAAAACTCCATTGTACCCTGTTTTGCTTGAATATAATGATTTAACCCCTCTGTCTTCTGATGAACATTAAAACAATGTTCTGCGCGTTCAAAAATTGGAGAGAGGCCAGTTCAGAAAACGTTGAAATTTATTGATCAGAAGTCTCAAACAAACAGCTGTTTCGGTGGATCCTCAGACACAAAAACGTCTCACAAAGGATCGACCACCAGAAAACACATACACATGGTTTTATATTTCACGCCGAATCTCTTCTTCAGCCTGGGTCCAATCCGCTTTCCCTTCTTTGTCCTGTCTCAGCCAACCAGCTCACTGCCTTGTTTTTCAAACCCGACATCTGTAACAAATTTGCACACAAGACCCTCACCCATTCCATGGGGCTCCCCGTGTAATCTAATCTTTACACACACACATAGCAATTTCCTGTGGAAAAAACCCCACAGTATCCCACAGAATCAGCGCTGAATTCTAGGTTAACACCAACTAACACACTTGGTTATATTTTCAACATTTTATGCATAGTTTTAATCAACAATGGAATCATAAGCATATTAAATGTAAAGGCACGTTTAATACCACAATAAGATCCTTAAGTGTACCCATTTCTTCCCCAAAAAGAAAATGTAGTTCTTATTACACACACACATAAGCAGAACATGCAACCCCCCACTTACTGACCAAATTCCGATCTCAGGCAACATCTAGCAACTGTAGGACTCTCAACTTCAAGCTTTTGTTCACAATCATGTCATGTACGAAAATACATCTGATTTAAACAAAATTAATCATCCAATTTTATATCGATCTATATATTGATCTTAATTCCCACACTTCTTTACCCCCATCTATGACTTGTTACAAACACCAACCGGAGGATGATTGTGTCCCTCCTCACCGACATCTGAACCCGATTGAGGCAGCTCCAGTGCCCCCACCAGTGTCTCCACCAGCACCAGTGCCACACATGCCACAGCCCGTGGTGTGTCAAAAGCAGGAAAGAGCGCAACCAGCACCGACGTATAAAGAACTTTTGACATTTTGCAAAGAATTCTCACCCTCAATGAAAGAATTAGAGAGACTGTTGAAAGTCAAACTGAAACCATCTGACCTAAGAAAGTTACAGGGTAAATGGCCTGTGGAGGAAGTATTTAAAGAACATTCTGGACTTCAACCTGATTCAGACGGACCGGACATTGGTCCGTTCATAGGACATCTCAGATCCACTTTTCTGCGAATCTCAGAGAAGAGCTGAGACGAGAAGTGGAAAAATCGTGCATCGAGCCAGATCGTGCGAGAATGAGCGAGATCGTCCGTCATGCTGTACACGCCGAAAGACAAACAGGCAAGAAAGAGCTTCAGAAGAAAAACACACAAGATGAAGAACTCCACATGGCTCTAATGAATATCGGAGTAGAGCATGGAGGAAGAGGAAACGGGAGGAGAGGAGGTCAGTGGCGTGGACGTGGAAGAGGAGGTTTTAAACCCTCTAGCACCTATGATCCAGAGAAATGTTTCAATTGCGGAAAGACGGGGCACTGGCGAAATGATTGTCCTGAGCCTCTGAGATCGCGGAGGTCAAGAGAAAAGGTAGATGGAAGTGAGGAGGTGAGGCATCATTCCGAGGGTGGTGAGTATGATTTCCCTTAGCATATGCAATGAAGAAATGCTTTTTCCTACTGTATGCAATGAAGATCTGCGTAGCTCACATTCCATGATGAATGAAAACGCTTTCTGAACTTTGCTAAAATGCACAATGCCTACTGTGATTCACAAGAAGTGTTTAAATTTGCCAGAGTCTAAACTAGCTGTGTTTTCCCTAAATGCTAGTGGCTCTAATGTAGAATAATTTATGTCAAAAGGGTGCAATGCGAGTTGGGGAGTGTCAAATTTCAACACAGGTTTCTCATGTCTGACTGCTGCCCGATTGATTTGCTGTGCAGAGTCATAATGTGTATGATGACAGATTGAGCATGATACCAACACGACCCGTGTGCAGCGCTCGTACAGCTGTACGATGTAATATTGAATTACGTAAGTATGATGTAGAATGTATTGCCTCACAGAGCCTCATGACGTTGATTGCAATGGTGTGGGGAGCTGTGGGTGTTTTGCTGCCAAATATGCGCACGCCATAGAATGGGTTAAAAGGGACGACGTGCAATATTCAAATTTGTTGCACGCCCATCGTGAGAATCATGCCTGTCTGTCAGCAACAAGGGGACTTGAAGTGTTTTCACACACAAAAAGATTAATGAAGAAATTTTGGGAAGGTGCCCGTACAACTTTGGGGAACAGGAAAATATTATGTTGGGTTGATTAGGAACTGTGAACCTGTTGTGATAACGCCCAAGGGTAATTTCCATCCACGCAAACAGCAATTCCCCCTCAAAACAGAAGCCTCAAATCAGAAGACCTCAATGGCATAAGGCCAATATTTAATGAGTTTAAAAAGATAAAAAAAGAAAAAAGAGGCATAGTTGTGCCATGTCCAAATTTACCGGTGCGCAGGCCTTTGTTTCCAGTTTAAAAGATAAGAGAAAAAAAAAAACACAAAGTAAATGTCTCCAAAGTCCAGCTGGCAAAACAAGTTGTTCGTTTTTTGGGTCACGAAAATACTGACCGCGGCAGACAGCTGTCCGCAAAGCGTGTCTGCAATTACAATGGCAATGGCAATGGCAATGGCATTTTATTTATATAGCACTATTAATTTCAACCAAAGGTTGACCAATGTGCTTTAACAAAAAAGAGGCATTATTATACAGTGTGATAAGAAAGAAATAATAATAAAGATACACAAATCAACTATCAAAAGCCTTATCAAAGAGATAGGTCTTTAGCCTAGTCTTAAAAGAAGACACAGATGGAGCATTTTTTATTGTCATTGGCAGTGAGTTACAAAGTTGAGGAGCAACATATGAGAAGGCTCGGAAGCCCCTGCGCTTTCGTTTCATCTTGGGAACAGACAGAGTCTGATCGTTGGAAGACCGAAGAGATCTACAAGTCTTTCTCTCAACCAGTAGATCATCAATGTAGGAGGGACCCAGACCATTTAAAGATTTAAAAACAATAAGCAAGAGTTTAAAAACTACTCTATGGCACACGGGCAACCAATGCAGAGATCTTAAAACAGGAGTAATATGAGCACGTTTATGGGTTCCAGTTAAAAATCTAGCTGCTGCATTTTGGACCAATTGTAGCCGGGACATAGAAGATTGACTGATCCCAAAATATAGTGAGTTACAATAGTCCAGTCTTGACGTAATAAAAGCATGAATGACTTTCTCAAGGTTTTTAAACGAGAGAAAAGTCTTTAGCTTTGACAGGAGTCTCAGCTGGAAAAATGATGATTTTACCACTACATTTATCTGCCTATCAAACTTCAAGTGTTCATCAAAGATAACACCCAGATTTTTTACATGGTGCTTGACACAAGTGGACAGCCCACCGAGATTTATATTGGGGGCAGCCACAGAGTCAGACGGTCCAAATATAGTGATTTCGGTCTTATCTTCATTAAAATTCAGAAAGTTCATCGATAGCCATACCCTTACATCACACAGACAGGCAAGAAGGGCATCGACACCATTAGAGTTTCGTTTAATAGGCAGATAAATTTGCGTGTCATCCGCATAACAGTGAAAATCCAGTCCATATTTTCTAAAAATTGAACCCAATGGGAGCATATATAAAGAAAATAAAATGGGAGCCAAAATCGATCCTTGGGGAACCCCACATGTTAAGACAGCACTTTTAGATGAATGATCACCTATATTGATAGAAAAAGTTCTGTTTGTAAGGTACGATTTAAACCAGTTCAGAGCTTTGCCTGTAATGCCTGCACCAGACGACCGACAAGAATAGCATGATCAACCGTATCAAAGGCGGCGGTAAGATCTAACAACACCAGCGCAGCATGGTCACCTGAGTCACATATGACAAGCAAATCATTTAATACCTTCAAAAGAGCAGTCTCAGTGGAATGATGTTTTCTGAACCCAGATTGAAAAACTTCAAAGATCATATTATCAGCTAAATAAGTTTGCAATTGTTCAAGAACAGTTTTCTCCATAATTTTTGTAATAAAGGACAGATTTGAAATAGGTCTAAAATTTGCTAAAATCGTGGGATCTAGACTTGTTTTTTTCAGTAGTGGCCGCACAGTTGCATGTTTTAGCAGATCTGGAATAATACCAGTTTCTAGACTGCAGTTTATTATAGACAAAAGGTAAGGAGCTACCACATCCAGAACTTGTTTTAAAAGCTTAGGGGGAATTACATCAATAGCCGAGCCAGAAGGCTTGAGCTGAGTCACTAATGTAGTAAAATGGACATCGGAGACCGGGGTAAAATCACTCAGAACAGTAGGACATCTTTGGTACTCCGCGGGATTAGGCTGTAGATGATTTATCCCTGTTCTAAGATCATTTATTTTACTCATAAAAAATGATAGAAAGTCCTCGCAAAGTTGTGAGGATCCTTCTAACAATGAGCCAGAGGAGGGGTTAAGAGTAGCATTAATAATATTAAAAAGAGTTTTGGGTTTATGACTGTTCTTGTTTATAATTTCAGTGAAATATATAGATTTTGCTGATTTAACGGCTTTCTGGTATTGTGATAGGGATTCTCTTAGTATTTGAAGAGAGACATTAAGTTTGTCCTTTTTCCACTTTCGCTCTGCTCGCCTACACATCTGCCTAAGAGCACGTGTAGAGTCAGTTAACCATGGCTCCGGTCCAGATTTATGAAAAAATGTTTTAAAAGGTGCCACCAAATCCATAACACCAACACAAATGGTATTAAAACTGAGAAGTAATTCCTCCACACTTAAATTTTCATTCCACTCATCCATATGTAGGCTTTCTTTAGTAAAAGTGGACATAAAGTCCTCTCTAGTAGCTGAGGTGATAAGCCGAGCCTGACGAGCAGCAGATGCCTGTCTGACAACATTTAACTGAGATGAAAAGGAAAACAAAACAGTCTTATGATCAGAGAAGCCATTTTCACATACATCAAGATCGCCGAAAGAAACCCCATGAGTTAAAACCAGATCAAGTGTATGACCATGCTGGTGAGTGGGTATATTAACCTGAGAGGTTAAGTCGAAGGCATTTAAAAGGTTTTTAAATTATTTTGCCAAAGAATCATCAGCACAGCAGACATGAATGTTAAAATCTCCCAAAATTAATAGTTGTTCATACTTGGGTAACAGATCTCCCAAAAGGGTTGAGAAGTCATTTAAAAAGTCCTTGTTATATTTCGGAGGTCGATATATTAGTGCAACCAACAAGGGCTTGTCCAGTTTAATAGTAAATAACTGCAGTTCAAAGCTGTTTTGTTTGTTTGACGCCACAAGATGACAAAGAAACGAGTCTTTGTAGATGGATGCCAGGCCTCCCCCTCGCCCCGAGATCCGGGGAGAATTTAAAAATAAGCAATTTTTTGGCAGCATTTCGGAAAAGGAGCTAAGATCCCCAGTGGTGACCCATGTTTCAGTCAGAAAAAGAAAATCCAGTTCACAAGCAGAGAAAAGATCGTTTAAAATAAATGTTTTGTTTACTACCGATCTGGCGTTGACCAAGGCCATCCGAACCCGCGGTAGATAGTCCGAAGAAGCTGCCTGTTTTTCCCGAGGAAGGGAGCGGAGATGGTTCTTGCACACTCCCCCACACAAAAACCGAGGAGAGCGAAAGCCAGGGGGCGGCGTCAACGACGAAGGCAGAACCGCAACCATCCATCCGCACACTGGCTCCAGCGAGCGCCGGCGGACACGGAAAGCTCCAGCCATACCATCCTCAAGAGACGCCAGATGCACTCCGGGCATCCGATGTAAGCGTATGAAGTTTTTTAGCTTCATCGCTAGGCCGCCCCGCTTTCCACGGCACCTCCTGCGCTTTCTCACCGGTAACAGGTACAGACAGCGGCGAAGGTGGGCAGGTATCGACTTCAGTAGTGGGGGGGGGGTGCAGGGTTCAACACAAACTGCTTGGTTTGATAGCGCAATTGAAGCATCTTTCAAGTTTAAAAGAGTAAGTCGGTCGTAGGTTAAAACTGAGGATGCGCATCGTATAAAAAATAGCATAAAACAAATTAAAACACACACAACAATATTAAGTGATTGACGGCAAGCCTGCACCGGCGCCATCTTTTTACAGACATCGCAAGTCCAAAAGCAAAGAAGCAATTGATATCATTTTTAGGGACCATTTCTCTGCTCAGACAGCAGAGCTCATTGCACTCACACGCGCATGGGGATTAGCAAAGAATAAAAATGTAGACATTCACACAGATAGTAGATATGCATTTGGTGTAACTCATGATTTTGGCACACTGTGGAAACACAGAAACTTTGTAAAAGATGATGGTAAAAATATTCTTAATCACACATAGGTTGCTGATATGCTATCTGCCATTCTTCTCCCATCAGCCATTGTTGTGTGTAACTGTGACGCACACACTTTTGTATCTGAAACAATTTTTTTGCAGGAAGCCGACGGCTGACCTTGCAGCAAAGCAAGCAACATCAGAGACAGACAGATTTTCTCCAGAAATCACTAACAAAACTCTTTCTCTTGCAGAGATGCAAACATTTTGCAGAACCAGCTGAGCGTGCACTCTGGAAGGAGTGCTCATGTAAATACACTGACAATGTTTGGGGAGGCCCAAATGGCCTCACCTGTTTGCCAAAACATTCTTTCCCTGCTTTTGCGATTTTGACGCATGGCCTAGACCACGCTTCAAAAGGGGGGATGTTACAAGCAATGTGTTTTTGTGTTTTTGCTCTCAAAATATTTGTGCAGGTCAAAGGAGCAGTAGCAAACGGAGCTGACAAATCATTCCACAGCTTCCAGCCAGGAGACTTCCAAGTAGTCAAAGATTTCAGGAGGAAGTCGTGGGAAAGACACACCTCCCACAGCAAAAAGGTGTCCAAGGAGGGGCAACTCCAACCGTATGGCTCTTCGCAATGGTCGTGCTGACTGAAGCGACAGGAGGGGCACTATTGGTGCTCGCAAAGGGAATCAACTGTTCGAGTCGGGGACACATCGAACCCTGAGAAATTAGAGATTATAGAATTTTGTTTCTGTCTAACACTATATTCCAAGTTTAATAAAATGGTATGGGGAGGGACAGTGTTACCCTAATTCTGCTAGGTACTGGGGAACAAATATGTATTTTTGTAGAGGTACGTGTACCTCAGTTGATGTTCTGGATAAGGCAACAAAATTTGAAAATGTGGGCAATTATGTCCCCTGGAACGGCCAAATAAAAAGGAAAAAGACTAGCTCTAACTCAGAAAAAATGTAATTATCAGGGAACCGGATGATATGACTAACAGTCTGTTGAAATGGTGGAATAGCTAAAGTTGGGGAGTAGGGCTGAAGCAGGTGGTGTTACCAATTCTAGTGGGATTTTAAGAACTGTTTAGATAGAAGAATGAAACCTGTAAGAGAAAGGGCGTTGCTCATCTTACATGGTCAAAGTATAAAGATTTTGGTTATCATATATGATAAAAGGGGGGAATGTAATGAAAATTTTCTAGTCTAGCTTCTTGATGTGTCTGTCTATATGTTTACGAAGTGTTTATCTATGTTTTCTTTTCTAATGTTATCATGTTTTTCTCTAAACACGTCATACCACTCTGCCTTTGCCCTCGAGCAGAGGCCAAGATGTTCTGTTTGGAATAACGGAACTTCCCGTAAACCAGCTCGGGATTCTTGTTAGAGGCAAAGGGAGGGGGTGTCACGTTTTTAATCATATATATACTCTGGGTGCAGGAGGAAAGAGCGCCTTTGCTCTGCACCATGCTCATTGCTCATGATGCAGATTAAACGACAATAAAATACTTTGCAAAGAACTTGATGTCTCTGTATATTGCGTTTGTCAAAATTGACTCACCTTGATTAAGGAATAAGAAAATTCCACAACATCATTTAGCAGACGTTTTTATCCAAAGCGACTTACAGACGAGGAAACATTGGAAGCAATTATAACAATATAGGCAACAAACTTTTGGGCAGTTTTGTTTCACCCAAGTGTCCCATTTCCACCCCTCTCAAACTAATGCATGGATGCATATAGCCAGAAACAATTCATTTGATGCATGCAAAGAAGCAACACTGTGTGTCTCAAGAAGCATTTATTCATGATTACGTAGACATGCTAAAATTTCAAGGCCACACACTACACATTACACATTACACATGACATTACACATTTCATAAAATTTACATTTAGTCATTTAGCAGACGTTTTTATCCAAAGCGACTTACAGACGAGGAAACATTGGAAGCAATTATAACAATATAGGCAACAAAATGCATAAGTTAATTAAATCCAGTCCATTAAAGCCTAGCACAGTATACAAAGCTAAGAATAGTGAGGTAAGTAAAAAAATATTTTTTTAAGAAGACAGAAAATAATAAGAGGTTAAAATCAGTCATCTACATTTTGACGGAAGATGTGCATTTTCACACACTACACCGGCCTGTAGTGTTCTAGCAGTATAAGGTTGAGAGTGAGTTTCTTCAGTAGCGGTGTGATGCAGGCCTCTTTGAAAGCAGTGGGAAATGTCTCAGTGGTGAGCAAAGAGTTGATGACGCGGGTCAGACCAGGCACAACTGCTGGAGAGATGGCATGGAGGAGATGGGTGGGGATGGGATCCAGTGGGCAGGTGGTAGGGTGGTTGGAACCAATGACCTTGGAAACATCATCTTCAGACATAGGAGAAAAGGCGGGTGATGGTGGTGTAGAAAATTGGCTGTTGATGGCGGTAGTTTTCTTTACGAAGAACAATGCAAAATCATCAGCCGTTAACTGCGATGAAGGTGTGGGAGCAGGCGGACAGAGGAGAGCAGAGAAGGTTTTTAAGAGTGTGCGAGAGTCAGGAGAGTTGCTGATCTTCGAGTGGTTATAATCAGTTTTTGCAGAGGTGACGTCAACGGAGAAAGTAGAGAGAGAGAGGTCAGTATGGTCTTTTGACTTGTGCTATTTTCTCTCAGCTGACCGGAGGCTGGTGCGATGCTCACGTGGTACATCCGATAACCAGGGGGCAGACAGGGATGCACGGGCTGGTCCAGATGCAAGAGGGCATATGTTGTCCAAGCAGGATGTAAGCGTGGAACACAGAGTGTCTGTGGCACTGTTGGTATTCAAAAGAGAGAGCTCCTCAGAGGGGGGGAGTGCAGACAAGACAGCAGAGGAAAAGCAGGAGGGAGGGACCGTAGGTAGCGCCGGAAAGTGACCAGCGGTAAGACATCTGCGTTGTCTGGAGCGGTGAGGTCGGGGGTGTAAAAGAAGTGATCAGACGTGTGCAGCGGAGTGACCTGAGAGTGATGAGTGGAGCATTTCTCGAATCATCCTTGTCATTTGCAAAACAGTAAGTGCATTTCTGGTTTTGATTGTTTGATTGCAAGAGACGGCACATGATTCACGTTAACGCTTTTACTGTTTGTACAATAATTTATTGACAGACAGTGTCATTGTGATGCAGACAGGAAAAGACAGCACTGCATAGCACAAACAAATGTAGAAATCTGAACATAAGACAATCTCCTTAGGGAAAACTGTACATGCAGTGCAGTGGAATTACAGTGCAGTCTTCCTACACCTCCTGACGTTCCAGTCTTTTGGGCAACGGATTATCATCCACATCACAACAAATATCTTCTCTTGCGATACAGCGTGAAAATCATCTTTCAGAGTGTCTAATCCAGCCTCTGCAGGCATCAGCTGTGATGTCATCACACGTTACATCCAAGGCAGCCAGAAGGGTCATCTGTGTATGCGGCTGGCCATCATATACTTTTAATCTTCATGCTGAGAAAAATTCCTCAACGGGGTTGAGTAGGGTGAGAGGAACTCCACCAGCATCCTGTTGTGGGCCGCAAACCATTGCCTGATGATGTTGGAGCGATGGAAACTGACATTGTCCCAAACTAACACGTACTTTGGCAGGTCATCTCCAATCTGCCCCCTCTCTTGTTCAGGGATGAGATCCCTGTAGAGAGTGTCAAAAGACTGTTTAGGTGTGAAAAGGGGCCGTCTGCAACACAGTGAAGTTGTCTTGCAGTCCTATGTGGAAGGAATATAGCAATGCAAAACACTAAATTGAGTAAAATAAAATGCCACCGTTTACTTAAAGTATACTTACTGTATATTGTAAAACTAGTGCTTAAATGTCGTGGGGATTATACTATTCTACAGAGACCCATTATAATGCATTTTGATCAACATGACATAAGCAATTGATAATGTAGGAATCTGCACAGAATTTTGTCATAATCATTTGCATGGATGTACCAAAGCATTTGCAACTTGTTCAAAGAAATGAGAAAATGCTTGTTTGATGTGCACACGTGACACAAGGATGTAAGGATTGAACAAGAAGTTTTGAGAATTTCAAATCGGATCTGAGAAATGTACCAAATTGACTTAGAAAAAACTGTATTTAAAGTGGGGGGGTACTTTTGGGGCAGTTTTGTTTCACCCAAGTGTCCCATTTCCACCCCTCTCAAACTAATGCATGGATGCATATAGCCAGAAACAATTCATTTGATGCATGCAAAGAAGCAACACTGTGTGTCTCAAGAAGCATTTATTCATGATTACGTAGATATGCTAAAATTTCAAGGCCACACACTACACATTACACATTACACATGACATTACACATTTCATAAAATTTACATTTAGTCATTTAGCAGACGTTTTTATCCAAAGCGACTTACAGACGAGGAAACATTGGAAGCAATTATAACAATATAGGCAACAAAATGCATAAGTTAATTAAATCCAGTCCATTAAAGCCTAGCACAGTATACAAAGCTAAGAATAGTGAGGTAAGTAAAAAAATAATTTTTTAAGAAGACAGAAAATAATAAGAGGTTAAAATCAGTCATCTACATTTTGACGGAAGATATGCATTTTCAAACACTACACCGGCCTGTAGTGTTCTAGCAGTGTAAGGTTGAGAGTGAGTTTCTTCAGTAGCGGTGTGATGCAGGCCTCTTTGAAAGCAGTGGGAAATGTCCCAGTGGTGTGCAAAGAGTTGATGATGCGGGTCAGACCAGGCACAACTGCTGGAGAGATGGCATGGAGGAGATGGGTGGGGATGGGATCCAGTGGGCAGGTGGTAGGGTGGTTGGAACCAATGACCTTGGAAACATCATCTTCAGACATAGGAGAAAAGGCGGGTGATGGTGGTGTAGAAAATTGGCTGTTGATGGCGGTAGTTTTCTTTACGAAGAACAATGCAAAATCATCAGCCGTTAACTGCGATGAAGGTGTGGGAGCAGGCGGACAGAGGAGAGCAGAGAAGGTTTTTAAGAGTGTGCGAGAGTCAGGAGAGTTGCTGATCTTCGAGTGGTTATAATCAGTTTTTGCAGAGGTGACGTCAACGGAGAAAGTAGAGAGAGAGAGGTCAGTATGGTCTTTTGACTTGTGCTATTTTCTCTCAGCTGACCGGAGGCTGGTGCGATGCTCACGTGGTACATCCGATAACCAGGGGGCAGACAGGGATGCACGGGCTGGTCCAGATGCAAGAGGGCATATGTTGTCCAAGCAGGATGTAAGCGTGGAACACAGAGTGTCTGTGGCACTGTTGGTATTCAAAAGAGAGAGCTCCTCAGAGGGGGGGAGTGCAGACAAGACAGCAGAGGAAAAGCAGGAGGGAGGGACCGTAGGTAGCGCCGGAAAGTGACCAGCGGTAAGACATCTGCGTTGTCTGGAGCGGTGAGGTCGGGGGTGTAAAAGAAGTGATCAGACGTGTGCAGCGGAGTGACCTGAGAGTGATGAGTGGAGCATTTCTCGAATCATCCTTGTCATTTGCAAAACAGTAAGTGCATTTCTGGTTTTGATTGTTTGATTGCAAGAGACGGCACATGATTCACGTTAACGCTTTTACTGTTTGTACAATAATTTATTGACAGACAGTGTCATTGTGATGCAGACAGGAAAAGACAGCACTGCATAGCACAAACAAATGTAGAAATCTGAACATAAGACAATCTCCTTAGGGAAAACTGTACATGCAGTGCAGTGGAATTACAGTGCAGTCTTCCTACACCTCCTGACGTTCCAGTCTTTTGGGCAACGGATTATCATCCACATCACAACAAATATCTTCTCTTGCGATACAGCGTGAAAATCATCTTTCAGAGTGTCTAATCCAGCCTCTGCAGGCATCAGCTGTGATGTCATCACACGTTACATCCAAGGCAGCCAGAAGGGTCATCTGTGTATGCGGCTGGCCATCATATACTTTTAATCTTCATGCTGAGAAAAATTCCTCAACGGGGTTGAGTAGGGTGAGAGGAACTCCACCAGCATCCTGTTGTGGGCCGCAAACCATTGCCTGATGATGTTGGAGCGATGGAAACTGACATTGTCCCAAACTAACACGTACTTTGGCAGGTCATCTCCAATCTGCCCCCTCTCTTGTTCAGGGATGAGATCCCTGTAGAGAGTGTCAAAAGACTGTTTAGGTGTGAAAAGGGGCCGTCTGCAACACAGTGAAGTTGTCTTGCAGTCCTATGTGGAAGGAATATAGCAATGCAAAACACTAAATTGAGTAAAATAAAATGCCACCGTTTACTTAAAGTATACTTACTGTATATTGTAAAACTAGTGCTTAAATGTCGTGGGGATTATACTATTCTACAGAGACCCATTATAATGCATTTTGATCAACATGACATAAGCAATTGATAATGTAGGAATCTGCACAGAATTTTGTCATAATCATTTGCATGGATGTACCAAAGCATTTGCAACTTGTTCAAAGAAATGAGAAAATGCTTGTTTGATGTGCACACGTGACACAAGGATGTAAGGATTGAACAAGAAGTTTTGAGAATTTCAAATCGGATCTGAGAAATGTACCAAATTGACTTAGAAAAAACTGTATTTAAAGTGGGGGGGTACTTTTGGGGCAGTTTTGTTTCACCCAAGTGTCCCATTTCCACCCCTCTCAAACTAATGCATGGATGCATATAGCCAGAAACAATTCATTTGATGCATGCAAAGAAGCAACACTGTGTGTCTCAAGAAGCATTTATTCATGATTACGTAGATATGCTAAAATTTCAAGGCCACACACTACACATTACACATTACACATGACATTACACATTTCATAAAATTTACATTTAGTCATTTAGCAGACGTTTTTATCCAAAGCGACTTACAGACGAGGAAACATTGGAAGCAATTATAACAATATAGGCAACAAAATGCATAAGTTAATTAAATCCAGTCCATTAAAGCCTAGCACAGTATACAAAGCTAAGAATAGTGAGGTAAGTAAAAAAATAATTTTTTAAGAAGACAGAAAATAATAAGAGGTTAAAATCAGTCATCTACATTTTGACGGAAGATATGCATTTTCACACACTACACCGGCCTGTAGTGTTCTAGCAGTGTAAGGTTGAGAGTGAGTTTCTTCAGTAGCGGTGTGATGCAGGCCTCTTTGAAAGCAGTGGGAAATGTCCCAGTGGTGTGCAAAGAGTTGATGATGCGGGTCAGACCAGGCACAACTGCTGGAGAGATGGCATGGAGGAGATGGGTGGGGATGGGATCCAGTGGGCAGGTGGTAGGGTGGTTGGAACCAATGACCTTGGAAACATCATCTTCAGACATAGGAGAAAAGGCAGGTGATGGTGGCGTAGAAAATTGGCTGTTGATGGCGGTAGTTTTCTTTACGAAGAACGATGCAAAATCATCAGCCGTTAACTCCGATGAAGGTGTGGGAGCAGGCGGACAGAGGAGAGCAGAGAAGGTTTTTAAGAGTGTGCGAGAGTTGCTGATCTTCGAGTGGTTATAATCAGTTTTTGCAGAGGTGACGTCAACGGAGAAAGTAGAGAGAGAGAGGTCAGTATGGTCTTTTGACTTGTGCCATTTTCTCTCAGCTGACCGGAGGCTGGTGCGATGCTCACGTGGTACATCCGATAACCAGGGGGCAGACAGGGATGCACGGGCTGGTCCAGATGTAAGAGGGCATATGTTGTCCAAGCAGGATGTAAGCGTGGAACACAGAGTGTCTGTGGCACTGTTGGTATTCAAAAGAGAGAGCTCCTCAGAGGGGGGGAGTGCAGACAAGACAGCAGAGGAAAAGCAGGAGGGAGGGACCGTAGGTAGCGCCGGAAAGTGACCAGCGGTAAGACATCCGCGTTGTCTGGAGCGGTGAGTTCGGGGTGACAAAGAAGTGATCAGACGTGTGCAGCGGAGTGAACTGAGAGTGATGAGTGGAGCATTTCTCGAATCATCCTTGTCATTTGCAAAACAGTAAGTGCATTTCTGGTTTTGATTGTTTGATTGCAAGAGACGGCACATGAGTCACGTTAACGCTTTTACTGTTTTTACAATAATTTATTGACAGACAGTGTCATTGTGATGCAGACAGGAAAAGACAGCACTGCATAGCACAAACAAATGTAGAAATCTGAACATAAGACAATCTCCTTAGGGAAAACTGTACATGCAGTGCAGTGGAATTACAGTGCAGTCTTCCTACATATCCTGACGTTCCTGTTATTTGGGCAACGGATTCTCATCCACATCACAACAAATATCTTCTCTTGCGATACAGCGTGAAAATCATCTTTCAGAGTGTCTAATCCAGCCTCTGCAGGCATCAGCTGTGATGTCATCACACGTTACATCCATGGCAGCCAGAAGGGTCATCTGTGTATGCAGCTGGCGATCATATACTTTTAATCTTCATGCTGAGAAAAATTCCTCAACGTGGTTGAGTAGGGTGAGAGGAACTCCACCAGCATCCTGTTGTGGGCCGCAAACCATTGCCTGATGATGTTGGAGCGATGGAAACTGACAATGTCCCAAACTAACACGTACTTTGGCAGGTCATCTCCAATCTGCCCCCTCTCTTGTTCAGGGATGAGATCCCTGTAGAGAGTGTCAAAAGACTGTTTAGGTGTGAAAAGGGGCCGTCTGCAACACAGTGAAGTTGTCTTGCAGTCCTATGTGGAAAGAATATAGCAATGCAAAACACTAAATTGAGTAAAATAAATGCCACTGTTTACTTAAAGTATACTTACTGTATATTGTAAAACTAGTGCTTAAATGTCGTGGGGATTATACTATTCTACAGAGACCCATTATAATGCATTTTGATCAACATGACATAAGCAATTGATAATGTAGGAATCTGCACAGAATTTTGTCATAATCATTTGCATGGATGTACCAAAGCATTTGCAACTTGTTCAAAGAAATGAGAAAATGCTTGTTTGATGTGCACACGTGACACAAGGATGTAAGGATTGAACAAGAAGTTTTGGGAATTTCAAATCGGATCTGAGAAATGTACCAAATTGACTTAGAAAAAACTGTATTTAAAGTGGGGGGGGTACTTTTGGGGCAGTTTTGTTTCACCCAAGTGTCCCATTTCCACCCCTCTCAAACTAATGCATGGATGCATATAGCCAGAAACAATTCATTTGATGCATGCAAAGAAGCAACACTGTGTGTCTCAAGAAGCATTTATTCATGATTACGTAGATATGCTAAAATTTCAAGGCCACACACTACACATTACACATTACACATGACATTACACATTTCATAAAATTTACATTTAGTCATTTAGCAGACGTTTTTATCCAAAGCGACTTACAGACGAGGAAACATTGGAAGCAATTATAACAATATAGGCAACAAAATGCATAAGTTAATTAAATCCAGTCCATTAAAGCCTAGCACAGTATACAAAGCTAAGAATAGTGAGGTAAGTAAAAAAATAATTTTTTAAGAAGACAGAAAATAATAAGAGGTTAAAATCAGTCATCTACATTTTGACGGAAGATGTGCATTTTCACACACTACACCGGCCTGTAGTGTTCTAGCAGTATAAGGTTGAGAGTGAGTTTCTTCAGTAGCGGTGTGATGCAGGCCTCTTTGAAAGCAGTGGGAAATGTCCCAGTGGTGAGCAAAGAGTTGATGATGCGGGTCAGACCAGGCACAACTGCTGGAGAGATGGCATGGAGGAGATGGGTGGGGATGGGATCCAGTGGGCAGGTGGTAGGGTGGTTGGAACCAATGACCTTGGAAACATCATCTTCAGACATAGGAGAAAAGGCGGGTGATGGTGGTGTAGAAAATTGACTGTTGATGGCGGTAGTTTTCTTTACGAAGAACGATGCAAAATCATCAGCCGTTAACTCCGATGAAGGTGTGGGAGCAGGCGGACAGAGGAGAGCAGAGAAGGTTTTTAAGAGTGTGAGAGAGTCAGCAGAGTTGCTAATCTTCGAGTGGTTATAATCAGTTTTTGCAGAGGTGACGTCAACGGAGAAAGTAGAGAGAGAGAGGTCAGTATGGTCTTTTGAATTGTGCCATTTTCTCTCAGCTGACCGGAGGCTGGTGCGATGCTCACGTGGTACATCCGATAACCAGGGGGCAGACAGGGATGCACGGGCTGGTCCAGATGTAAGAGGGCATATGTTGTCCAAGCAGGATGTAAGCGTGGAACACAGAGTGTCTGTGGCACTGTTGGTATTCAAAAGAGAGAGCTCCTCAGAGGGGGGGAGTGCAGACAAGACAGCAGAGGAAAAGCAGGAGGGAGGGACCGTAGGTAGCGCCGGAAAGTGACCAGCGGTAAGACATCTGCGTTGTTTGGAGCGGTGAGGTCGGGGGTGACAAAGAAGTGATCAGACGTGTGCAGCGGAGTGACCTGAGAGTGATGAGTGGAGCATTTCTCGGATCATCCTTGTCATTTGCAAAACAGTAAGTGCATTTCTGGTTTTGATTGTTTGATTGCAAGAGACGGCACATGATTCACGTTAACGCTTTTACTGTTTGTACAATAATTTATTGACAGACAGTGTCATTGTGATGCAGACAGGAAAAGACAGCACTGCATAGCACAAACAAATGTAGAAATCTGAACATAAGACAATCTCCTTAGGGAAAACTGTACATGCAGTGCAGTGGAATTACAGTGCAGTCTTCCTACACCTCCTGACGTTCCTGTCTTTTGGGCAACGGATTCTCATCCACATCACAACAAATATCTTGTCTTGCGATACAGCGTGAAAATCATCTTTCAGAGTGTCTAATCCAGCCTCTGCAGGCATCAGCTGTGATGTCATCACACGTTACATCCAAGGCAGCCAGAAGGGTCATCTGTGTATGCGGCTGGCCATCATATACTTTTAATCTTCATGCTGAGAAAAATTCCTCAACGGGGTTGAGTAGGGTGAGAGGAACTCCACCAGCATCCTGTTGTGGGCCGCAAACCATTGCCTGATGATGTTGGAGCGATGGAAACTGACATTGTCCCAAACTAACACGTACTTTGGCAGGTCATCTCCAATCTGCCCCCTCTCTTGTTCAGGGATGAGATCCCTGTAGAGAGTGTCAAAAGACTGTTTAGGTGTGAAAAGGGGCCGTCTGCAACACAGTGAAGTTGTCTTGCAGTCCTATGTGGAAAGAATATAGCAATGCAAAACACTAAATTGAGTAAAATAAAATGCCACTGTTTACTTAAAGTATACTTACTGTATATTGTAAAACTAGTGCTTAAATGTCGTGGGGATTATACTATTCTACAGAGACCCGTTATAATGCATTTTGATCAACATGACATAAGCAATTGATAATGTAGGAATCTGCACAGAATTTTGTCATAATCATTTGCATGGATGTACCAAAGCATTTGCAACTTGTTCAAAGAAATGAGAAAATGCTTGTTTGATGTGCACACGTGACACAAGGATGTAAGGATTGAACAAGAAGTTTTGAGATTTTCAAATCGGATCAGAGAAATGTACCAAATTGACTTAGAAAAAACTGTATTTAAAGTGGGGGGGGGTACTTTTGGGGCAGTTTTGTTTCACCCAAGTGTCCCATTTCCACCCCTCTCAAACTAATGCATGGATGCATATAGCCAGAAACAATTCATTTGATGCATGCAAAGAAGCAACACTGTGTGTCTCAAGAAGCATTTATTCATGATTACGTAGACATGCTAAAATTTCAAGGCCACACACTACACATTACACATGACATTACACATTTCATAAAATTTACATTTAGTAATTTAGCAGACATTTTTATCCAAAGCGACTTACTTACGAGGAAACATTGGAAGCAATTATAACAATATAGGCAACAAAATGCATAAGTTAATTAAATCCAGTCCATTAAAGCCTAGCACAGTATACAAAGCTAAGAATAGTGAGGTAAGTAAAAAAATAATTTTTTAAGAAGACAGAAAATAATAAGAGGTTAAAATCAGTCATCTACATTTTGACGGAAGATATGCATTTTCACACACTACACCGGCCTGTAGTGTTCTAGCAGTGTAAGGTTGAGAGTGAGTTTCTTCAGTAGCGGTGTGATGCAGGCCTCTTTGAAAGCAGTGGGAAATGTCCCAGTGGTGAGCAAAGAGTTGATGATGCGGGTCAGACCAGGCACAACTGCTGGAGAGATGGGTGGGGATGGGATCCAGCGGGCAGGTGGTAGGGTGGTTGGAACCAATGACCTTGGAAACATCATCTTCAGACATAGGAGAAAAGGCAGGTGATGGTGGCGTAGAAAATTGGCTGTTGATGGCGGTAGTTTTCTTTACGAAGAACGATGCAAAATCATCAGCCGTTAACTCCGATGAAGGTGTGGGAGCAGGCGGACAGAGGAGAGCAGAGAAGGTTTTTAAGAGTGTGCGAGAGTCAGGAGAGTTGCTGATCTTCGAGTGGTTATAATCAGTTTTTGCAGAGGTGACGTCAACGGAGAAAGTAGAGAGAGAGAGGTCAGTATGGTCTTTTGACTTGTGCCATTTGCTCTCAGCTGACCGGAGGCTGGTGCGATGCTCACGTGGTACATCCGATAACCAGGGGGCAGACAGGAATGCACGGGCTGGTCCAGATGTAAGAGGGCATATGTTGTCCAAGCAGGATGTAAGCGTGGAACACAGAGTGTCTGTGGCACTGTTGGTATTCAAAAGAGAGAGCTCCTCAGAGGGGGGGGTGCAGACAAGACAGCAGAGGAAAAGCAGGAGGGAGGGACCGTAGGTAGCGCCGGAAAGTGACCAGCGGTAAGACATCTGCGTTGTCTGGAGCGGTGAGGTCGGGGGTGACAAAGAAGTGATCAGACGTGTGCAGCGGAGTGACCTGAGAGTGATGAGTGGAGCATTTCTCGAATCATCCTTGTCATTTGCAAAACAGTAAGTGCATTTCTGGTTTTGATTGTTTGATTGCAAGAGACGGCACATGATTCACGTTAACGCTTTTACTGTTTGTACAATAATTTCTTGACAGACAGTGTCATTGTGATGCAGACACGAAAAGATAGCACTGCATAGCACAAACAAATGTAGAAATCTGAACATAAGACAATCTCCTTAGGGAAAACTGTACATGCAGTGCAGTGGAATTACAGTGCAGTCTTCCTACACCTCCTGACGTTCCTGTCTTTTGGGCAACGGATTCTCATCCACATCACAACAAATATCTTCTCTTGCGATACAGCGTGAAAATCATCTTTCAGAGTGTCTAATCCAGCCTCTGCAGGCATCAGCTGTGATGTCATCACACGTTACATCCATGGCAGCCAGAAGGGTCATCTGTGTATGCGGCTGGCGATCATATACTTTTAATCTTCATGCTGAGAAACATTCCTCAACGTGGTTGAGTAGGGTGAGAGGAACTCCACCAGCATCCTGTTGTGGGCCGCAAACCATTGCCTGATGATGTTGGAGCGATGGAAACTGACATTGTCCCAAACTAACACGTACTTTGGCAGGTCATCTCCAATCTGCCCCCTCTCTTGTTCAGGGATGAGATCCCTGTAGAGAGTGTCAAAAGACTGTTTAGGTGTGAAAAGGGGCCGTCTGCAACACAGTGAAGTTGTCTTGCAGTCCTATGTGGAAAGAATATAGCAATGCAAAACACTAAATTGAGTAAAATAAAATGCCACTGTTTACTTAAAGTATACTTACTGTATATTATAAAACTAGTGCTTAAATGTCGTGGGGATTATACTATTCTACAGAGACCCATTATAATGCATTTATGCATTTTGATCAACATGACATAAGCAATTGATAATGTAGGAATCTGCACAGAATTTTGTCATAATCATTTGCATGGATGTACCAAAGCATTTGCAACTTGTTCAAAGAAATGAGAAAATGCTTGTTTGATGTGCACACGTGACACAAGGATGTAAGGATTGAACAAGAAGTTTTGAGAATTTCACATCGGATCAGAGAAATGTACCAAATTGACTTAAAAAAAACTGTATTTAAAGTGGGGGGGGTACTTTTGGGGCAGTTTTGTTTCACCCAAGTGTCCCATTTCCACCCCTCTAAAACTAATGCATGGATGCATATAGCCAGAAACAATTAATTTGATGCATGCAAAGAAGCAACACTGTGTGTCTCAAGAAGCATTTATTCATGATTACGTAGACATGCTAAAATTTCAAGGCCACACACTACACATTACACATGACATTACACATTTCATAAAATTTACATTTAGTAATTTAGCAGATGTTTTTATCCAAAGCGACTTACTTACGAGGAAACATTGGAAGCAATTATAACAATATAGGCAACAAAATGCATAAGTTAATTAAATCCAGTCCATTAAAGCCTAGCACAGTATACAAAGCTAAGAATAGTGAGGTAAGTAAAAAAATAATTTTTTAAGAAGACAGAAAATAATAAGAGGTTAAAATCAGTCATCTACATTTTGACGGAAGATATGCATTTTCACACACTACACCGGCCTGTAGTGTTCTAGCAGTGTAAGGTTGAGAGTGAGTTTCTTCAGTAGCGGTGTGATGCAGGCCTCTTTGAAAGCAGTGGGAAATGTCCCAGTGGTGAGCAAAGAGTTGATGATGCGGGTCAGACCAGGCACAACTGCTGGAGAGATGGGTGGGGATGGGATCCAGTGGGCAGGTGGTAGGGTGGTTGGAACCAATGACCTAGGAAACATCATCTTCAGACATAGGAGAAAAGGCAGGTGATGGTGGCGTAGAAAATTGGCTGTTGATGGCGGTAGTTTTCTTTACGAAGAACGATGCAAAATCATCAGCCGTTAACTCCGATGAAGGTGTGGGAGCAGGCGGACAGAGGAGAGCAGAGAAGGTTTTTAAGAGTGTGCGAGAGTTGCTGATCTTCGAGTGGTTATAATCAGTTTTTGCAGAGGTGACGTCAACGGAGAAAGTAGAGAGAGAGAGGTCAGTATGGTCTTTTGACTTGTGCCATTTTCTCTCAGCTGACCGGAGGCTGGTGCGATGCTCACGTGGTACATCCGATAACCAGAGGGCAGACAGGGATGCACGGGCTGGTCCAGATGTAAGAGGGCATATGTTGTCCAAGCAGGATGTAAGCGTGGAACACAGAGTGTCTGTGGCACTGTTGGTATTCAAAAGAGAGAGCTCCTCAGAGGGGGGGAGTGCAGACAAGACAGCAGAGGAAAAGCAGGAGGGAGGGACCGTAGGTAGCGCCGGAAAGTGACCAGCGGTAAGACATCTGCGTTGTCTGGAGCGGTGAGTTCGGGGGTGACAAAGAAGTGATCAGACGTGTGCAGCGGAGTGAACTGAGAGTGATGAGTGGAGCATTTCTCGAATCATCCTTGTCATTTGCAAAACAGTAAGTGCATTTCTGGTTTTGATTGTTTGATTGCAAGAGACGGCACATGAGTCACGTTAACGCTTTTACTGTTTTTACAATAATTTATTGACAGACAGTGTCATTGTGATGCAGACAGGAAAAGACAGCACTGCATAGCACAAACAAATGTAGAAATCTGAACATAAGACAATCTCCTTAGGGAAAACTGTACATGCAGTGCAGTGGAATTACAGTGCAGTCTTCCTACACCTCCTGACGTTCCTGTCTTTTGGGCAACGGATTCTCATCCACATCACAACAAATATCTTCTCTTGCGATACAGCGTGAAAATCATCTTTCAGAGTGTCTAATCCAGCCTCTGCAGGCATCAGCTGTGATGTCATCACACGTTACATCCATGGCAGCCAGAAGGGTCATCTGTGTATGCAGCTGGCGATCATATACTTTTAATCTTCATGCTGAGAAAAATTCCTCAACGTGGTTGAGTAGGGTGAGAGGAACTCCACCAGCATCCTGTTGTGGGCCGCAAACCATTGCCTGATGATGTTGGAGCGATGGAAACTGACAATGTCCCAAACTAACACGTACTTTGGCAGGTCATCTCCAATCTGCCCCCTCTCTTGTTCAGGGATGAGATCCCTGTAGAGAGTGTCAAAAGACTGTTTAGGTGTGAAAAGGGGCCGTCTGCAACACAGTGAAGTTGTCTTGCAGTCCTATGTGGAAAGAATATAGCAATGCAAAACACTAAATTGAGTAAAATAAAATGCCACTGTTTACTTAAAGTATACTTACTGTATATTGTAAAACTAGTGCTTAAATGTCGTGGGGATTATACTATTCTACAGAGACCCATTATAATGCATTTTGATCAACATGACATAAGCAATTGATAATGTAGGAATCTGCACAGAATTTTGTCATAATCATTTGCATGGATGTACCAAAGCATTTGCAACTTGTTCAAAGAAATGAGAAAATGCTTGTTTGATGTGCACACGTGACACAAGGATGTAGGGATTGAACAAGAAGTTTTGAGAATTTCAAATCGGATCAGAGAAATGTACCAAATTGACTTAGAAAAAACTGTATTTAAAGTGGGGGGGTACTTTTGGGGCAGTTTTGTTTCACCCAAGTGTCCCATTTCCACCCCTCTCAAACTAATGCATGGATGCATATAGCCAGAAACAATTCATTTGATGCATGCAAAGAAGCAACACTGTGTGTCTCAAGAAGCATTTATTCATGATTACGTAGACATGCTAAAATTTCAAGGGCACACACTACACATTACACATTACACATGACATTACAAATTTCATAAAATTTACATTTAGTCATTTAGCAGACGTTTTTATCCAAAGCGACTTACAGACGAGGAAACATTGGAAGCAATTATAACAATATAGGCAACAAAATGCATAAGTTAATTAAATCCAGTCCATTAAAGCCTAGCACAGTATACAAAGCTAAGAATGGTGAGGTAAGTAAAAAAATAATTTTTTAAGAAGACAGAAAATAATAAGAGGTTAAAATCAGTCATCTACATTTTGACGGAAGATATGCATTTTCACACACTACACCGGCCTGTAGTGTTCTAGCAGTGTAAGTTGAGAGTGAGTTTCTTCAGTAGTGGTGTGATGCAGGCCTCTTTGAAAGCAGTGGGAAATGTCCCAGTGGTGAGCAAAGAGTTGATGATGCGGGTCAGACCAGGCACAACTGCTGGAGAGATGGCATGGAGGAGATGGGTGGGGATGGGATCCAGTGGGCAGGTGGTAGGGTGGTTGGAACCAATGACCTTGGAAACATCATCTTCAGACATAGGAGAAAAGGCGGGTGATGGTGGCGTAGAAAATTGGCTGTTGATGGCGGTAGTTTTCTTTACGAAGAACGATGCAAAATCATCAGCCGTTAACTCCGATGAAGGTGTGGGAGCAGGCGGACAGAGGAGAGCAGAGAAGGTTTTTAAGAGTGTGCGAGAGTCAGGAGAGTTGCTGATCTTCGAGTGGTTATAATCAGTTTTTGCAGAGGTGACGTCAACGGAGAAAGTAGAGAGAGAGAGGTCAGTATGGTCTTTTGACTTGTGCCATTTTCTCTCAGCTGACCGGAGGCTGGTGCGATGCTCACGTGGTACATCCGATAACCAGGGGGCAGACAGGGATGCACGGGCTGGTCCAGATGCAAGAGGGCATATGTTGTCCAAGCAGGATGTAAGCATGGAACACAGAGTGTCTGTGGCACTGTTGGTATTCAAAAGAGAGAGCTCCTCAGAGGGGGGGAGTGCAGACAAGACAGCAGAGGAAAAGCAGGAGGGAGGGACCGTAGGTAGCGCCGGAAAGTGACCAGCGGTAAGACATCTGCGTTGTCTGGAGCGGTGAGGTCGGGGGTGTAAAAGAAGTGATCAGACGTGTGCAGCGGAGTGACCTGAGAGTGATGAGTGGAGCATTTCTCGAATCATCCTTGTCATTTGCAAAACAGTAAGTGCATTTCTGGTTTTGATTGTTTGATTGCAAGAGACGGCACATGATTCACGTTAACGCTTTTACTGTTTGTACAATAATTAATTGACAGACAGTGTCATTGTGATGCAGACAGGAAAAGACAGCACTGCATAGCACAAACAAATGTAGAAATCTGAACATAAGACAATCTCCTTAGGGAAAACTGTACATGCAGTGCAGTGGAATTACAGTGCAGTCTTCCTACACCTCCTGACGTTCCAGTCTTTTCGGCAACGGATTCTCATCCACATCACAACAAATATCTTCTCTTGCGATACAGCGTGAAAATCATCTTTCAGAGTGTCTAATCCAGCCTCTGCAGGCATCAGCTGTGATGTCATCACACGTTACATCCAAGGCAGCCAGAAGGGTCATCTGTGTATGCGGCTGGCCATCATATACTTTTAATCTTCATGCTGAGAAAAATTCCTCAACGGGGTTGAGTAGGGTGAGAGGAACTCCACCAGCATCCTGTTGTGGGCCGCAAACCATTGCCTGATGATGTTGGAGCGATGGAAACTGACATTGTCCCAAACTAACACGTACTTTGGCAGGTCATCTCCAATCTGCCCCCTCTCTTGTTCAGGGATGAGATCCCTGTAGAGAGTGTCAAAAGACTGTTTAGGTGTGAAAAGGGGCTGTCTGCAACACAGTGAAGTTGTCTTGCAGTCCTATGTGGAAAGAATATAGCAATGCAAAACACTAAATTGAGTAAAATAAAATGCCACCGTTTACTTAAAGTATACTTACTGTATATTGTAAAACTAGTGCTTAAATGTCGTGGGGATTATACTATTCTACAGAGACCCATTATAATGCATTTTGATCAACATGACATAAGCAATTGATAATGTAGGAATCTGCACAGAATTTTGTCATAATCATTTGCATGGATGTACCAAAGCATTTGCAACTTGTTCAAAGAAATGAGAAAATGCTTGTTTGATGTGCACACGTGACACAAGGATGTAAGGATTGAACAAGAAGTTTTGAGAATTTCAAATCGGATCAGAGAAATGTACCAAATTGACTTAGAAAAAACTGTATTTAAAGTGGGGGGGGTACTTTTGGGGCAGTTTTGTTTCACCCAAGTGTCCCATTTCCACCCCTCTCAAACTAATGCATGGATGCATATAGCCAGAAACAATTCATTTGATGCATGCAAAGAAGCAACACTGTGTGTCTCAAGAAGCATTTATTCATGATTACGTAGACATGCTAAAATTTCAAGGCCACACACTACACATTACACATTACACATGACATTACAAATTTCATAAAATTTACATTTAGTCATTTAGCAGACGTTTTTATCCAAAGCGACTTACAGACGAGGAAACATTGGAAGCAATTATAACAATATAGGCAACAAAATGCATAAGTTAATTAAATCCAGTCCATTAAAGCCTAGCACAGTATACAAAGCTAAGAATAGTGAGGTAAGTAAAAAAATAATTTTTTAAGAAGACAGAAAATAATAAGAGGTTAAAATCAGTCATCTACATTTTGACGGAAGATATGCATTTTCACACACTACACCGGCCTGTAGTGTTCTAGCAGTGTAAGTTGAGAGTGAGTTTCTTCAGTAGTGGTGTGATGCAGGCCTCTTTGAAAGCAGTGGGAAATGTCCCAGTGGTGAGCAAAGAGTTGATGATGCGGGTCAGACCAGGCACAACTGCTGGAGAGATGGCATGGAGGAGATGGGTGGGGATGGGATCCAGTGGGCAGGTGGTAGGGTGGTTGGAACCAATGACCTTGGAAACATCATCTTCAGACATAGGAGAAAAGGCGGGTGATGGTGGCGTAGAAAATTGGCTGTTGATGGCGGTAGTTTTCTTTACGAAGAACGATGCAAAATCATCAGCCGTTAACTCCGATGAAGGTGTGGGAGCAGGCGGACAGAGGAGAGCAGAGAAGGTTTTTAAGAGTGTGAGAGAGTCAGGAGAGTTGCTGATCTTCCGAGTGGTTATAATCAGTTTTTGCAGAGGTGACGTCAACGGAGAAAGTAGAGAGAGAGAGGTCAGTATGGTCTTTTGACTTGTGCCATTTTCTCTCAGCTGACCGGAGGCTGGTGCGATGCTCACGTGGTACATCCGATAACCAGGGGGCAGACAGGGATGCACGGGCTGGTCCAGATGCAAGAGGGCATATGTTGTCCAAGCAGGATGTAAGCATGGAACACAGAGTGTCTGTGGCACTGTTGGTATTCAAAAGAGAGAGCTCCTCAGAGGGGGGGAGTGCAGACAAGACAGCAGAGGAAAAGCAGGAGGGAGGGACCGTAGGTAGCGCCGGAAAGTGACCAGCGGTAAGACATCTGCGTTGTTTGGAGCGGTGAGTTCGGGGGTGACAAAGAAGTGATCAGACGTGTGCAGCGGAGTGAACTGAGAGTGATGAGTGGAGCATTTCTCGAATCATCCTTGTCATTTGCAAAACAGTAAGTGCATTTCTGGTTTTGATTGTTTGATTGCAAGAGACGGCACATGAGTCACGTTAACGCTTTTACTGTTTTTACAATAATTTATTGACAGACAGTGTCATTGTGATGCAGACAGGAAAAGACAGCACTGCATAGCACAAACAAATGTAGAAATCTGAACATAAGACAATCTCCTTAGGGAAAACTGTACATGCAGTGCAGTGGAATTACAGTGCAGTCTTCCTACACCTCCTGACGTTCCTGTCTTTTGGGCAACGGATTCTCATCCACATCACAACAAATATCTTCTCTTGCGATACAGCGTGAAAATCATCTTTCAGAGTGTCTAATCCAGCCTCTGCAGGCATCAGCTGTGATGTCATCACACGTTACATCCATGGCAGCCAGAAGGGTCATCTGTGTATGCAGCTGGCGATCATATACTTTTAATCTTCATGCTGAGAAAAATTCCTCAACGTGGTTGAGTAGGGTGAGAGGAACTCCACCAGCATCCTGTTGTGGGCCGCAAACCATTGCCTGATGATGTTGGAGCGATGGAAACTGACAATGTCCCAAACTAACACGTACTTTGGCAGGTCATCTCCAATCTGCCCCCTCTCTTGTTCAGGGATGAGATCCCTGTAGAGAGTGTCAAAAGACTGTTTAGGTGTGAAAAGGGGCCGTCTGCAACACAGTGAAGTTGTCTTGCAGTCCTATGTGGAAAGAATATAGCAATGCAAAACACTAAATTGAGTAAAATAAAATGCCACCGTTTACTTAAAGTATACTTACTGTATATTGTAAAACTAGTGCTTAAATGTCGTGGGGATTATACTATTCTACAGAGACCCATTATAATGCATTTTGATCAACATGACATAAGCAATTGATAATGTAGGAATCTGCACAGAATTTTGTCATAATCATTTGCATGGATGTACCAAAGCATTTGCAACTTGTTCAAAGAAATGAGAAAATGCTTGTTTGATGTGCACACGTGACACAAGGATGTAAGGATTGAACAAGAAGTTTTGAGAATTTCAAATCGGATCAGAGAAATGTACCAAATTGACTTAGAAAAAACTGTATTTAAAGTGGGGGGGGGTACTTTTGGGGCAGTTTTGTTTCACCCAAGTGTCCCATTTCCACCCCTCTCAAACTAATGCATGGATGCATATAGCCAGAAACAATTCATTTGATGCATGCAAAGAAGCAACACTGTGTGTCTCAAGAAGCATTTATTCATGATTACGTAGACATGCTAAAATTTCAAGGGCACACACTACACATTACACATTACACATGACATTACACATTTCATAAAATTTACATTTAGTCATTTAGCAGACGTTTTTATCCAAAGCGACTTACAGACGAGGAAACATTGGAAGCAATTATAACAATATAGGCAACAAAATGCATAAGTTAATTAAATCCAGTCCATTAAAGCCTAGCACAGTATACAAAGCTAAGAATAGTGAGGTAAGTAAAAAAATAATTTTTTAAGAAGACAGAAAATAATAAGAGGTTAAAATCAGTCATCTACATTTTGACGGAAGATATGCATTTTCACACACTACACCGGCCTGTAGTGTTCTAGCAGTGTAAGTTGAGAGTGAGTTTCTTCAGTAGCGGTGTGATGCAGGCCTCTTTGAAAGCAGTGGGAAATGTCCCAGTGGTGAGCAAAGAGTTGATGATGCGGGTCAGACCAGGCACAACTGCTGGAGAGATGGCATGGAGGAGATGGGTGGGGATGGGATCCAGTGGGCAGGTGGTAGGGTGGTTGGAACCAATGACCTTGGAAACATCATCTTCAGACATAGGAGAAAAGGCGGGTGATGGTGGCGTAGAAAATTGGCTGTTGATGGCGGTAGTTTTCTTTACGAAGAACGATGCAAAATCATCAGCCGTTAACTCCGATGAAGGTGTGGGAGCAGGCGGACAGAGGAGAGCAGAGAAGGTTTTTAAGAGTGTGCGAGAGTCAGGAGAGTTGCTGATCTTCGAGTGGTTATAATCAGTTTTTGCAGAGGTGACGTCAACGGAGAAAGTAGAGAGAGAGAGCTCAGTATGGTCTTTTGTCTTGTGCCATTTTCTCTCAGCTGACCGGAGGCTGGTGCGATGCTCACGTGGTACATCCGATAACCAGGGGGCAGACAGGGATGCACGGGCTGGTCCAGATGCAAGAGGGCATATGTTGTCCAAGCAGGATGTAAGCATGGAACACAGAGTGTCTGTGGCACTGTTGGTATTCAAAAGAGAGAGCTCCTCAGAGGGGGGGAGTGCAGACAAGACAGCAGAGGAAAAGAAGGAGGGAGGGACCGTAGGTAGCGCCGGAAAGTGACCAGCGGTAAGACATCTGCCCTGTCTGGAGCGGTGAGGTCGGGGGTGTAAAAGAAGTGATCAGACGTGTGCAGCGGAGTGACCTGAGAGTGATGAGTGGAGCATTTCTCGAATCATCCTTGTCATTTGCAAAACAGTAAGTGCATTTCTGGTTTTGATTGTTTGATTGCAAGAGACGGCACATGATTCACGTTAACGCTTTTACTGTTTGTACAATAATTTATTGACAGACAGTGTCATTGTGATGCAGACAGGAAAAGACAGCACTGCATAGCACAAACAAATGTAGAAATCTGAACATAAGACAATCTCCTTAGGGAAAACTGTACATGCAGTGCAGTGGAATTACAGTGCAGTCTTCCTACACCTCCTGACGTTCCAGTCTTTTGGGCAACGGATTCTCATCCACATCACAACAAATATCTTCTCTTGCGATACAGCGTGAAAATCATCTTTCAGAGTGTCTAATCCAGCCTCTGCAGGCATCAGCTGTGATGTCATCACACGTTACATCCAAGGCAGCCAGAAGGGTCATCTGTGTATGCGGCTGGCCATCATATACTTTTAATCTTCATGCTGAGAAAAATTCCTCAACGGGGTTGAGTAGGGTGAGAGGAACTCCACCAGCATCCTGTTGTGGGCCGCAAACCATTGCCTGATGATGTTGGAGCGATGGAAACTGACATTGTCCCAAACTAACACGTACTTTGGCAGGTCATCTCCAATCTGCCCCCTCTCTTGTTCAGGGATGAGATCCCTGTAGAGAGTGTCAAAAGACTGTTTAGGTGTGAAAAGGGGCCGTCTGCAACACAGTGAAGTTGTCTTGCAGTCCTATGTGGAAAGAATATAGCAATGCAAAACACTAAATTGAGTAAAATAAAATGCCACCGTTTACTTAAAGTATACTTACTGTATATTGTAAAACTAGTGCTTAAATGTCGTGGGGATTATACTATTCTACAGAGACCCATTATAATGCATTTTGATCAACATGACATAAGCAATTGATAATGTAGGAATCTGCACAGAATTTTGTCATAATCATTTGCATGGATGTACCAAAGCATTTGCAACTTGTTCAAAGAAATGAGAAAATGCTTGTTTGATGTGCACACGTGACACAAGGATGTAAGGATTGAACAAGAAGTTTTGAGAATTTCAAATCGGATCAGAGAAATGTACCAAATTGACTTAGAAAAAACTGTATTTAAAGTGGGGGGGGTACTTTTGGGGCAGTTTTGTTTCACCCAAGTGTCCCATTTCCACCCCTCTCAAACTAATGCATGGATGCATATAGCCAGAAACAATTCATTTGATGCATGCAAAGAAGCAACACTGTGTGTCTCAAGAAGCATGTATTCATGATTACGTAGACATGCTAAAATTTCAAGGCCACACACTACACATTACACATGACATTACACATTTCATAAAATTTACATTTAGTCATTTAGCAGACGTTTTTATCCAAAGCGACTTACAGACGAGGAAACATTGGAAGCAATTATAACAATATAGGCAACAAAATGCATAAGTTAATTAAATCCAGTCCATTAAAGCCTAGCACAGTATACAAAGCTAAGAATAGTGAGGTAAGTAAAAAAATATTTTTTTAAGAAGACAGAAAATAATAAGAGGTTAAAATAAGTCATCTACATTTTGACGGAAGATTTGCATTTTCACACACTACACCGGCCTGTAGTGTTCTAGCAGTGTAAGGTTGAGAGTGAGTTTCTTCAGTAGCGGTGTGATGCAGGCCTCTTTGAAAGCAGTGGGAAATGTCCCAGTGGTGAGCAAAGAGTTGATGATGCGGGTCAGACCAGGCACAACTGCTGGAGAGATGGCATGGTGGAGATGGGTGGGGATGGGATCCAGTGGGCAGGTGGTAGGGTGGTTGGAACCAATGACCTTGGAAACATCATCTTCAGACATAGGAGAAAAGGCGGGTGATGGTGGTGTAGAAAATTGGCTGTTGATGGCGGTAGTTTTCTTTACGAAGAACGATGCAAAATCATCAGCCGTTAACTCCGATGAAGGTGTGGGAGCAGGCGGACAGAGGAGAGCAGAGAAGGTTTTTAAGAGTGTGAGAGAGTCAGGAGAGTTGCTGATCTTCGAGTGGTTATAATCAGTTTTTGCAGAGGTGACGTCAACGGAGAAAGTAGAGAGAAGAGACTGGTAGAGAGAGAGAGGTCAGTATGGTCTTTTGAATTGTGCCATTTTCTCTCAGCTGACCGGAGGCTGGTGCGATGCTCACGTGGTACATCCGATAACCAGGGAGCAGACAGGGATGCACGGGCTGGTCCAGATGCAAGAGGGCATATGTTGTCCAAGCAGGATGTAAGCGTGGAACACAGAGTGTCTGTGGCATTGTTGGTATTCAAAAGAGAGAGCTCCTCAGAGGGGGGGAGTGCAGACAAGACAGCAGAGGAAAAGCAGGAGGGAGGGACCGTAGGTAGCGCCGGAAAGTGACCAGCGGTAAGACATCTGCGTTGTCTGGAGCGGTGAGGTCGGGGGTGACAAAGAAGTGATCAGACGTGTGCAGCGGAGTGACCTGAGAGTGATGAGTGGAGCATTTCTCGAATCATCCTTGTCATTTGCAAAACAGTATGTGCATTTCTGGTTTCGATTGTTTGATTGCAAAAGACGGCACATGATTCACGTTAACGCTTTTACTGTTTGTACAATAATTTATTGACAGACAGTGTCATTGTGATGCAGACAAGAAAAGACAGCACTGCATAGCACAAACAAATGTAGAAATCTGAACATAAGACAATCTCCTTAGGGAAAACTGTACATGCAGTGCAGTGGAATTACAGTGCAGTCTTCCTACACCTCCTGACTTTCCAGTCTTTTGGGCAACGGATTCTCATCCACATCACAACAAATATCTTCTCTTGCGATACAGCGCGAAAATCATCTTTCAGAGTGTCTAATCCAGCCTCTGCAGGCATCAGCTGTGATGTCATCACACGTTACATCCAAGGCAGCCAGAAGGGTCATCTGTGTATGCGGCTGGCCATCATATACTTTTAATCTTCATGCTGAGAAAAATTCCTC
The DNA here is from genome assembly GCF_947034865.1 of Barbatula barbatula. Classification (NCBI taxonomy): domain Eukaryota; kingdom Metazoa; phylum Chordata; class Actinopteri; order Cypriniformes; family Nemacheilidae; genus Barbatula; species Barbatula barbatula. Next base: position 8,216 of record NW_027636890.1, on the reverse strand, counting down.
AACGGGGTTGAGTAGGGTGAGAGGAACTCCACCAGCATCCTGTTATGGGCCGCAAACCATTGCCTGATGATGTTGGAGCGATGGAAACTGACATTGTCCCAAACTAACACGTACTTTGGCAGGTCATCTCCAATCTGCCCCCTCTCTTGTTCAGGGATGAGATCCCTGTAGGGAGTGTCAAAAGACTGTTTAGGTGTGAAAAGGGGCCGTCTGCAACACAGTGAAGTTGTTTTGCAGTCCTATGTGGAAAGAATATAGCAATGCAAAACACTAAATTGAGTAAAATAAAATGCCACTGTTTACTTAAAGTATACTTACTGTATATTGTAAAACAAGTGCTTAAATGTCGTGGGGATTATACTATTCTACAGAGACCCATTATAATGCATTTTGATCAACATGACATAAGCAATTGATAATGTAGGAATCTGCACAGAAATTTGTCATAATCATTTGCATGGATGTACCAAAGCATTTGCAACTTGTTCAAAGAAATGAGAAAATGCTTGTTTGATGTGCACACCTGACACAATGATGTAAGGATTGAACAAGAAGTTTTGAGAATTTCAAATCGGATCAGAGAAATGTACCAAATTGACTTAGAAAAAACTCTATTTAAAGTGGGGGGGGGTACTTTTGGGGCAGTTTTGTTTCACCCAAGTGTCCCATTTCCACCCCTCTCAAACTAATGCATGGATGCATATAGCCAGAAACAATTCATTTGATGCATGCAAAGAAGCAACACTGTGTGTCTCAAGAAGCATTTATTCATGATTACGTAGACATGCTAAAATTTCAAGGCCACACACTACACATTACACATTACACATGACATTACACATTTCATAAAATTTACATTTAGTCATTTAGCAGACGTTTTTATCCAAAGCGACTTACAGACGAGGAAACATTGGAAGCAATTATAACAATATAGGCAACAAAATGCATAAGTTAATTAAATCCAGTCCATTAAAGCCTAGCACAGTATACAAAGCTAAGAATAGTGAGGTAAGTAAAAAAATAATTTTTTAAGAAGACAGAAAATAATAAGAGGTTAAAATCAGTCATCTACATTTTGACGGAAGATATGCATTTTCACACACTACACCGGCCTGTAGTGTTCTAGCAGTGTAAGGTTGAGAGTGAGTTTCTTCAGTAGCGGTGTGATGCAGGCCTCTTTGAAAGCAGTGGGAAATGTCCCAGTGGTGAGCAAAGAGTTGATGATGCGGGTCAGACCAGGCACAACTGCTGGAGAGATGGCATGGAGGAGATGGGTGGGGATGGGATCCAGTGGGCAGGTGGTAGGGTGGTTGGAACCAATGACCTTGGAAACATCATCTTCAGACATAGGAGAAAAGGCGGGTGATGGTGGCGTAGAAAATTGGCTGTTGATGGCGGTAGTTTTCTTTACGAAGAACGATGCAAAATCATCAGCCGTTAACTCCGATGAAGGTGTGGGAGCAGGCGGACAGAGGAGAGCAGAGAAGGTTTTTAAGAGTGTGCGAGAGTCAGGAGAGTTGCTGATCTTCGAGTGGTTATAATCAGTTTTTGCAGAGGTGACGTCAACGGAGAAAGTAGAGAGAGAGAGGTCAGTATGGTCTTTTGACTTGTGCCATTTTCTCTCAGCTAACCGGAGGCTGGTGCGATGCTCACGTGGTACATCCGATAACCAGGGGGCAGACAGGGATGCACGGGCTGGTCCAGATGTAAGAGGGCATATGTTGTCCAAGCAGGATGTAAGCGTGGAACACAGAGTGTCTGTGGCACTGTTGGTATTCAAAAGAGAGAGCTCCACAGATGGGGGGAGTGCAGACAAGACAGCAGAGGAAAAGCAGGGGGGGGGACCGTAGGTAGCGCCGGAAAGTGACCAGCGGTAAGACATCTGCGTTGTCTGGAGCGGTGAGGTCGGGGGTGACAAAGAAGTGATCAGACGTGTGCAGCGGAGTGACCTGAGAGTGATGAGTGGAGCATTTCTCGAATCATCCTTGTCATTTGCAAAACAGTAAGTGCATTTCTGGTTTTGATTGTTTGATTGCAAGAGACGGCACATGATTCACGTTAACGCTTTTACTGTTTGTACAATAATTTATTGACAGACAGTGTCATTGTGATGCAGACAGGAAAAGACAGCACTGCATAGCACAAACAAATGTAGAAATCTGAACATAAGACAATCTCCTTAGGGAAAACTGTACATGCAGTGCAGTGGAATTACAGTGCAGTCTTCCTACACCTCCTGACGTTCCTGTCTTTTGGGCAACGGATTCTCATCCACATCACAACAAATATCTTCTCTTGCGATACAGCGTGAAAATCATCTTTCAGAGTGTCTATTCCAGCCTCTGCAGGCATCAGCTGTGATGTCATCACACGTTACATCCAAGGCAGCCAGAAGGGTCATCTGTGTATGCGGCTGGCCATCATATACTTTTAATCTTCATGCTGAGAAAAATTCCTCAACGGGGTTGAGTAGGGTGAGAGGAACTCCACCAGCATCCTGTTGTGGGCCGCAAACCATTGCCTGATGATGTTGGAGCGATGGAAACTGACATTGTCCCAAACTAACACGTACTTTGGCAGGTCATCTCCAATCTGCCCCCTCTCTTGTTCAGGGATGAGATCCCTGTAGAGAGTGTCAAAAGACTGTTTAGGTGTGAAAAGGGGCCGTCTGCAACACAGTGAAGTTGTCTTGCAGTCCTATGTGGAAAGAATATAGCAATGCAAAACACTAAATTGAGTAAAATAAAATGCCACCGTTTACTTAAAGTATACTTACTGTATATTGTAAAACTAGTGCTTAAATGTCGTGGGGATTATACTATTCTACAGAGACCCATTATAATGCATTTTGATCAACTTGACATAAGCAATTGATAATGTAGGAATCTGCACAGAATTTGTCATAATCATTTGCATGGATGTACCAAAGCATTTGCAACTTGTTCAAAGAAATGAGAAAATGCTTGTTTGATGTGCACACGTGACACAAGGATGTAAGGATTGAACAAGAAGTTTTGAGAATTTCAAATCGGATCAGAGAAATGTACCAAATTGACTTAGAAAAAACTGTATTTAAAGTGGGGGGGGGTACTTTTGGGGCAGTTTTGTTTCACCCAAGTGTCCCATTTCCACCCCTCTCAAACTAATGCATGGATGCATATAGCCAGAAACAATTCATTTGATGCATGCAAAGAAGCAACACTGTGTGTCTCAAGAAGCATTTATTCATGATTACGTAGACATGCTAAAATTTCAAGGCCACACACTACACATTACACATTACACATGACATTACACATTTCATAAAAATTAAATTTAGTCATTTAGCAGACGTTTTTATCCAAACCGACTTACAGACGAGGAATCATTGGAAGCAATTATAACAATATAGGCAACTAAATGCATAAGTTAATTAAATCCAGTCCATTAAAGCCTAGCACAGTATACAAAGCTAAGAATAGTGAGGTAAGTAAAAAAATAATTTTTTAAGAAGACAGAAAATAATAAGAGGTTAAAATCAGTCATCTACATTTTGACGGAAGATATGCATTTTCACACACTAACACCGGCCTGTAGTGTTTTAGCAGTGTAAGGTTGAGAGTGAGTTTCTTCAGTAGCGGTGTGATGCAGGCCTCTTTGAAAGCAGTGGGAAATGTCCCAGTAGTGAGCAAAGAGTTGATGATGCGGGTCAGACCAGGCACAACTGCTGGAGAGATGGCATGGAGGAGATGGGTGGGGATGGGATCCAGTGGGCAGGTGGTAGGGTGGTTGGAACCAATGACCTTGGAAACATCATCTTCAGACATAGGAGAAAAGGCGGGTGATGGTGGCGTAGAAAATTGGCTGTTGATGGCGGTAGTTTTCTTTACGAAGAACGATGCAAAATCATCAGCCGTTAACTCCGATGAAGGTGTGGGAGCAGGCGGTCAGAGGAGAGCAGAGAAGGTTTTTAAGAGTGTGCGAGAGTCAGGAGAGTTGCTGATCTTCGAGTGGTTATAATCAGTTTTTGCAGAGGTGACGTCAACCGAGAAAGTAGAGAGAGAGAGGTCAGTATGGTCTTTTGACTTGTGCCATTTTCTCTCAGCTGACCGGAGGCTGGTGCGATGCTCACGTGGTACATCCGATAACCAGGGGGCAGACAGGGATGCACGGGCTGGTCCAGATGTAAGAGGGCATATGTTGTCCAAGCAGGATGTAAGCGTGGAACACAGAGTGTCTGTGGCACTGTTGGTATTCAAAAGAGAGAGCTCCTCAGAGGGGGGGAGTGCAGACAAGACAGCAGAGAAAAAGCAGGAGGGAGGGACCGTAGGTAGCGCCGGAAAGTGACCAGCGGTAAGACATCTGCGTTGTCTGGAGCGGTGAGGTCGGGGGTGACAAAGAAGTGATCAGACGTGTGCAGCGGAGTGACCTGAGAGTGATGAGTGGAGCATTTCTCGAATCATCCTTGTCATTTGCAAAACAGTAAGTGCATTTCTGGTTTTGATTGTTTAATTGCAAGAGACGGCACATGATTCACGTTAACGCTTTTACTGTTTGTACAATAATTTATTGACAGACAGTGTCATTGTGATGCAGACAGGAAAAGACAGCACTGCATAGCACAAACAAATGTAGAAATCTGAACATAAGACAATCTCCTTAGGGAAAACTGTACATGCAGTGCAGTGGAATTACAGTGCAGTCTTCCTACACCTCCTGACGTTCCTGTCTTTTGGGCAACGGATTCTCATCCACATCACAACAAATATCTTCTCTTGCGATACAGCGTGAAAATCATCTTTCAGAGTGTCTAATCCAGCCTCTGCAGGCATCAGCTGTGATGTCATCACACGTTACATCCATGGCAGCCAGAAGGGTCATCTGTGTATGCGGCTGGCGATCATATACTTTTAATCTTCATGCTGAGAAAAATTCCTCAACGTGGTTGAGTAGAGTGAGAGGAACTCCACCAGCATCCTGTTGTGGGCCGCAAACCATTGCCTGATGATGTTGGAGCGATGGAAACTGACATTGTCCCAAACTAACACGTACTTTGGCAGGTCATCTCCAATCTGCCCCCTCTCTTGTTCAGGGATGAGATCCCTGTAGAGAGTGTCAAAAGACTGTTTAGGTGTGAAAAGGGGCCGTCTGCAACACAGTGAAGTTGTCTTGCAGTCCTATGTGGAAAGAATATAGGAATGCAAAACACTAAATTGAGTAAAATAAAATGCAACTGTTTACTTAAAGTATACTTACTGTATATTGTAAAACTAGTGCTTAAATGTCGTGGGGATTATACTATTCTACAGAGACCCATTATAATGCATTTTGATCAACATGACCTAAGCAATTGATAATGTAGGAATCTGCACAGAATTTTGTCATAATCATTTGCATGGATGTACCAAAGCATTTGCAACTTGTTCAAAGAAATGAGAAAATGCTTGTTTGATGTGCACACGTGACACAAGGATGTAAGGATTGAACAAGAAGTTTTGAGAATTTCAAATCGGATCAGAGAAATGTACCAAATTGACTTAGAAAAAACTGTATTTAAAGTGGGGGGGGGGTACTTTTGGGGCAGTTTTGTTTCACCCAAGTGTCCCATTTCCACCCCTCTCAAACTAATGCATGGATGCATATAGCCAGAAACAATTCATTTGATGCATGCAAAGAAGCAACACTGTGTGTCTCAAGAAGCATTTATTCATGATTACGTAGACATGCTAAAATTTCAAGTCCACACACTGCACATTACACATGACATTACACATTTCATAAAATTTACATTTAGTCATTTAGCAGACGTTTTTATCCAAAGCGACTTACAGACGAGGAAACATTGGAAGCAATTATAACAATATAGGCAACAAAATGCATAAGTTAATTAAATCCAGTCCATTAAAGCCTAGCACAGTATACAAAGCTAAGAATAGTGAGGTAAGTAAAAAAATAATTTTTTAAGAAGACAGAAAATAATAAGAGGTTAAAATCAGTCATCTACATTTTGACGGAAGATATGCATTTTCACACACTACACCGGCCTGTAGTGTTCTAGCAGTGTAAGGTTGAGAGTGAGTTTCTTCAGTAGCGGTGTGATGCAGGCCTCTTTGAAAGCAGTGGGAAATGTCCCAGTAGTGAGCAAAGAGTTGATGATGCGGGTCAGACCAGGCACAACTGCTGGAGAGATGGCATGGAGGAGATGGGTGGGGATGGGATCCAGTGGGCAGGTGGTAGGGTGGTTGGAACCAATGACCTTGGAAACATCATCTTCAGACATAGGAGAAAAGGCGGGTGATGGTGGCGTAGAAAATTGGCTGTTGATGGCGGTAGTTTTCTTTACGAAGAACGATGCAAAATCATCAGCCGTTAACTCCGATGAAGGTGTGGGAGCAGGCGGACAGAGGAGAGCAGAGAAGGTTTTTAAGAGTGTGCGAGAGTCAGGAGAGTTGCTGATCTTCGAGTGGTTATAATCAGTTTTTGCAGAGGTGACGTCAACCGAGAAAGTAGAGAGAGAGAGGTCAGTATGGTCTTTTGACTTGTGCCATTTTCTCTCAGCTGACCGGAGGCTGGTGCGATGCTCACGTGGTACATCCGATAACCAGGGGGCAGACAGGGATGCACGGGTTGGTCCAGATGTAAGAGGGCATATGTTGTCCAAGCAGGATGTAAGCGTGGAACACAGAGTGTCTGTGGCACTGTTGGTATTCAAAAGAGAGAGCTCCTCAGAGGGGGGGAGTGCAGACAAGACAGCAGAGGAAAAGCAGGAGGGAGGGACCGTAGGTAGCGCCGGAAAGTGACCAGCGGTAAGACATCTGCGTTGTCTGGAGCGGTGAGGTCGGGGGTGACAAAGAAGTGATCAGACGTGTGCAGCGGAGTGACCTGAGAGTGATGAGTGGAGCATTTCTCGAATCATCCTTGTCATTTGCAAAACAGTAAGTGCATTTCTGGTTTTGATTGTTTAATTGCAAGAGACGGCACATGATTCACGTTAACGCTTTTACTGTTTGTACAATAATTTATTGACAGACAGTGTCATTGTGATGCAGACAGGAAAAGACAGCACTGCATAGCACAAACAAATGTAGAAATCTGAACATAAGACAATCTCCTTAGGGAAAACTGTACATGCAGTGCAGTGGAATTACAGTGCAGTCTTCCTACACCTCCTGACGTTCCTGTCTTTTGGGCAACGGATTCTCATCCACATCACAACAAATATCTTCTCTTGCGATACAGCGTGAAAATCATCTTTCAGAGTGTCTAATCCAGCCTCTGCAGGCATCAGCTGTGATGTCATCACACGTTACATCCATGGCAGCCAGAAGGGTCATCTGTGTATGCGGCTGGCGATCATATACTTTTAATCTTCATGCTGAGAAAAATTCCTCAACGTGGTTGAGTAGAGTGAGAGGAACTCCACCAGCATCCTGTTGTGGGCCGCAAACCATTGCCTGATGATGTTGGAGCGATGGAAACTGACATTGTCCCAAACTAACACGTACTTTGGCAGGTCATCTCCAATCTGCCCCCTCTCTTGTTCAGGGATGAGATCCCTGTAGAGAGTGTCAAAAGACTGTTTAGGTGTGAAAAGGGGCCGTCTGCAACACAGTGAAGTTGTCTTGCAGTCCTATGTGGAAAGAATATAGGAATGAAAAACACTAAATTGAGTAAAATAAAATGCCACTGTTTACTTAAAGTATACTTACTGTATATTGTAAAACTAGTGCTTAAATGTCTTGGGGATTATACTATTCTACAGAGACCCATTATAATGCATTTTGATCAACATGACATAAGCAATTGATAATGTAGGAATCTGCACAGAATTTTGTCATAATCATTTGCATGGATGTACCAAAGCACTTGCAACTTGTTCAAAGAAATGAGAAAATGCTTGTTTGATGTGCACACGTGACACAAGGATGTAAGGATTGAACAAGAAGTTTTGAGAATTTCAAATCGGATCAGAGAAATGTACCAAATTGACTTAGAAAAAACTGTATTTAAAGTGGGGGGGTACTTTTGGGGCAGTTTTGTTTCACCCAAGTGTCCCATTTCCACCTCTCTCAAACTAATGCATGGATGCATATAGCCAGAAACAATTCATTTGATGCATGCAAAGAAGCAACACTGTGTGTCTCAAGAAGCATTTATTCATGATTACGTAGACATGCTAAAATTTCAAGGCCACACACTACACATTACACATGACATTACACATTTCATAAAATTTA